>NW_025767054.1:0-600000 GCF_003918875.1 Haliotis rubra
ATCGCCGTATTGACAAACATTCCTTGTTTCAGGGTGAATAGAGCCCTACATAGACAGGGCACGGTGTCCTAGACGCTGCATTGACAAACATTCGTTGGTAGGTGAAATGAGCCCCACATAACAGTAGACAGTGATATAGGTAGTCAGGCTTGGATTTGACCCATGTCATCCCAATTGCGTAGATCGATGCTATGCTGTTGATCACTGGATTGTCTAGTCTAAACTGGACTAAATTCAGACCACCACCATATAAGCTGGAATATTACAAAGTGCGGCGTAAAACAGCATCAATAAACCAAACCACTGACTTCCTTCATATTTCAACTGCCAGTGTTCTTGCCATGGTCTTCCAGATCCGATAGATCATCTGTGGGACGGCCTTGACAGACGTGTACGTTAACGTCAACATGAGCGACAGGCACATGCACAACTGGTCCATGTCTCCGCGGTACCTATCGCTACAGTCCACGTACAACCATAATTCACCACTCACAAGTAGACACTGGTCAGATACAGGCAAGAATATGGCATATGTGTTATATTATAGTAGCATGGCTATACAACGTCAATATACAAAGCCGCCCTGGTTAGTGATCACTGACATGGAGCACTTGACACAAACAGCTCCCCAGTGGAGAACCTACATGACCAGAGGTGCTGTTGTCTAAAGCGATCCTAACGTGACCGTAACTCCCATAGCTTAAAGGTTGTCTTAGCACTAAGGGTGTTTTGTACAATGGCGCCTCAGAATCGCATTTCAAGGATCCTTTGCACCTGTAGCAGAGACTTGTTGACAATTAGAAACTGGAACATAAGGAGTTCTCATGGTACCTTTGCACCCGTAGCAGAGACTTGTTAACAATTAGGAAGTGGAACATAAAGATTGTTCTCACGGTACCTTGTACCTGTAGCAGATACTTGTTGACAATTAGAAACTGGAACATAAGGTGTTCCTCTCATGGAACCTTTGCACCTGTAGCAGAGACTTGTTGACAATTAGAAACTGGAACATAAGGTGTTCTCACGGAACCTTGCACCTGTAGCAGAGACTTGTTGACAATTAGAAACTGGAACATAAAGGTGTTCTCACCGAATCTTCGCATCATTACAGTTGTTGTGTAAGGTATTTTGACAGTGTTTGGCGATGAGAGAGTCAGTTGAGTGTGTCACATCGGCAGTATTTCTGGTAAGTCGTGACAACACGAGGATGTCCAAGATTTTCGGGGAACATGATGGAAAGGTGCATCTCAAACATCTTCAAGCTCTTTTGCTATATCTTTAAGACGGTCACTCCCTGAGTGAGTGAGTGGCATTACATGATTCTGTAGTCATGGTTTTGAAGTGGTTTTAGTGCTAATATGTTACGAGCAGACTTGAGTTGTCGTCTGTGATTTGCACACAGAGTATAACTACCCCATTGATAATACCATGTGACGTTTCCAGGACGTTCAGCGACGTTTTCTTGACACCTCAGTAATTTGCTCACATAGTGGAGAATCCACTTTCTATCACTGTATCGTATTTTATCATTGTCTATTCGCGAACACCTGGCAGCATCACTATTTGATATTGATTCATAAACAGATGCTTATCATGCAGCAAGAATCGTACAATGGACTCGGATTTTATCAGAGATTTCTTACGATTATAGGACTGGATTTGTTTCGCAATTATTTATGTGCATTTCTCCGCCTGGAGATTGAGCCCAGTCTGTAAGATTGATATTAAAAGAGCCAAGATCTGTCAAATACACAGATAAAGGATGTAAAATGGACGGCGGCCCTAATAATAGTAATTGTCCCTAATGATGTCAGGAGAAAATGTTGTGTTCTAAACAGGATATTGCCACTGGAAAATCTAGTCAGATGCAATAGATCACGCTGGTGATTGGTCCATCGGGATATGGTTTGTCTCTTGTTCGGCGTAGCCGTGATACAAGGTTTGATTTTTCAACAAGTATAAACATGTGTGTTTGTTTTCGCGTCAGTGTGTTTCTGGCAAGGTTTTAAAATATCAAAGAATGCCTCAGGATTATACCAGGGCTAGTTTCACGGGTAGCCTATCAGAGTCCATTCCCTTCTCGGTTACAATATGTGATACAACTTGCGGATATCCCCTGCTGTGATATTGCTAATACATTTCTCACTCACTCATTCACTCACTCACTCAAACACACACTCACACATTCACTCACTCACGCATACGCACGCACTCACTCAACGAGAGTTTGTCTCTCCTTTGACGATATACTTGGTTCATATATTGACAAGTCATGACCTTTACTGAAACACTACTGCATCAGTCATTTTAAAAACAATATATTCACATAAAAACTGTATCAACTGCCATGAAAAACTGTAGGTCATACATTCGTGTTTGTCGGTGGCTGAAAATGAAATAATCAAGAAACGTTTATTTGAAGTATGTAATTTGCCTTGTAACGATTAAATAAGTAACGATTTGATTACGTTTAGAATTTTTGGTCAAATTCAGTTTACAAGTGTATACGTCCTTTCTCCCGACCGTATGTTCTAAATCTACAACTAAACATGCTGCTTTGATATATTCTGATGTGCCTGTGTCTGTTTCAGTTCCAAACAGAAGACTCACGCTCAACAGTGTCAAAACATATGACCGTATGGATTTTCTTTAAAAGAAATTTGCTCCCCGCCTTTCTTGTTTAACCAAATGTGAAACCCGGCCACAAACGAATCAGGCGGTATCGGCAATAAGATTGCGTTCAACTTTATTGAGAACTAAAAGGTATTCTGCATTGATGTTCAGAGAGTCGTTAATTACAACAAATTGAATCCAAACTCACTTGACTGTCAACTCTCAATGTGCGTGATACAAGGGAGGGATAACTAGTTGAACTGAAGATAATGAAATTCTCGGTTTGAATTGTATTTAATTGTGTGAGTGTTTTGTTCTGCATATCTGCATGTATGCACGCAAAGGCAATAGTAACTGTAATCTTGTTTTTAAACTTCATATTGTGATTATGTTAGAAGCTGAACATCTTCCGTTATCTCTTTTGCTTTCAAGATTCGAAACGAATTTTGTTTTTCTGTTAAGCTGAAGAAAGTGTCCACAGGCTAAATGATAATTAAAATTGGAACGAAAACGTTTTTAATAGTTTAAATTCAAATCTGTCAAGGAAATGTTATTGGCACGGGTTATGGGAGCATTATGTGTGTTCCTTTATAGGTGTATGACGTTAGATAGGAGAATGTGGCTCCTTGGTCCCATTAACACTACAACAAGCTTCCGTAATCTGTCTCAACTATTGATTTGTTGGATATCGAGTTAGACGGTTGCTAACAAGTAATCTGCAAGGTCGCATAGCCGTATCATAATATTTAGTGCTAATTTCAGTTCTTAATAATTTGTATGATTATACTTTATTGTGCTTTGACCAAATACTTTGAAAAATTGTGTGAAAATAGGGGAGAATTGACATGAGGTTGAGATTTTACTGACAATTCATTTTGAGTAGAGGAGATACACATTCTTTCGGTTGAGTGAATGAATGAGTGAGTGGAGTGAGTGAGAAATGTTGAACGTCACATTCAGCATTGTCTCACCCATGTTATGACGGCTGGTAACAAATGTGATAATTAAACTCAATATAATACATGAGTAGGTTTCGGAAAGATAAATAACAAGTAGAAAAAGGCATTCAGTGGAATATTTGCGACCAAATATACAACTATATAGGATAAGTAGGTACTGCTTTTAGTGTTTAGCAACAAAGATGGCGTAACTGTTGTTTATCGGCGATCAAGTCCAAATCAACCAGCAGGAATCCTGACGAATTACAGGGATAATTGTTATTATTATCCTAATAATCGCCAAGGATCAGTGTCCATCAGGGACGTAATCAATGCTCGCTAAACAGCTCGTCTATTTCTTGAACAGGATATTTACGTTTCCAAAACACACTAGAGTGAATGCCTCATTAAATTACATGGCCCCGAGACTGAAAGCATGACCAATGATCCGCGCTACTGGAGCATGATGAATGAGTGAGTTAGTATGACCCCACCTTGAACAGTATTCCAGTTTTATAACAAGCCTCATATGGCAGGAAAGCCATTGGCACGTATATTGTCATGACATGCTGAATGTGAAAAGAAAATCGGGATGTAACTCTAATCCCAGATTACAGGTTCCTCTGCACAACGATTTAACTGCCCCTGGGAATCTCTGTTAGTGTGGTGTAAATTTAATAGTATCAGCGTATCATTAGCGACAATATAAACGGTTCATACTAGTCAGATTTGTTCTACCGGTCATTCTGGGTAGTGTAAAGTGATATTCGTGTCACATACTGGCGATGACACCCGTGAAGATCCGAGTTAGATCTGGTCTTTCAGCAACCCATGCTTGTCGTAAAAGGCGACTAACAGAATCGGATGGTCAGGATCGCAAACTCGGTTGTCTACATGTCTTCGTATCCCAATTACATAGATCGATGCTCATGCTGTTGATCACTGGATTGCCAGGTCTAGACGTGATTATTTACAAACCGCCGCCATATAGCTGGAATACAATACTTATGACGACCCTGAAGAATGACGATACAGAGATAATTCAAACCCTTCTTTTAATGTTAGTTTTTAATCAATTTGTAATTTAGGATAGCAAATACTCGATGACCCGGCGTTGATTAACTTCAGTATCTGAAAACCGTCATTGTATTGTAAGGTCGCCTTAACCTCTGTCAGCTCTGTGGATAGACATCAATCTTCGGAAATTGGTAATAAAAGAAATTAAATATTTGAAAAGACATCAAGAAACGTCAGAAAACCTTATTTTGTGCAGTTAAAGAAATCAAATGGTGTTCTGTATGTAATTAAATGTACGGTCCCCACAGACGTGGATAGAGACGATTTATTCCTCGCAATTTCATACTCGAACGCGATTAAAATGTATATCATTGTTAAAAGTGAAGTTCAGTTTCACAAGAAAATGTTTGGCGACATACATGTAAATAGATGTTAAACCCTTAACTACCAGTTGAAACAATAAGATGAATAGCATTTTGCGCATCCTGTTTAATAGTAACAATATTTTATCAATCTTACAAAAATGTGTGAAATGTGCTAGTATTATCGTATTTATTTTAAGACAATGCAAAGCAGTTTATATCATTAATCACATCTGTGGATGTGTTGATATGAATATATGTGTCTCTTTTTTCGTTGCACAGCAGAATCAAGTTCAGTCCATCAGAAAAGAGGGCACCTAGTTGTCCGGCTGTTCATAGTTCATGGTGCGATGTATATAGCCCAGACCGTGGGTGAAAAGAGCGCCTCGTTACAGTGAGAAGAAGGACGGTCTTAATCAATCCGCCTTCGCATTCTGAAGAACAACCTCTGACTTATTCATGATCTTATGAAGAACAAGTCACTGAGCCGATTTATAATCGCTTCGTCATCATAAAAAACACCATTGAAAAGATTGATACCCGAAGCTCTGCCACAAAAACAATTTCAGTATTGTCGCTTGAACAGACGTAAATGGACATGATGCTTGGATATGCATCTCCTCACATTGATAGAGAAGAAAAAACAATGGCTTTAGAGTCGTTCAAACCTTTCCGATATGGAGCTTAAGTTTCCTCATAACCGTCATCCCAGCTTCTGACTTTCTACAGAACCTAATCTCTGCGAGTCATTTCCAGGAATTCCTGTGGAAGGCCTGATCCTCATGACATCACGAGAGTGTTGCTCCAGAGGAAGTAAGATGCGCGCTTGTGCTACTAACACCAGGATGGATCGATGATCGTCCGGAGTAATTATCCATTGTCTTTTGAAGGTAGTTGTCAGTATCGATCTTTTTCTTCCTTAATCTCTTCTTCAAGGGGGCAATATTAGGGCAGTCATAGTCATTACGTGCTCATACTATAGATGGTCCGACGTCTTTTCTTCTTAAAAGAGTATATATTGTCGTTACATCTATGGCTGTTTTCTCAGGAGACCGTTGTTCTTTTCTTGGCTACGCTAATAGGTAGTCAAGGTAATTAAAGCTAGCTAGTGTCTTTCTTGAAGTGGAACAGTTTTTGTGGTGACAACCGAAAATATCTTTGAGGCTGTCGTACTCTTGATGGTAAAGTAAAGTAGAGACCTCTTGCAGATAAGCCAGAAAAGTCACATTTTCAGTTGACCTGTTTGGACTGAGGAACAGTAAATGAATTCTTCCTTACACAACAGAAGACAATATTCCAACTATATCAGAGGGTTAAATAATTGAGTCTGGATTGGGCAGGCCAGCTGTTGTTATGTTAGGATCGATTCGCGTTTTCGGGTTACGAGGACATCGGTCAACAAGGTCGGCTCTAGCAACATGGGCGGAGTTTGACCTGAAATGCACTCGCCAACGGATTTATGATAAAAAAAAAGAATCATACCCTTTCTTGCACTTTACTATTTAATACTCTCTTAAAATCCTTTCAATGTTTTAATATATCAGTTAAATCACGGATCGCCACCTGACTGACATATGAAAGGGCCAACTGCCGATAGTTTTAGAAGGTAAACCTTTGCAGCATGGTACTGAATATCCTAGTATAATAATTGGGACGTCTAGGTTCGAACCCAGGATCCGCTGATCCTGAGACGGATTAAAAGACGGGAAACATAGAACTACGGTCTTAGATCACACGGCGACCCGTCCTCTCAACACAAGACGGAAGAAAGAGGTCGATGCCGACGGAATTACTTCAAAGGCTTGTCCACCAACAACAACGGGAAAGTTCTAGTCAATTAAACACGTAGAGTGATCTGTATGGCATCAAACCTATAAAGAAATCGATGGAAACGAAATGGAGTGATATAAAGCGCGTCTTCTGTGGCATAACTTCATTGTAAGTGTAGTGCTGGTGGATATATCAACATTCTTACATGAAGTTTAAGTGATTTGAAATAAAACAGAACAATAAACGTTCAGTCAAATCCCTTTGTTCAGTAACTCAATGGCATATCAATGACATAAATCCAACAGTATTTATTTAATGTGTACCATGTGAAGGAGTAAGAACACGAGCTTTCGAGAACATATCCAGCAGGACAAAACTGCATCTCTTCATCGTGGAATAGACATATAATACTTTCAGCATTTTGTATCAATACATTCTATCAGCAAAATCTGTATGTAGATTACTCAGTTTAAATGTACAGTAAACTGCGTTGATTTTAATATTTTTTATTATAGTTTAGTTTAGTTAGTTAGTGTCCCGTTCACTGCTGCATAATAAATTTAAAATGGGAATAACGAACTACGGATATACTGAGCTAAACTTGATGTTCCCTTGTATTCGTTATAGCCGTAGATTACTGTATTATGTTTTTATCATCATCAGTATCTGTTCACGAATTCATGAGACACATTTTCCATACCTTCTTGACGTCATATGTAGATGGAGCTGTCCGTGATTTCATCAATATATTAGGATGCTGTAGCTGTCCGTGATTTCATCAATATATTAGGATGCTGTATTGTGTAGATATATATTTAATGCATTTGAACTTAAATCAGATCAAATGTTTCATAAGTGGTTTAAGTTGTAAATACAAATGGCGGTGCCTTATTTGGTACCGTAACGCTTGTGAACAGGAATATTTACATAGACGGTGTTCTTCACAATGTCCATGTCTATTTGCATGTTACAGTAGCCATCCATACTGTACCATAAATATTATTCAGGGTGCAAGCCTATTGTTAATAAAATAACCGAAATGCTGATATATGTTTGTCCGAGGTCACCGTTAATTACCCGCCTCTAATCTAAGGTAATGACGGTACACAAGATCTGCGTGGCTCTTATGTAATCAGGCTCAACCTGGGAGGAGGGCAGTTATACAGCTTCACATTGGCCATAGCGGGGATACATGGACTTATTTCACGGCAGGGGTCTGTTCATTAGGTCTACATACCCTCGCCAGACATCTCGCTAACCTGTGGGGTTCCCTGGTCAGAAGAGGTCAACAGCAGTCTGCTCCCTGTCGAAGAGGTGATCGAAAGGTCGGGTTCTGTGACTTGATTGATGGGGTGGCAGCTACCTCGAAGGCGTTGGACTTTGCGTTGGACACTGGTTCATATGACTAAGATTCGATCAGTTTACAAATATCGTAATATGTACATAATCTTGGTGTTGTTTTTGGCGCATTTGACAAAAATTATGTCAGATACAATTCCTTTGCATTTACATTTTGTCACCATGTTCCGATATTTTTGTTGTTTTCAGGGGAACAATTGACTTGCATTTGCATGTGTTTGTGATGGTGGTAGTGGTAGGGCAGGATGTACACACCTTTTCGCGAACACCTCGTGTCATCACTATGATTCACTAATGACTCATATTAAACACATGCCCATTCATGATATAGTAGCAATCCTACTATGACCTCCGTCTGGACATATTTCTTATGATTATGAGGTTTTGTCGTTTATATTTACAGATCATCTGCGTGACAAGCAACATCTGAAATCATCAGTATTTTCTAGATCTTGGTAGCCGAGAATAAAAACATAAATAACATCTGACTAACGCTCATATCAGTAGACTATATAACGGGTAACGAGATAAGTAACACAGAACGTAGGAAATGAGACATCTCATTAATCTGTTCCTGGTCAATGAGGTCGACTTTTCTGCCTTAAGAACATGTACAATGAACTCCATACAACGTATGCTAATAGCACTGCATATATACATAATGTACAACATATCCACAAAGCGCATTATACCAAAACATTTCGCTTTAACAGAAGTAGCGAAAGGACAAACTGTAGTTGGTAGGGGGTTTCACAGGTCGGCTGGTACAAGGGCAATGGTCAGAAATCCGAATATTTTACATTTTGAGACAAGACTTTTAGTTTGAATTATGAATCTTGATGTAAGAGAATGTCCAGGACGATATCTGTTGACAAATAGCACCCTGTTAAGTAAAGGATACTATTAAAAGGTCATTTTCTGTCGGATAAGTAGTTAGTGAAGTATTTTAGGATGAGGGGAACATGCCAGTCATTTGACAGTCATCACATTTTTTTCTCATGATATTCCACCCTGGAGACAATATTCTTATGACAAGAACCGAACCTTGGTAAGACGATCGACTTTAAGATTGTTGCTGTGGACGCTTCCAAAAACATGCAAAAACTAAGTCACAATAATACAACCAATAAGACTGACGAGACATAAGAATAACACCGACAGGTTATTCCATACACAACAGCCCACACGACATCACCATGTTGATGGAGGAAGGAAATTGAATATCTTCTAATCCGTTAATTTTCCTCTCATATTTCTTTGTAACAATTACTGTTTCAGTTGTATCTCGGTATCACAATCTATTCTGACAAGCTACGGTTATTATAACAGAACGATTTAGAGCTTTTTCCGAAGTTTGATAAGAAAACCCATTACAGAACGAATGACCCATCATCACGAATGCAATGTTCGTCAAAACTGCCAGAGACGCTTTCAGTAACGTAAATGCAGTGACAGATAATGCATTGGTATCCCGTAACAACCAATAATCTATTTCAGGGAAGGTGATGTCTTCCTGAAGTTAAAAACTGATAATAGCAAATGGCATTGTAATCACGCAAGACATGCAAAACTGTGATGATCTGACAATAAAGATTCCGGAAGTTGGCGATGATGAACTTTTTACGACTTTCTTATGACGCATTTACTTTCACAAGTTTTATCTCGCGTATCAAAATAGCTGCAACTGCAACTGTTAGTGATGTCCTGATGGTAAATGTCACTAACAAATGATTTAGTTGTAGTCTAAGGAAAAGTCGTAAAGGACATCGTGTTCAGTGATCAAGTTATGCAATTATTATTCGATATACTGCTCAAAATAATTAAAGAACGCCCGGTACTCGTGCATTATTGTAGTTGATCTATAGTTCATTAACGTCTTTTGTGAACCAGACACTACATTCTCTGTTACCAGTCACTACATTCTCTGTTACCAGTCACTACATCCTGTTATCAGTCACTACATCACATGTTACCAGGCAGTACATCAGATCTTACCAGTCACTACATCCTTTGTTACCGGTCACTACATCCTATATTACCGGTCACTACATCCGATGTTACCAGTCACTGCATCATGTTACCAGTCACTACATCCTATGCTACCAGTCACTACATCAGATGTTACCAGTCACTACATCAGATGTTACCAGTCACTACATCATGTTACCAGTCACTACATCCTATGTTACCAGTCACTACATCATGTTACCAGTCACTACATCCTCTGTTACCAGTCACTACATCCTCTGTTACCAGTCACTACATCCTATGTTACCAGTCACTACATCATGTTACCAGCCACTACATTCTGTTAGCAGTCACTTCATCAGATGTTACCAATCGTTAGATTCCATGTTACCAGTCACTACATCCTATGTTACCAGTCACTAAATCATGTTACCAGCCACTACATTCTGTTAGCAGTCACTTCATCAGATGTTACCAATCGTTAGATTCCATGTTACCAGTCATTACATCCGATGTTACCAGTCACTACATCCGATGTCACTACATCCGATGTTACTAGTCATAACATCCTGTGTTACCTGTCAATACATATATTACCCAGGCACTGCATCTACCGCGATGCACAATGACAGGTGTCTGGCCTACTCCCAAACATCCCTGGTGATTGACATCCCCATTAGTTCTCGCCACAACTTCCAATCATAGCAGTATCGATCAAACAAACACAAACATTTATCTCAAGCCAGGATTAATCATCTGGAAACAAAAATATGATATGTGATAGATGACCCAGCAGGCAGTGACGTGATCCTGCACTGAGAGCTCGGCAGTCATGTCGCACGCCGCCATGTTCACAAGCAGTTGCCATTACCACGCTGTCGCTCCACACTACGTTCATAATGATATTATGAAATCATCATTTTTTAAAACGGAGGCTGATAATTCCCAAGGAAACCGTTAATCAACTGTATAATTCAATGATATGAACTTGCGTGAATTGGAAAGAGAGCAATGAAAGATAAAATCATGAATCATCAGAAATAAGTGTGTAAGGACTCAGATATTAGGTTTCGTGAAATGTGAAAAAGTGGCATCATGTATGATGAGCATATTGACATCGTTTTCAATACAACACATGTGTTATTTCAAGTACAGCTAAAACTGCCATAGTGATAAATTGATTGTTGCTCAATATTCAAGAATTCATCAAAAACATTGCTTGTAGTGAAATTCTTTGTGTGAATATTGTAGCATTAACATGATATTAACACTAGTTATTTGCCCTAAGACTTTGCAAGAACACATTAGAATGTCATCACAGCTGTGATTGGGAATTCCACAATACGTCACTCAAGCAAGTCGAGAATCAATATTTGACAGTCTACTATCTATATCTGTCTCTCTGTCTGTCTATCTGTCTGTCTGTCTGCCTGAAGATTCTACAGTTGGCCAAGGCCGAAATGAGGATAAAACACTGCCCTGTCCTCACCTTGAGTGACCCGAGAAGATCCGGGTTACAATTGGCCTTCAGCAACCAATGACTGTCGTTAGCGGCGACTAACGGTGGCTGACACAGTCATCGTATCCCTTTTGCGAAGATCGATGCTCATGCTGTTGATCACTGGACTGTATGTTCCAGTTTTAATTATTTACAGACCGCCGCTATATAGTTGCAATATTGCTGAGTGTGGCGTTAAACAGCAAACAACCAAACAAATCACTTAGAGTGCAGGGCTACAGGTGTTCCAACATCCACGAGTCAAGGAATCGACACCGTGACCCTATTCCCGCAACTCTCCATTCTGATGACATTAGAAATATACACAAAGCAGCACAAGCATGATTAGTTAGTGCAGTGTATGCTCACTCAGAAACTGTAACATGGACTCTTTGTGGAACCTAGGCAGCCCGACCAGTTGCAAACCAATACAGCACTGTTTGAATAAAGTATGGTAATTCATGAGCCAATCTTCCCATTAGAGTTGCCCATCAACTATGTCCGCTCAGCTGAACCATTAAACAGATTCACTCCAATGAGGCGAGATAAAGGAGAGTTCCTCCTGTTTGTGAAGGTCGCTACTATACTGTTCCTTGATGTTCAAACCGTCGTGTGTGAACTGTGGACACCGAAGCTGTTTTAGTGCCCTCGGGAAAGCTACTTAAACTCATCATCATGACTGTAAAGTTTCTATTGGGTATGTTTGAAGAATCATTCCCCTAAACGTTTTCAGGGTTGAAATTTATCAGCATTAATTTCACGGAAATGGCAATGCCTCCCAAATGGTCTACGTAATAATACCAGTGGAACTGCTTGTAATGACACTAATAACAGTTTATACGTTCGATCGAAATGATGACTGCTCATTCGGACCAGTAATAGGATTGGAATTATGTCCCTTGCTAGCGTAAATTCAATTGGGTCTCAGTACCTCAACATGTTCTTTACTGTTAACTATCTCGTTATCGGATGTTTGTGTAATCCGATTACTATAATGGCTGCTAAGGTTAATACATAGCCCTCCTGTATCTTAAATACAAAGTGTGACGCAAATATTTCAAGGCAAATACTACTACTACTACTACTACTACTACTACTACTACTACTACTACTACTACTACTACTACTACTACTACTACTACTACTACTACTACAGTTACTACTACTAGCATTAGTCAACCATGCTTGTTGTAAGAGGCGACTGACGGTATGGGCTGTCAGACCCGCTGACTTGGTTGACACGTGTCATCGTATCCCAAATGCGTAGATCGATGCTCATGCTGTTGATCACTGGATTGTCTGGTCCACACTCGATTATCTGCAGACCGCCTCATATACCTCGAATATTGATGAATGCGGCATTAAACAACAAACTACTACTACTACTACTACTACTATTACTACTACAGCTGCTGCTGCTACTTCTACTACTACAACTGCTACTATAGCTGCTGCTGCTACTACTGAAATGTACAAGCACTACTACATATACTACTACTACTGCTACTTCTGCTGCTGTTTGTACCGCTGTTACTCCTGCTGCTACTGTTCCTACTTCTACTGCTTCTGTTGCTGCTGTTGCAGCTCCTACTGCTACTACTACTACTGTTATTACTACTACTACGCCTCCTACTTGTACCAAATCAAATAGGTAGACCTCCAGTTATTCAGACTCCTGACATCGTAAATCTGTTTCACATGTCAAGTATGCATATGAATGGGACCACCGTCTAGCTTAACCTTTCTGAACACAGTTCCGATCAAGCCCAGATCAAAATCATATTGGTGTTTCCTTTGTTAATGTTTTCCTGGGAAACACGTGGCGAAAACAGACCTGGCAACATGTGCCTCATCCAGGAATTTCCTCTCACAACAAGGAAGCGGAGCAACGGTGCCAACATTGTTTGTGAATGGTGTGTGTTGAGAGTGCTGTAAAACCTGGATCCTTGACGTCACAGGTGAAGCCCCGAGTGGCTTTGATAGACGTTGACCAGCCCGGAGATAGCATGCTACGCCATACCTGTACATTCATGGTCTGTGAGGCAGGTTGTTCACGTTTGACATTCATCACGAAGCATGGGCTCCATATTTGGTGCTGAACACGGCTGCTGGACTTGTATCCACAGACTATATGGAAGATTTAGTTAGTTAATTGTTATATGACATGATTTGTTGTATTTTTGAGAAAATGCAATAGGTCTCTATAGGTATATAATTATTTATCACTGTAGTATATATATTAAAATATATATAATTTTGTATCAGTGTAAATTTTATTTTGGTAAATATCTATTCATTCTTCAGTCTTTGTGGAGTGACATGATCTTACTTTGTTTTCTATTTTTTCAAAGATTAACATAATATTGTTACCTTTCAATTTAGCAGTCGAAACCAGTACTTAAAAGTAGCAATATTAAAAAAACATTAAGGTCGGGGACACCAGATATTGGCTTCACATATCGTACCGATGTCAGGAATCGAGCCCGGACATTCAATCTGACAAGTGATATTTACCACATTCGACATCTTCCCTGATAGTGGATGTACCTTTCGACTAAAGAATACAAATAATAATACTTGAGTACAAAAGGACGCTATCATCAAATACATTCAACTGTGATATCCAGTAACTGAGGACCGTTTGTTCATTTATAGCTAATTTGTTCAGAAGAAAAGAGAACACATGGCTGGTTGTACATTCTAAAAGTCAAATGGCAGAAAACCCCTGACAAGAACATTAAGCAATGGTGATGTTAGACCAGGCCTTTTGGCGTTGTCTTCACGGAAACAAACATGGTAAACTGTGTGAAATTATTTTGAAATAGTGATATAAGTGAGAATCTGTTTTCCTTTCAACATTTGCTGAACAGCTTTAAATGAAGTGTCAGAAAGAGAAATCCTTGGTTTAAGTACATTTTCTTTGGATTCTGTTAATAAAATACATTTTTATAGCAAATACACTCATAGTTGTATTTTGTATTTTCTTCAAATATGCTTAATCGTTTTGGTACGTTTGATAACTTTTATGACAATACTTGCCAGTAACACTTTCAGTAGGACAAAAGAAACTTTATCATAGAGTGTGCATTCTCATATGTGTTAGTAAATGGATAAACACTTTTCAGCCTGCACTCAATATTGAATCTAAGTCTTTGCAACAGTCAACAATCTACACCACATCCGGACTCCAGTGTACATGTGAAAATCTTCACAAGGTAACGGGAACGTTTCCCCTACCTTCCCTATAACTATCATCTACGTCAATACTCGTTACTGGATCGTAAACCCTCTTCATCTCAGTTCCTTCCTCTTCCATATTGACCTCCACTCTGATGAACGTCTTTGATCACTACGCAGACGGTTCCCCTTCAATGGGTAAACTGGCCAGGTTTCAACATGCTGACGACGTTCCTGACGTATCGTTCACGAGAAGTCCCGTCTGTGGTCACTTCTTCCAGAGAGAGGAATAATGTGATGATATGGAACAACAGGAGGAAGTTTGGCGAAAAGGGTTCTCGTCCATGATGCCGATGTGTAGAAACCTTATTGCTAATGCCTGTCATTCATTGACATCTCTTTCACAATGCACTTTACAGACGTAAACATCCCGTTTTTTCAATGGCGGTGTTTGAGAAAAACTTTGCAACTGATATACGACGTATTGCTGAAGGTAAACGGAAACGTTTGCCATGTAAATAATTACAAGCATGAACTCTTACAACAGCAGTTGATTAAGAAAAGATATCTAAAAAAAACGAACATGGTTTCGTTGTACAGAATGATTTAGAAGTCAACTATTTTAGATGTTTTGTTGGATGTCGTTTCACCAGAGAAAAAACAGAAGTTGGGATGTTAACGTGACTGTTATGTCATGTAAACACTGAATTGAGTAGGGTAGTATGCCAACTATTTGAAATTCCAGCTGGTGGCATGATGGTACTGTTCCACAAGCAGGAAGCAGGAAACTAGTGCAATAAAAAAATGTCCTCACGGAAACTGGGAGTACCTTTTGATTAACGGTAGACGACAAACCGGTGGTCGACAGAATGAACAGCAATCCACGCCAACGGGTACAATGACCCACGTGTCACACATTGTTATCAACTGGTCAGCTGTGGGATATAGATGGGATATTTATTTTTTGGAGTTGTTTTTGTTTGTTTGTTTGTTTGTTTGTTTTGTTTTGTTTTGTTTTCGTTTTTGTTTTGTTTTTGTTGTTGTTGTTTTGGGGAGGGGTGGATTAGGATACACTGACATCAACCAAGTCAGCGATCCTGACCACCTGATCCCGTTAATCGCCTCTTACGACAAGCATGGGACGCTGAAGACCTATTCTAACCCGGATTCTCACGGGTAACCATTTTCACGATGTGTTCCATCAACAACTCAGTAGTCATTGTTTAAATTGAAAACATTGAATAGTATATGGTAGTGACCTACAGATGTTTCAATCCAGACCGCCTCCGTGGTGTAGTGGTTAGAGCGTCCGCCCAGAGAGCGGAAGGTCGCGTGTTCTATCCCCGACCGCGTCATAACAAAAACGCTAAAATATGGTTCTTGTTGGTCCCTGTCTGGCGCTCGGCATTAATGGGTACAACAAGGACTGGTCGACTCGGAGTCAGTATAATGTGTCTGAGTGGGGTATTCATGCTTCACTGCAGCGTGGTATCTCAGTGGGCTAGCACTATAAAACCAGCTTAAATCTGGGCTAGTACAAGCAGCTGCACATACACATACACAGCGAAATATTCTCAAGCACGACGTTAAACCCAATTTCACCTCACCACACCTCTAAATGCCCAATCTTAACGTCTCATATTTCTTAAATTATTCAAGAATATTGTAAGTTTGTAGAATGTCAACTTTATGCAGTGTGTACAGCCTCATTTTGAAACTAACAAGAGGATATTTCCATTCATTCCATACAAAAGTAAGGAACATTCCCTCTTAAGTACCAATGTTTACCATGAACCAAAGTTATAACTACACCTCGGGAAGTGTTGAAAACGCCATTGTCAAAGACCAGTACGATAATGTAAGCCTTATTGAATGCCTGGAATGACATCTCGATGGCTATCTGGTAATTGCTGACAGTGGCTGTTGCATTCCTTTGGTTCCAGACAAGTATGGCATTCTAGTGGTAAAATGTTCACTAGTCACTCTGGGAATACGGATTAACGAGGGCTCGTTCTCCGCTAGAATGCCGTAAATTGTACACTGAATACCGGTTAGTTGTGAAAACGGTTGGTCCATTGGTCATAGTCAGTTTGGCGATATATCCAGGGAATTGTAGTGGGTGGAAATCCATTCTAGAAAATCATGGCGTTGTAACCAAGTTGGTGATATAACCAGTGGCACTATAACCATGTGCAGTGTATGTCCATTTGTATGTTTCTGATGTGACATTGCTTGTTCCAAGAGATTCACAAAAAAGGAACCTGATTGAACTGTTTTGTTCGTGGGTTGTTATACCTATAAATGTAATTTGGGTCTTGAGGAATTAACATACATATGTAAATATTTAAAAAGGGAAAAACTCCATTCCAGAACACATACATACACACGCCGCTATATAAGTCCATTTCACCTCTCATTTTACCTGTGGAGGAAAGGGTTGCATTATCGTCCACCATATCATCTTCCAACTGGAAGCATGTTCGGAATGTATCTAATGTAAATCTCTTGCCCACGAATACGTACACCATTTATACTACTGACGCAGTGTTGAATTTAAATTAAACTTTACTTCAGGGACGGTATACTTCTGGTTGTACTCCCATATATGAATCCTGTTTTTCTATATTTGAAAAATCTAAATATTTATAAATCTTTCTTAAATGTGATAGGTGTCAAGTAATCAACAATCACATCGTGTTAACACAAAGTGGATAATTATGAATAACATAAATCTCTTTTCTTTGTCATGACTATCATAGAACGATCCTGAGCCTCAGCGAAGTCAAGTGTTTATCAACACCGAGTTCAGGAATCTGTAAACACGATGCTTATCTTGTTTACAGACGCACGTTTCCATGACGTCAGTACAGCAGCAATAGGCGTGAATGGTTATTGCATTATTCACGATACCATCTCCTTCCATTGTGTTGTGCCGTTATCGCGATTATACCATGGTAGGTGTTGTGCTGTATCTGATGATATAGTTATCAGGTGTCGGTCAGAGTGTTGTCCTGTATCGTGTTCAGAGGTCATAAAAAGGGCAGTTTATTCATGTTTCAGCTCATATATAAATCATTAAATCTGTTCGGTTCACGTTATCATAGGATGGAAGCGACGTTCCATGTGGCAGTATCAACAAATTTAAAAACCGTGTTGTTTTGTTATGGGGAGTAGAGCTGCCTGTTATGTCTGCAGATCGTGTGATTTATTAGATGAATCAAATGACAAGGTAATGCTTTAGTTTATTAAATTTGCTCATAATCAGTTTCGTCATCACTGTTTCAGGAATAAAACAAATGATGATATTTTACGAAGATGAGAAAATGCAATATTCGTTAGTTATTTCTCAGTGCAATCTGGAAAATTAAGCACACGTTTGCAATAGTTTCTTTTGCAACCCGTAGTCACGCACATTTCTATGAAGCATGCCTTATCAGCGCAAGCCATGTTAGCCATATATATATATATATTAAACGTCAACGCCGGAGAATAACCAGTCTCGGTTATTCACCAAAACAGATTCCAGGGAGCTCAAAATTGTGTTGAACGCTAAACATGGATCACTGAATACCAGGTGCTTGCGAAAAGGGTAATCCGCACCAGGTTCAACACCCTGGGTCGAATACTTGAGGCACATTTGTCTTGGTTCCTGTTACATCATGCCCTCTCTAATATACTGGTGACTGTGACAGCGAAACTGTACAAGCAAACAGGGGGGAAATCCAAAATATATCGGCATTTTGTTAATGGGCATCACTGGTGCTACAATTAACCCCGGGCAGTGCAGTCGGTATTGGATATGTCACGAGTTGTTTCAATATAGCATCAGTGAGATCGATGTGCAAGGTGAGGTCGGTGGGAGGTTAGCTGGATGTACGCCAGATGCTAGGGAAGTGCCAAAACTCTCTTAAAGATTCAATTGTTTCAGATCGATTACAGTGAAGTTTGAGATGACGGAAGTGGGGGTGGTACTGTTAAGTGTCGAGTTCCAAATCAAAACGCCAACCAAAGATCTCAGTATAAGGATACGGAGTGAAACCAACAAACACTATTGGAGTGGCAGACAAATGGCAACTGAATTATAAACTTGCCTACGAATAACAATCTTATTATAAAATGACAACACATGCTACTGGTGGTCTTGATATAGTAGTGTGAGATTTGAGAGTGTCTCGTTCTCTGTTATGTTAATGCTAATCTAGATTATTCTGGCTGCTCTAGAAGCTTCCGTGGCGACGGGGTAGCCAATTGGTTAAAGCGTTGGCTCGTTACGCCGAAGACCCGGGTTTGATTCTCCACATGGGTACAATATGTGAAGCCCATTTATGGTGTCCCCCGCCGTGATATTGCTGGAATATTGATAACAGCGTCGTAAAACCGTACTCACTCACTCACTCTAGAAGCTTCCTGATTACTCTTGACTCTGCCTGTATCATTGAAGGTGTCCGTCCTCCGCTTGGCGTCTGCACACATAAAATCACATAACACCTCACCATACACTGTATAGTAAGTATAGGCTACCAGATATCCTTCCTAAAAGGGTCATGTGGACATAGAGGCAAAATAGCAATGGAAAGTGTATAACTGGATTACTTAGAATCAGTGATGACACCAGGTGTTCATTGTCCTGTGATATATAGGGTGTCATGGTTGTAATGCAGAGGCATATGTTGCCGTTTTGTGTCAGGCGTCGACATCCGGTTTATTGGATTGCGCCCCTTATGCGTACAAAGATCCACTGATCGTGGGCTCGAAATACCCTATTTACGTTTCTTGGCTGGTCAGAATCAATCTCTTGGGTTTTATCAAATGTGTGAACGTCAAACACCCGCGTACAAATTAAAATAACACACGTCCAGTTAAACCCCAATACATTCACGACAGTTTGTTCTTTGGCTACAACATGTATTCACATAAGTGCTATTCAGATATAGATGTCATCTAAATCCATCCAATTAAATGTGCAACATAATAATGAGATCATTGAAAGATCTGTGAAGATCCGGGTTAGAATTAGTCTTCAACAATATATGTTTGTCGCAAGGGCGACAGGTGGTCAAGCTCGCGTTAAACAACAACAACAACCAAACTAAATACTTCATTACATTGATACTTGTAGCGTTTGCAATGCCTACGTTTCCCATAGTTGGTGCATGTCGACCCTTTTTCCTGCTGATATTGGTTCTCTTACCCAGCTGTCACTAGCTGTTAGGGGCTCCTTGACCTTCTCACAGACTCCAGCAGAACATCTGTGTGCATACCACAATTAGGATACGTTTCATTGACAATACCATTATGGTACAT
Organism: Haliotis rubra; assembly: GCF_003918875.1. NCBI lineage: Eukaryota > Metazoa > Mollusca > Gastropoda > Lepetellida > Haliotidae > Haliotis > Haliotis rubra. The sequence continues at coordinate 20,007 of NW_025767054.1, forward strand.
AGTTTCCCATCAAGCCGTATCTCTGTCTATCTTCCATACAATTTGTATAAGCCGGCAATTACTGTCACACCAAGGTGGCAAGGAAATTGTCTCCTCGGTCTTTGCCAAAGTGAAATAAGACTTTCGAGGTTGAACACTTGCCATGAAATGATGCTAAAGTTGTAGGCTTGCCTCGCTATAAAACACGTGACCAAAACCTTGCGAACGTGAAGTAATATATTTTCGTTCACGTGTGAGAAATTACACAAGTGTAATTTTGCATAATGGAAAAATTGTAATAGCTAACCGGGCTTAAAATATTCTATTTAGGAAACTCAATACAAACATTCGACGTAAATTTACAACATTTAGAACATGGAAGGGCACATGTGGCTTCATTATGTACTGAGCTCCTAAACGTTAAAACATGTGCAGATTTAAAAAACAAAATTCCTTTTAGCATACGAGACACCAGTACCAATATTTCATGATTTACTTTGTTACATCCAAGTTTCTAGTTTGAACTTCGACCCATTTCCTGATTTATTCGTTTTACAACAGTTGTGTTATTAGTTGGAAGACTAAGTAAAACAAACATTAAAACCTTAACATATCCTTCTCCCCAATTAAAGAATTCGTCTAAACAAACAGGATATAGCTTGGCTGTCAGGAGCCCACCTTGAGCCATATTACCAGGTTTAATTCTTTTGAAATTTTGCCAAAGAGGAATGTACAAAACATGCAATTTTGATTGCTGTTTTCAAGATGTTTGCCCTTTGATTCATAGTCTATCAAGACTAATACTCCCAAATGCCGTTTCATTGTCTGTTCGATTCATGTCTTAATTATGGAAGTGCTGTGTGACCCTTTGAAGTGTGTAGCTAGCTGTATTGGGTGTGCCAATGATGTGTCAGATGCACTGATAGTTCACGTCATACACTGAAGCAGCGTTTCTTCTGCAGTTTCCTGAAAGCAGTTAAACTATTATATTGATGTTTCCTCTCCTGTGATCTGGGAAGATGATAAATGGCTTGATTTGTTTAGCGGCGTTGTCTTCATCAACGAAATAATGGCGTATTGTGGCCAGATATAAAAGTACTAGCGTTTCTTCAGCATATGGTGTGTTCATTCGCTATACCGTCGGGACAAACCGTTTATCTTCTCCTCAATATCTGATGGTTCTCAAGAAGAGAATCTTTTTTCTAGGTTCGACATGTTTGCTTTTGGGTTAACCTGACCTGTCGTAACATTCATCTGAACAATCTGTGTGCGTGCGTGTGCGTGCGTGCGTGTGCGTGTGTGTGTGTGTGGTGTGTGTGGTGTGTGTGGTGTGTGTGTGTGTTCGTGATCTAGTTTTGTAATAATTTAATCAATTTTGTATGAGCAGACAGATGACATGAAAAATATCTATTGCTTGGCGATTATGCAGATTGCATTTCTAAGATGTGTATAATTGTAAGAAATTTTATGTCAGTAAACCTATAATATCAGTGTTAAATAAACCTATAACATCAGTATTAAATAAACCTATAATATCAGTATTAAGTAAACCTATAATATCACCATTAAGTAAACTAATAATATCAGTATTAAGTAAATCTATAATATCACTATTAAGTAAACCTATGGTGATGCCTGGTTTAGTAGAGTCCTACTTTGACATGTGTAGCATGGATTCTGGTTTGCAGTTTTCAATGATCTTTTTGTTTGTTTATTGTTTAACGCCGTATTCAGCAATATCCCAGCTATATGACGGCGGTCTGAACATAATTGAGTCTGAACCAGACAATCCAGTGTTGACATCGTGAGCATCGATCTACGCAATTTGGATAAGATGACATGTGTCAACCAAGTCAGCGAGAATGACCACCCGATCCCTTATTGCGTCTCTTACGGCAAGCATGGGTTGCTGAAGGCCAATTCTAACCCGGATCTTCATGGGTGAAGTATTTAGTGTATGGACAAGTACGTATCTTTGTCAAAGGTCATTAATGGTTTCGAGGAAAATTGAACTGTTCTGTTGCAATCGACGGAAGTCATATCCCCATATTTGACCAAGAGAGACGCCAACAGAAGACCCAAATCGTCTTATAGGGTATTCAACGATATGTTTTTAGAAACATACTAATCGGATGGCATTGTCGTGACCATAATGCCAGTGTTTTACCATCACTGAAGTATTCCACAAGGGTGAGAATGTGTATTTGTTGCCAATTGCACCTGAACAATTACCTTTACATTTGCAAAGCCTCCAGACCTCACGGACATTTACTCCTGGTGCAAATTTACACACCTATGCAATTGTGTCCACATGACAGAATTACGCAATTGTGCATTTTTTACAAACGTATGTATATTTGCATAAGATATCTATTAGCATATAATGCAAAAACACAGTATACATTAGTTTTAAATCAAATGACATTTTGAAGAAAAAAAACCTGTATAAGTATTTTTTGAGTGCTGACTAGCACCAGTACAGTTCGTGATTTGGATCATGTAATACTATTAACATGGGATATTTTCAATTAGAAATTCACGAAATCATAAAAACAACTGAGAAGTTTATTTTCTTTCGTTCCTCTTTTTAGACTAATTTAGAACTGGACAGAAATGGTAACGCTGTCCCACTAGGTGTCTGCAGGCAAAATACTTGGTCAGCCGAACAACATAACTACATTCTCATCCATGCATAAAGCTCGTTCACAGCCTGAACACCATAAATGTCACATTATAACTCAGTACATATGATATACATGTACATGTACCTGGGGTGTGTCCGTGTGCGTGCATGCGCTTGCGTGCGTGTGCGTGCGGGTGTGCATGTGCATGTGCATGTTTCCCATATTGATATTGCTAGCCCACCCACTGAGATACCATGCTACAGTGTACTCTGGTTATCCTAGTGAGACACGGTCTTCTCTTCATTTCATACTAAGCCCCGGACAGGGAAACAATTAGTGTTTCTCAGTACTTCCACAGGGTATACTTAAATTAATAAAATACAGCCTTAGTTACGTGACTAACCGGAATTTCGCTATATTTACACTTCTTACAGTAAATGTGATTGTTAAAGACCTAACATTATCTGCATCATTTGAGTGAAGTAAAGTGTACATTAATTATTGATTTTGATTTTCCAAAATGCGGCAAACGCTTCTTTCTGGTAGAACAAAGGCAAGAGCAGATGGACACGGCATGAAACACGTCACTAATAGACCAAGATGTAAAATTATTTTTTGAATGGTCAATGTCTTGGGTTTACCTGATGTCTTGTATTATATTTTTAAACACTATGAATAGAAACTTACAAATAGCTCATAAAAGGAATTTATCATTTCATGTTAACTATTTCTCAAGATCAAACACAATCTCAAAGGAAGCTAAATGTGAACAAACGACCTTGGACGAAAATACAATGCATCGGAGAAACAAAACAACTGTTTGATTGGCATTGAAGAGGTTGGTAAAGGGGGGATATTTCAATGATTACAACATCCTATTGTATTATGATACGACATGTCGGTACAAATCCTTACATCGTTGTCAACTTTGTATATGTTTGAGCTGGCGATGCCGCGTCTGCAACATGCGGAGCGTCTTCAGACCAGTGACATGCTGGAAAGTGGTAGAGGTTTGGTGTGCATTGGCCAATGTATTCAATGTTTCACAGTGTGTGATTAGCAGACTATGGCACACATACCAAAAAGCCACAAAAGGTGATGGTCGACCCCGTTCAAGACCCAAGGTCAACGACAATAAAACAGGATCGCCTGATCCAAACCCAGACTCTACTAAATCGAGCTCAAACTGCTACACACTTCATCACGATACCAGAGTGCGAATTACGGGCCAGACAGTTAGAAATTGTCCACAAGCTTGACGGCCACGTGTTGTGATATCTTGACATTGCCAACAAACGTCAATAGTGAAAACAACGTTGAAAGTGGGGTAGACGTCGTTGTTACGTGGCATGCTTTCAAACGAGCTCCCATTCGCTCTGTACTTCCTTGGGACGCGTTGTCGTATTTGGCGACGCCAAAACGAATGTCCTACCAAGTTAGTTCGAGAATTAATGACAGATTTGGAGGTAGCGGTCATGGCGTGGGAGGGCGTCACCATGACAAAAACCCGTACTGTGTATAGGAGGGTCGCTGGACAGTACTATGGTATACCATACTGGCACCCATTCTTGGCGTTAAGATTGACGGTGTTTTTTCTTTCAATACGTCAACGCCAGTGCTCCCAGAGTACGAATCGTCAATGAGCCGTGAAGATCCGGAACTGGTCTTCAGCAACCCATACTTGTTGCAAGAGGCGACTAACAAGATCGGGGGCTCAGATTCGCTGACTTGACATATGTCATCGTATCTCAGTTGCGTAGATCGATATTCATGGTGTTGATCACTGGATTGCCAGGTCCAGACTCGATTATTTACCGACTGCCGCCATATAGCTGGAATATTTCTGAGTGCGGCGTTACACAACAACAAACCAAACCAAGACCTCATCATATTTCAGATGTTAGTGTCTTGCCATAGTGTTCCAGATCTCCGTAGGTGAACACGATAGAGTCATCTGTGGGATGGCCTTGACAGACGTGTACGTCAACGTCAACATGCGCGTCAGACACATGCACAACTTGCAGGAACATAGGGGAAGAATTAAATGAGATATGCACATTTAAATGAACACAGTTAACATTTTTAAAGAAGGCCTATGTATTCTATTTTGGAGGTGTAGACTATTTCCACCTGTTAAGAAGTAAGAAATAATTATTTGAAATCGTTTTTAATTTAGACGAAAATAACCGTTTCAAAACTGACACTCATAGTAAAAACACGGATTATTCATTCGTAAAGTATTTTCATTGGCAGCTGGGAAACAGGGGAATAGATCCTGGTTTGGAATGCTGTATCTTAACTTCCCACGCAACGTCCCAGACTTCAGATACCCGCAGTGAATTTAATGCTTTGCCTACCAGACGAATACATTATTTAGCATTCTGAAAGGAAACCCAAGAACTTCATTGCTGAATCAAAATGCCAGTTTTAACATCAGCAGTTATACAATCAATGTGGTCGAATCAATGTTCATTTGTACGTAAACAGAGTAAGGGTGTGATCCCGAAGACGACCACGTGACGTCGTGGATGACGTAAAACGTTATATTGGACTCGCGAGACCAGAGAACGTTATAAATTGGCAATAGCTGCGTGTTTGGTGGGTACAGCCAATGAACGATCCTGGGCTATGATAGCTTTTACTGCCCGTCTGTGCTGTTGAAATGAACAGGCGAAAATAGGCTCAGTTGGAAGAGACGAGTTAAGGGTATTACAAGCATGTCTACATAACTTTATTAGACTCGCTGCAGCAAAGGCAGTGGGTAATTATATAAACCCAGGATGACTGCAATGTACAGTACATAGGCGTGCAATAATAGACGGATGGAAACATCAAATGACTGGGAGACAATAAATTGGAGAGATGCAAGAACGATCCGTGATAGGCCTACATGAAAGGGACGCGAAGCCATAGACAGGGGCACGATGTCATAGACGCTGTATTGACAAACATGCGTTGGAAGGTGAATAGAGCTCTACATAGCAGGACACTGTGTCATAGACCCTGTATTAACAAACATTCGTTGGTAGGTAAATAGAGCCCTACATAGCAGGACACTGTGTCATAGACGCTGTATTGACAAACATGCGTTGGAAGGTGAATAGAGCTCTACATAGCAGGACACTGTGTCATAGACCCTGTATTGACAAACATGCGTTGGTAGGTAAATAGAGCTCTACATAGCAGGACACTGTGTCATAGACCCTGTATTGACAACATTCGTTCGTAGGTAAATAGAGCCCTACATAGCAGGACACTGTGTCATAGACCATGTATTGACAAACATGCGTTGGTAGGTAAATAGAGCCCTACATAGCAGGACACTGTGTCATAGACCCTGTATTGACAAACATGCATTGGTAGGTAAATAGAGCCCTACATAGCAGGACACTGTGTCATAGACGCTGTATTGACAAACATTCGTTGGTAGGTGAATTGAGCCCAACATAACAGTACACAGTGTTATAGGTAGTGAGGCTTGGTTGACCCATGTCATCCCAATTGCGTAGACCGATGCTTATGCTGTTGATCACTGGATTGTCTAGTCCAAACTGGACTCAATTCAGACCACCACCATTTGGCTGGAATATTGCAAAGTGCGGCGTAAAACAACAATAAACCAAACCGACTTCCTTCATATTTCAACTGCCAGTGTCTTGCCATGGTCTTCCAGATCCGATAGAGCATCTGTGGGACGGCATTGACAGACGTGTACGCCAACGTCAACAAGAGCGCCAGACACATGCACAACTGGTCCATGTCTCCGCTGCACCTATCCCTACAGTCCACGTACAACCATACTCACTCACTCACAAGTAGACACTGCGGGTCAGATACAGACATGAATATGGCATATGTGATATATAATAGTGGGATGGCTATACAACGTTAATATACACACCGCCCTGGTTAGTGATCACTGACATGGAGCACTTGACACAAACAGCTCCCAGTGGAGAACCTACATGACCAGGGTACTGTTGTACAAAGCGATCTAAGGTGACCGTAACTCCCATAAACTTAAAGTTGTCTTAGCGCTAAGGGTGTTTTGTACAACGGCACCCAGAATCGCATTTCAAGCATCCTTTGCACCTGCAGCAGAGACTTGTTGACAATTAGAAACTGGAACATAAGGTGTTCTCACGGTACATTTTGCACCTGCAGCAGATACTTGTTGACAATTAGAAACTGGAACATAAGGAGTTCTCACCGAATCATCGCATCATTACAGCTGTTGTGTAAGGTATTTTATAGTGTTCGGCGATGAGAGTCAGTTGAGTCTGTCGTCACATCGGCAGTATTTCTGGTAAGTCGTGACAACACGAGCATGTCCAAGATTTTCGGGGAACATGATGGAAAGGTGCATCTCAAACATCTTCAAGCTCTTTTGCCATATCTTTAAGACGGTCACTCCCTGGGTGAGTGAGTGGCATTACATGATTCTGTAGTCATGGTTTTTGAAGTGGTTTTAGTGCTAATATGTTGCGAGCAGATCTGAGTTGTGTCTGTGATTTGCACACAGAGTATAACTACCCCACTGATAATACCATGTGACGTTTCCAGGACGTTCAGGACGTTTTCTTGACACCTCAGTAATTTGCTCACATAGTGGAGAACCCACTTTCTATCACTGTATCGTATTTTATCATTGTCTATTCGCGAACACCTGGCAGCATCACTATTTGATATTGATTCATAAACAGATGCTTATCATGCAGCAAGAATCGTACAATGGACTCGGATTTTATCAGAGATTTCTTACGATTATAGGACTGGTTGTATCGCAATTATTTATGTGCATTTCTCCGCCTGGCGATTGAACCTGTCTGTAAGATTGATATTAAAAGAGCCAAGATCTGTCAAATACACAGATAAAGGATGTAAAAATGGACGGCGGCCCGAATAATAGTAATTGTCCCTAATGATGTCAGGAGAAAATGCTGCGTTCTAAACAGGATATTGCCACTGGAATATCCAGTCAGATGCAATAGATCACGCTGGTGATTGGTCCATCGGGATATGGTTTGTCTCTTGTTCGGCGTAGCCGTGATACAAGGTTTGATTTTTCAGCAAGTATCAACATGTGTGTTTTTCGCGTCAGTGTGTTTCTGGCAATGTTTTTAAAATATCAAAGAATGCCTCAGATTATACCAGGGCGTGGGGTAGCCTATCAGAGTCCATTCCCTTCTCGGTAACAATATGTGATACAACTTGCGGATATCCCCTGCTGTGATATTGCTAATACATTTCTCACTCAATCATTCACGCACTCACTCACACACACACTCTCAAATTCACTCATACACTCACTCACTCACTCACTCATGCACGCACGCACGCACTCACTCACTCAACCGAAAGTTGTATCTCCATTTTAATGATATACTTGGTTCATACGTTGATAGGTCATGACCTTTACTGAAACACTACTGCATCAGTCATTTTATAAACAATATATTCACATAAACACTGTATCAATTGCCATGAAAAACTGCACATTCATGTTTGTCGGTGGCTGAAGATGAAACAAACGAGAAACGTTTATTTGAAGTAATGTAATTTGCCTTGTAACGATTAACGTTTAGAATTTTAGTCCTTTCTCCCGACCGTATGTTCTAAATCTACGACTAAACATGCTGCTTGATATATTCTGATGTGCCTGTGTCTGTTTCAGTTCCAAACAGAAGACTGACGCTCAACAGTGTCAAAAACATATGACCGTATGGATTTTCTTTAAAAGAAAATTGCTCCCCGCCTTTCTTGTTTAACTAAATATGAAACCACGCCACAGACGAATCAGGCGGTATCTGCAATAAGATTGCGTTCAACTTTATTGAGAACTAAAAAAGTATTCTGGATTGATGTTGAGAGAGTCGTTAATTACAACAAATTGAATCCAAACTCACTTGACTGTCAACTCTCAATGTGCGTGATAGATGGATAACTACATCAAGTGAAGATAATGAAATTCTCGGTTTGAATTGTATTTAATTGTGTGAGTGTTTTGTTCTGCATATCGGCTTGTATACACACAAAGGCAATAGTAACTGTAATCTTGCTTTGAAACTTCATATTGGGATTATGTTAGAAGCTGAACATCTTCCGTTATCTCTTTTGCTTTCAAGATTAAAAGCGAATTTTGTTTTTCTGTTAACCTGAAGAAAGTGCCCGCAGGTTCTTCTGCACAGCGATTTACATGTCCCGGGAATCGCTTTTAGTGTGGTGTAAATGTTCATAGTATCAGGGTATCATTAGCGACAATATAGACTTCATGCTAGTCAGATTTGTTCTACCGGTGATTCTGGGTTGTGTACATTGATACTAGTGTCACATACTGACGATGACAACCGTGAAGATCCGGGTAAACATTGGTCTGCAGTAACCCATGCTTGTCGTAAGAGGCGAATAACGGGATCGGTTGACACATGTCATCAAATCCCAATTGCCTAGATCGATGCTCATGCTGTTGATCACTGTATTGCCAGGTCTAGACGTGATTATTTACAGACCGCCGTTATATAGCTGGAATACAATACTTATGACGACCCTGAAGAATGACGAGGCAGAGATAATTCAAACCCTTCCTTTAATGTTTTAATCAATTTGTCATTTAGGATAGCAAATACTTGACGACCTGGGGTTGATTAACTTCAGTATCTGAAAGCCGTCATTGTATTGTAAGGTCACCTTAACCTCTGTCAGCTCTGTGGATAGACATCAATCTTCGGAAATTGGTAATAAAAGAAATTAAATATTTGAAAAGACATCAAGAAACGTCAGAAAACCTTATTTTGTGCAGTTAAAGAAATCAAATGGTGTTCTGTATGTAATTAAATGTACGGTCCCAACAGACAAAGACGTGGATAGAGAAGATTTATTCCTCGTAGTTTCATCCTTGAACACAATTAAAATGTATATCATTGTTGAAAGTGAAATTCAGTTTCACAAGAAAATGTTTGGGGACATACATGTAAATAGATGTTAAACCCTTAACTACCAGTTGAAACAATAAGATGAGTAGCATTTTGCGCATCCTGTTTAATAGTAACAATATTTTATCAATCTTACAAAAATGTGTGAAATGTGCTAGTATTATCGTATTTATTTTAAGACAATGCAAAGCAGTTTATATCATTAATCACATCTGTGAAAGTGTTGAAATTAATATATGTTTCTCTTTTCTCGTTGCTGTCTGCACCCAGACCGTGAGTGAAAAGAGCGCCTCGTTACAGTGAGAAGAAGGACGGTCTTAATCAACCCGCCTTCGCATTCGGAAGAACAACCTCTGACTTATTCATGATCTTATGAAGAACAAGTCACTGAGCCGATTTATAATCGCTTCGTCATCATAAAAAAACACCATTGAAAAGATTGAAACCCGAAGCTTAGCCCCAAAACAATTTCAGTATTGTCGCTTGAACAGACGTGAATGGACATGATGCTTGGATATGCATCTCCTCACATTGATAGAGAAGAAAAAACAATGGCTTTAGAATCCGTTCAAACCTTTCTGATATGGAGCTTAAGTTTCCTCATAACAGTCATCCCAACTTCTGACTTTCTACAGAACCTAATCTCTGCGAGTCATTTCCAGGAATCCCTGTGGAAGGCCTGATCCTCATGACATCACGAGAGTGTTGCTCCAGAGGAAGTAAGATGCGCGCGTGTGGTACTAACACCAGGATGGATCGATGATCGTCCGGGGTAATTATCCATTGTCTTTTGAAGGTAGTTGTCAGTATCGATCTTTTTCTTCCTTAATCTCTTCTTCAAGGGGAGCAATATTAGGGCAGTCATAGTCATTACGTGCCCATACTATAGATGGTCCGACGTCTTTTCTTCTTAAAAGAATATATATTGTCGTTACATCTATGGCTGTTTTCTCAGGAGACCGCTGTTCTTTTCTTGGCTACGCTAATAGGTTGTCAAGATAATTAAAGCTAGCTAGTGTCTTTCTTGAAGTGGAACAGTTTTTGTGGTGACAACCGAAAATATGTTTAAGGCTGTCGTACTCTTGATGGTTAAGTAAAGTAGAGACCTCTTGCAGATAAGCCAGAAGGAACAGTAAATGAATTTTTCCTTACACAACAGAAGACAATATTCCAACTATATCAGAGGGTTAAATAATTGAGTCTGGATTGGGCAGGCCAGCTGTTGTTGTGTTAGGATCGATTCGCGTTTTCGGGTTACGAGGACATCGGTCAACAAGGTCGGCTCTAACAACATGGGCGGAGTTTGACCTGAAATGCACTCGCCAACGGATTTATAATAAGAACAAGAATCATACCCTTTCTTGTACTTTACTATTTAATACTCTCTTAAAATCCTTCCAATGTTTTAATATATCAGTTAAACCACGGATCGTCACCTGATTGACATATGAAAGGGCCAACTGCCGATGGTTTTAGAAGGTAAACCTTTGCAGCATGGTGCTGAATATCCAAGTATAATGATGGGGCGTCTAGGTTCGAACGCAGGAGCCGCTGATCCTGAGACTGATAAAGGACGGGAAACGTAGAACTACGGTCTTAGATCACACGGCGACCCGTCCTCTCAACACAAGACGGAAGAAAGAGGTCGACGCCGACGGAATTACTTCAAAGGCTTGTCCACCAACAACAACGGGAAAGTTCCAGTCAATTAAACACGTAGAGTGATCTGTATGGCATCAAACCTATAAAGAAATCGATGGAAACGAAATGGAGTTATATAAAGCGCGTCTTCTGTGGCATAACTTCATTGTAAGTGTAGTGCTGGTGGATATATCAACATTCTTACATGAAGTTTATGTGATTTGAAATAAAACAGAACAATAAACGTTCAGTCAAATCCCTTTGTTCAGTAACTCAATGGCATATCAATGACATAAAACCAACAGTATTTATTTAATGTGTACCATGTGAAGGAGTAGGAACACGAGCTTTCGAGAACATATCCAGCAGGACAAAACTGCATCTCTTCATCGTGGAATAGACATAAAATACTTTCAGCATTTTGTATCAATACATTCCATCAGCAAAATCTGTATGTAGACTACTCAGTTTAAATGTACAGTAAACTGCGTTGATTTTTTTTAAAATTAGTATATTTTATTTATTTATTTTTTTATATTTTTTTTATTTTGGGGGGGGGGAGTGTCCTGTCCACTGCTGCATAATAAATTTACAATGGGAATAACGAACTACGGTTATACTGAGCTAAACTTGCTGTTCCCTTGTATTCGTTATAGCCGTAGATTACTGTATTATGTGTTTATCATCATCAGTATCTGTTCACGAATTCATGAGACACATTTTCCATACCTTCTTGACGTCATATGTAGATGGAGACGTCCGTCATCCGTGATTTCATCAATATATAAGGATGCTGTAGAGTGTAGCTGTCAGTTTAATGCATTCGTTCTTAAACAGATCAAATGTATCACAAGTGGTTTAAGTTGTAAATTCAATTGGCGGTACATTATATGGTACCTTGACGTACGTGCGCTCTTACGATTCATCACACAACGTTACAAACAAGCTTGTGAATAGGAAATACCTTATAGGTAATCATATACATATATCTGACACAGTCAGCTCCCTCTCAGAAGCTGTACAGAGATTCAACCATTGGAGACCATTGTGAACGAGCAGATTTCTTGCTTGGTGAGTCTGAGTTTGTCATAATTTGTATCTCTTCCTATATATTAACAGACCTTACTGCATAGATTCTGCTATTCACAATGTCAATGTCTATTTGCGTGTTACAGTAGCCATCCAAACTGTACAATAAATGTTATTCAGAGTGCAAGCCTATTGTTAATAAAATAACCGGAATCCTGATATATATGTTTGTCCGAGGTCACCGTTAATTACCCGGTACACAACATCTACGTAGCTCTAATGTAATCAGGCTCAACCTGGGAGGAGGGCAGTTATACAGCTTCACATTGGACATAGCGGGGATACATGGACTTATTTCACGGCAGGGGTCTGTTCATTAGGTCTACATACCCTCGCCAGACATCTCGCTAACCTGTGGGGTTCCCTGGTCAGAAGAGGTCAACAGCAGTCTGCTCCCTGTCGAAGAGGTGATCGAAAGGTCAGGTTCTGTGACTTGATTGATGTAGTGGCAGCTACCTCTAAGGCGTTGGGCTTTGCTCATAAGCCAACCACTGGTTCATATGACTCAGATTCGATCAGTTTACAAATATCGTAATATGTGTAGAATCTTGGTGTTGTTTTTGGCGCATTTGACAAAACTGATGTCAGATACAATTCCTTTGCATTTACATTTTGTCACAATGTTCCGATATTGGGGAACAATTGACTTGCATTTGCATGTGTTTGTGATGGTGGTAGTGGTAGGGCAGGATGTACACACCTTTTCGCGAACACCTCGTGTCATCACTATGATTCACTAATGATTCATATTAAACACATTCCCATTCATGATATAGTAGCAACCCTACCATGGCCTCCGTCGGGAGATATTTCTTATGATTATGAGTTTTTTTTCGTTTATATTTTTAGACCATCTGCGTGACAAGCAACATCTGAAATCATCAGTATTTTCTAGATCTTGGTAGCCGAGAATAAAAACATAAATAACATCTGACTAACGCTCATATCAGTAGACTATATAACGGGTAACGAGACAAGTAACACAGAACGTAAGAAATGAGACATCTCATTAATCTGTCAATGAGGTCGGCTTTTCTGCCTTAAGAACATGTACAATGAACACCATACAACGGAAACTAATACACTTGCCCATTTACATAATGCACAACACATCCGCAAAGCGCATTGTATCAAAACATGTGGCTTTAATTGAAGTAGCAAAAGGACACACTGTAGTTGGTAGGGGGTTTCACAGGTCGGCTGGGACAAGGGCAATGGTCAGAAATCCGAATATTTTACTTTTTGAGACAAGACTTTTAGTTTGAATTATGAATCTTGATGTAAGAGACTGTCCAGGACGATATCCGTTGACATATAGTACCCTGTTAAGTAAAGGATAGTATTAAAAGTTCATTTTCTGTTGGATAGGTAGTTAGTGAAGTATTTTAGGATGAATGGAACATGCCAGTCTTTTGACAGTCATCACATTCTTTCTCATGATACCCCACCCTGGAGACAATATTCTTATGACAAGAACCGAGCCTTAGTAAGACGATCGACTTTAGGATTGTTGCTGTGGACGCTTCCAAATAGGGGACAACCAAAAACATGCAAAAACTAAGTCATAATAATACAACCAATAAGACCGACGAGACATAGGAACAGCACCGACAGGTTATTCCCTACACAACAGCCCACACGGCATCACCATGTTGATGGAAACAGTGTCACGGCAGTTCCGGTAGCCTTGCCAAGGAAATTGAATATCTTAATCGGTTAATTTTCCTCTCATATTTCTTTGTAACAATTACTGTTTCAGTTGTATCTCGGTATCACAATCTATTCTGACAAGCTACGGTTATTATAACAGAACGATTTAGAGCTTTTTCCGAAGTTTGATAAGAAAACCCATTACAGAACGAATGACCCATCATCACGAATGCAGTGTTCGTCAAAACTGCCAGAGACGCTTTCAGTAACGTAAATGCAGTGACAGATAATGCATTGGTATCCCGTAACAACCAATAATCTATTTCAGGGAAGGTGATGTTTTCCTGAAGTTAAAAACTGATAATAGCAAATGGCATTGTAATCACGCAAGACATGCAAAACTGTGATGATCTGACAATAAAGATTCCGGAAGTTGGCGATGATGAACTTTTTACGACTTTCTTATGACGCATTTACTTTCACAAGTTTTATCTCGCGTATCAAAATAGCTGCAACTGCAACTGTTAGTGATGTCCTGATGGTAAATGTCACTAACAAATGATTTAGTTGTAGTCTAAGGAAAAGTCGCAAAGGACATCGTGTTCAGTGATCAAGTTATGCAATTATTATTCGATATACTGCTCAAAAGAATTAAAGAACGCCCGGTACTTGTGCATTATTGTAGTTGATCTATAGTTCATTAACGTCTTTTGTGAACCAGACACTACATTCTCTGTTACCAGTCACTACATCCTGTTATCAGTCACTGCATGCTATGTTACCAGTCACTACATCAGATCTTACCAGTCATCTATCCCATGTTACCAGTCACTACATCCTATGTTACCAGTCACTACATCCTATATTACCGGTCACTACATCCGATGTTACCAGTCACTACATCCTATGTTACCAGTCACTACATCCTATATTACCCGTCACTACATCTGATGTTACCAGTCACTACATCATATTACCAGTCACTACATCCGATGTTACCAGTCACTACATCCTATGTTACCCGTCACTACATCCGATGTTACCCGTCACTACATCATATTACCAGTCACTACATCCTATGTTACCAGTCACTACATCATATTACCAGTCACTACATCCTATGTTACCAGTCACTACATCATATTACCAGTCACTACATCCTATGTTACCAGTCACTACATCATGTTACCAGTCACTACATTCTGTTACCAGTCACTACATCAGATGTTACCAATCGCTACATTCTATGTTACCAGTCACTACATCATGTTCCCAGTCACTACATCAGATGTTACCAGTCACTACATCCTATATTATCGGTCACCACATCCTATGTTATCGGTCACTACATCCTGTTACCAGTCACTACATCATATTACCAGTCACTACATCCTATGTTACCAGTAGCTACATATGTTCCTATGTTACCAGTCACTACATCATGTTACCAGTCACTACATCAGATGTTACCAATGGCTACATTCTATGTTACCAGTCACTACATCATGTTACCGGTCACTACATCAGATGTTACCAGTCTCTGATCCTTTGTTACCAGTCACTACATCCGATGTTACCAATCACTACATCATATTACCAGTCACTACATCCTACGTTACCAGTCACTACATCCTATGTTACCAGTCACTACATCATATGTTACCAGTCACTACATTATGTTACCAGTCACTACATCATGTTACCAGCCACTACATCCTATGTTACCAGTCACTACATTATGTTACCAGTCACTAAATCCGATGTTACCAATCGCTACATTCTATGTTACCAGTCACTCATGCAGTCACATTATGTTACCAGTCACTACATCAGATGTTACCAGTCACTACATCCTATGTTACCAGTCACTACATCATGTTACCAGCCACTTCATTCTGTTAGCAGTCACTTCATCAGATGTTACCAATCGTTACATTCCATGTTACCAGTCACTACATCCTATGTTACCAGTCAGTACATCCTATGTTACTAGTCACTACATCCGATGTTACCAGTCACTACATCCGATGTTACTAGTCATAACATCCTGTGTTACCTGTCAATACATATATTACCCAGGCACTGCATCTACCGCGATGCACAATGACTGGTGTCTGGCCTACTCCAAACATCCCTGGTGATTGACATCCCCATTAGTTCTCGCCACAACTTCCAATCATAGCAGTATCGATCAAACAAACACAAACATTTATCTCAAGCCAGGATTAATCATCTGGAAACAAAAATATGATCTGTGATAGATGACCCAGCAGGCAGTGACGTGATCCTGCACTGAGAGCTCGGCAGTCATGTCGCACGCCGCCATATTCACAAGCAGTTGCCATTACCACGCTGTCGCTGCACACTACGTTCATAATGATATTATGAAACCATCATTTTTTAAAACGGAGGCTGATAATTCCCAAGGAAACCGTTAATCAACTGTATAATTCAATGATATGAACTTGCGTGATTTGGAAAGAGAGCAATGAAAGATAAAATCATGAATCATCAGAAATAAGTGTGTAAGGACTCAGATATTAGGTTTCGTGAAATGTGGAAAAAGTGGCATCATGTATGATGAGCATATTGACATCGTTTTCAATACAACACATGTGTTATTTCAAGTACAGCTAAAACTGCCATAGTGATCAATTGATTGTTGCTCAATATTCAAGAATTCATCAAAAACATTACTTGTAGTGAAATTCTTTGTGTGAATATTGTAGTATTAACATGATATTAACAATAGTTATTTGCCCTAAGACTTTGCAAAAACACATTAGAATGTCATCACAGATGTGATTGGGAATTCCACAATACGTCACTCAAGCAAGTCGAGAATCAATATTTGACAGTCTACTATTTATATCTGTCTCTCTGTCTGTCTATCTGTCTGTCTGTCTGCCTGAAGATTCTACAGTTGGCCAAGGCCGAAATGAGGATAAAACACTGCCCTGTCCTCACCTTGAGTGACCCGAGAAGATCCGGGTTAGAATTGGCCTTCAGCAACCAATGACTGTCGTTAGCGGCGACTAACGGTGGCTGACACAGTCATCGTATCCCTTTTGCGAAGATCGATGCTCATGCTGTTGGTCACTGGACTGTATGTTCCAGTTTTAATTATTTACAGACCGCTGCTATATAGTTGCAATATTGCTGAGTGTGGCGTTAAACAACAACCAACAACCAAACAAATCACTTAGAGTGCAGGGCTACAGGTGTTCCAACATCCAGGAGTCAAGGAATCGACATCGTGACCCTATTCCCGCAACTCTCCATTCTGATGACATTAGAAATATACACAAAGCAGCACAAGCATGATTAGTTAGTGCAGTGTATGCTCACTCAGAAACTATAACATGGACTCTTTGTGGAACCTAGGCAGCCCGACCAGTTTCAAACCAATACAGCACTGTTTGAATATAGTGTGGTAATTCATGAGCCAATCTTCCCATTAGAGTTGCCCCACAACTATATCCGCTCAGCTGAATCATTAAACAGATTCACTCCAATGAGGCGAGATAAAGGAGAGTTCCTCCTGTTTGTGAAGGTCGCTACTATACTGTTCCTTGATGTTCAAACCGTCGTGTCTGAACTGTGGACACCGAAGCTGTTTTAGTGCCCCCGGGAAAGCTACTTTAACTCATCATCATGACTGTAAAGTTTCTATTGGGTATGTTTGAAGGATCATTCCCCTAAACGTTTTCAGGGTTGAAATCTATCAGCATTAATTTCATGGAAATGGCAATGCTTCCCAAATGGTCTCGGTAATAATTACGGTGGAGCTGCTTTTAATGACACTAATAACAGTGTATACGTTCGATCGGAATGATGACTGCTCATTCGGACCAGTAATAGGATTGGAATTATGTCCCTTGCTAGCGTAAATTCAACTGGGTCTCAGTACCTCAACATGTTCTTTACTGTTAACTATCTCGTTATCGGATGTTTGTGTAATCCGATTACTATAATGGCTGCTAAAGTTAATACTTAGCCCTCCTGTATCTTAAATATAAAATGTCACGCAAATATTTCAAGGCAAACACTACTACTACTACTACTACTACTACTACTACTACTACTACTACTACTACTACTACTACTAGCATTAGTCAACCCTTGCTTGTCGTAAGAGGCGACTGACGGTATCAGGCTGTCATGCTCGCTGACTTGGTTGACACATGACATCGTATCCCAAATGCGTAGATCGATGCTCATGCTGTTGATCACTGGATTGTCTGGTCCACACTCGATTATTTACAGACCGCCTCATAAAGCTAGAATATTGATGACTAGGGCATTATACAACAAACAAACTACTACTACTTCTGCTGCTGTTTGTACTGCTGTTACTACTCCTACTTCCACTGCTTCTGTTGCTGCTGCTGCTGCTGCTACTACTACTACTACTACTACTACTACTACTACTACGCCTCCTATATGTGTACCATTGTAATATGACTAACAAATCAATTAAGTAGGCCTCCAGTTATTCGACTCCTTTACATGTTCCAAACGTCAGACTCCTGACATCGTAAATCTGTTTCACATGTCAAGTACACATATGAATTGGACCACCGTCTGGCTTAACCTTTCTGAACACAGTTCCGATCAAGCCCAGATCAAAATCATATTGGTGTTTCCTTTGTTAATGTTTTCCTGGGAAACGCGTGGCGAAGACAGACCTGGCAACGTGTGCCTCATCCAGGAATTTCCTCTCACAACAAGGAAGCGGAGCAACGGTGCCAACATTGTTTGTGAATGGTGTGTGTTGAGAGTGCTGAAAAACCTGGTTCCTTGACGTCACAGGTGAAGCCCAGATTGGCTTTGATAGACATTGACCAGCCCGGAGATAGCATGCTAAGCCATACCTGTACATTCATGGTCTGTGAGGCAGGTTGTTCACGTTTGACATTCACCAAAAAGCATGGGCTCCATATTTGGTGCTGAACACGGCTGCTGGACTTGTATCCACAGACTATATGGAAGATTTAGTTAGTTAATTGTTATATGACATGATTTGTTGTATTTTTGAGACAATGCAATAGGTCGCTATAGGTATATAATTACTTATCATTGCAGTATATATATTAAAATATATATAATTTTGTATCAGTGTAAATTTTATTTAGGTAAATATCTATTCATTCTTCAGTCTTTGTGTAAGTGACATGATCTTACTTTGTTTTCTATTTCTTTCAAAGATTAACATGATATTGTTACCTTTCTTTGGAAATCCATATCAACGCAATTTAGCAGTCGAAACCAGTACTTAAAAGTAGCAATATTCAAAAAAACATTAAGGTCGTGGACACCAGATATATATGGGCTTCACATATCGTACCGATGTCAGGAATCGAACCCGGACCTTCGATCTGACAAGTGATATTTACCAAATTTGACATCTTCCCTGATAGTGGATGTACCTTTCGACCAAAGAATACACAATAATAATACTTGAGTACAAAAGGATGCTATCATCAAATACATTCAACTGTGATATCCAGTAACTGAGGACCGTATGTCCATTTAAAGCTAATTTGTTAAGAAGAAAAGAGAACACATGGCTGGTTGTACATTCTAAAAGTCCAATTGCAGAAAACTCCTGACAAGAACATTAAGCAACGGTCACGTAAGACCAAGGCCTAGATTTTCGAAGCTCTCTTAGCGGTAAGATATTCGTAAGTGCCATACAATAACATTAACTTACGACTATCTTAGCGCTAAGAGAGCTTCGAAAATCTAGGCCCAGGCCTTTTGGCGTTTCTTCATAGAAACAACCATGGTAAACTGTGTGAAATTGTTTGAAGTAGTGATATAAGTGAGAATCAGTTTTCCTTTCAACATTTGCTGAACAGCTTTAAATGAAGTGTCAGAAAGGGAAATCCTTGGTTTAAGTACTACTATATTTTCTTTGGATTCTGTTATTAAATTGTATGTTGTATTTTCTACAAAAATGCTCTCGGTACGTTTGATAACTTTTATGACAATACTTGCCAGTAACATTTTCAGTAGGACAAAAGAAACTTTATCATAGAGCGTGCATTCTCATATGTGTTAGTAAATGGATAAACACATTTCAGCCGCACTCAATATTGAAACTAAATCTTTGCAATAGTCAATAATCTACATCACACCCCGGTCCCACTGACTGACTAACTGAGTTTAGTTTTACGCCGCTTTTAGCAATATTCCAGCGATATCACGACGGGGGACACCAGAAATGGGCTTAACACATTGTGCCCATGTGGGGAATCGAACCCGGGTCTTCGGCGTGACGAGCCAACGCTTTAACCACTAGGCTACCCCACCGCCCCCGATCACACTGAACATGTAAAAGTAGTCACAAGGTAACGGGAACGTTTTCACCTAACATCCCTATAACTGTCATCTACGTCAATACTCGTTACTGGATCATCTTCATCTCAGTTCCATCCTCTTCCATATTGACCTCAACTCCAAACCCTGATGAACGTCTTTGATCACTACATAGACGGTTCCCCTCCAATAGGCAAACTGTGGCCAGGTTTCAACATGCTGACGACGTTCTTGACGTATCGTTCACGAGAAGTCCCGTCTGTGGTCACTTCTTCCAGACAGAGGGATAACGTGATGATATGGACCAACGGGAGGAAGTTTGGCGTAAAGGGTTGTCGTCCATGATGCCGATGTATAGAACCGACAAGCCTTATGGCTAATGACTGTCGCTCAATAAGAGATACCAGACCCCTGTTAATGAGAAAACTGTCACATTCAAATAAGGAATCCTTACCAAAACAGTCCATTCTACAATTCCGACTATAAAGTAAGCATTTTCTAAGCAAGCAGGGAACGGTTTTGAATTATACTTACTGGGACACCTTCAGTCCCATAATCTGTAATGATCACGTTATTACACTGTTTTGGCTGTCAAAGATCATCCATATGAACACATGCAATCCTCTTTCCATTTCAGTTTCACCTTTTGCACGGAAATAACTGGTATATTTCTTCTTTTGACATCTCTTTCACAATACACTTTACAGACGTAAACATCCCGTTTTTTCCTATGGCGGTGTTTGAGAAAAACTTGGCAACTGATATACGACGTATTGTTGAAGGTAAACGGAAACGTTTGCCATGTAAACAATTACAAGCATGAACTCTTACAACAGCAGTTGATAAAGAAAAAATATCTCCAAAAAGCGAACATGGTTTCGTTGTACAGAATGATTTAGAAGTCAACTATTTTAGATGTTTTGTTGGATGTCATTTTACGAGGGAAAAACAGAAGTTGGGATGTTAACGTGACTGTTATGTCATGTAAACACTGAATTGAGTAGACTTATATGTCAACAAACACTGAATTGAGTAGACTTGTATGTCAACTATTTTAAATTCCAGCTGGTGGTATGATGGTACTGTTCCACAAGCAGGAAGCAGGAAACTTGTGCGATAAACCATGTCCTCGCGGAAACTGATAGTAGCTCTTGATCAACATCCTCGATAATCTCCAGGGTATACGTTACGATCACTCTCCACTATACCCTGGATGCATCCACGGCTTGGCCCGATGATTATATTGTTTCCCTTTGCTGGCTCCGCATTCCCATAGCAACCAATCAGCTAAGCCGCCGTTACATCCGGTCGCAGATGCGAAGGTTTGTTCGCAGTGCCACTCAGATTTTTGCGGAAATAATACAGACAAATTGACAAATCTGAAATTTTCAAAAAATATATAAAAGAACTCCTTGTACCTCTTTCAGAGTACATCTGCATCAATTGTGTTGCCAAGTTTAATCGGTTAGATAATTTAAGAAGCGAAAGTGAGTTGTGACTGGTACGCTCAACTTCCCAGCTAAGACACCTGATAGGATAAAAAGCCAGCCAAGGGAGGTAATAAAATCATCGGGCCAAGCCGTGGATGCATCCAGGGTATAGTGGAGAGTGATCGTTACGTATACCCTGGAGATTATCGAGGATGCATGATTCATGGTAAACGACAAACCGCTGATTGATAGAATGAACAGCAATCCACGCTAACGGGTACGATGACCCACGTGTCACACATGGTTACCACCTGGTCAGCTGTGCGATATAGATGGGGTGTTTGTTTTGGGGTTTTGTGTGTTTGTTTGTATCTATTTTTGTTGCTGTCGTTGTTTTTCTTTTTTTCTTTTTTTTTTTACACCGCACTCAGCAATATTCTAGCTATTTAGCGTCGTTCTGTAAGTAATCCAATAACAATCCAGTAATCAACATCATGAGCACCTATCTACGCCGTTAGGATACATTGACATCAACCAAGTCAGCGATCCTGACTACCCGATCCCGTTAATCGCCTCTTACGACAAGCATGGGTAGCTGAAGACCTATTCTAACCCGGATTCTCACGGGTATCCATATTCACGATGAGTTCCATCAACAACAACTCAATAGACATTGTTTAACATGCGCATCATGGAAAGCATTGAACAGTATAACAGTAATAACCAATATGTCTAAGGGACCAATCTTAACCTCGCATATTTCTTACATTATTCAAGAATATTGTATTGTTATAGAATGTCACCCTTCATGCAGTGTGTACAGGCTCATTTTGAAACTAACAAGAGGACATTTCCATGGATTGCTTACAACAGTTAGGAACATTCCCTCTTAAGTACCATTGTTTACCATAAACCAGAGTTATAACTACACCTCGGGAAGTGTTGAAAACCCCATTGTCGTAAAGACCAGTACGATAATGTAAGCCTTATTGAATGCCTGGAATGACATCTCGATGGCTATCTGGTAATTGCTGACAGTGGTGTTGCACTCCTTTGGTTCCAGACAAGTATGGCATTCTATGGTAAAATGTTCACTAGTCACTCTGAGAATACGGATTAACGAGGGCTCGTTTTCCGCTAGAATACCGTAAATTGTACACTGAATACCGGTTAGTTGTGAATACCGGTTACTCACTTGGTCATAGTCAGTTTGGTGATATATCCAGGAAATTGTAGTGGGTGGAAATCCATTGTAGAAAATCATGGCGTTATAACCAAGTTGGTGTTATAACCAGTGGCACTATAACCATGTGCACTGTATGTCCATTTGTATGTTTCTCATGTTACATTGCTTGTTCCAAGAGATTCACAAAAAAGGAACCTGATTGAGTTTGTCTCTCTTGAACCGTTTTGTTCGTGGATTGTTATACCTATAAATGTAATTTGGGTCTTGAGGAATTAACATACATATGTAAACATTTAAAAAGGAAAAAACTCCATTCCAGAACACATACATACACACGCCGCTATATAAGTGCTATAATCTTGAACTCCATTTCACCTCTCATTTCACCAGTGGAGGAAAGGGTTGTATCATCGTCCACCATATCATCTTCCAACTGGAAGCATGTTCGGAATGTGCCTAATGTAAATCTCTTGCCCACGAATACGTACATCATTTCTACTATTGACGCAGTGTTGAATTTAAATTAAACTTTCCTTCAGGGACGGTATACTTCTGGTTGTACTCCCATATCTGAATCCTATTTTTCTATATTTGAAAAATCTAAATATTTATAAGTCTTTCTTAAATGTGATAGGTGTCAAGTAATCAATAATCACATCGTGTTAACACAAAGTGGATAATTATGAATAACATAAATCTCTTTTCTTTGCCATCACTATCATAGAACGATCCTGAGCCTCAGCGAAGTCAAGTGTTTATCAACACCGAGTTCAGGAATCTGTAAACACGATGCTTATCTTGTTCACAGACGCACGTTTCCATGACGTCAGTACTACAGCAATAAGCGTGAATGGTTATTGCATTATTCACGATACCATCTCCTTCCACTGTGTTGTGCCGTTATCGCGATTATACCATGGTAGGTGTTGTGCTATATCTGATGATATAGTTATCAGGTGTCGGTCACAGTGTTGTCCTGTATCATGTTCAGAGGTCATAAAAAGGGCGGTTGGCTCATGTTTCAGCTCATATATAAATCATTAAATCTGTTCTGGGTTCACGTGATCATAGGATGGAAGTGACGTTCCATGTTGCATTATCAACTGATTTACAACAAATTTGAAAAACGGGTTGTTTTGTTATGGGGAATAGAGCTGCCTGTTATGTCTGCAGATCGTGTGATTTATTAGAGAAATCATATGACCAGGTAATGTTTTAGTTTATTAAGTTTGCTCATAATCAGTTTCGTCATCACTGTTTCAGGTATAAAACAAATGATGTTATTTTACGAAGATGAGAAACGCAATAATCGTTAGTTATTTCTCAGTGCAATCTGGAAAATTAAGTACACGTTCGCAATAGTTTCTCTTGCAACCCGAAGTCACACACATTTCTATGTAGCATGCCATTCAGAAAGTGGTCAAATGTAACAAATGTTATATTTGGGATTACACTTTCTTTTTCTAAATGGCATTTCGTATTTCATAGCTTTCGGCCGTGGGAGCAATGCCATTTAACACCTATCAGAGGGGTACACAAAGTCCGCAGTATAGACTACCAGTTGTCCGACTTCCATTTTTTGTGGAAGCCGCGGTGGCTGAGCGGTCTAGGCGTCTGACTTTGTGTGCTGGCGATTAGGTGCCTGACTCTGAGGGTGTGGATTCGAATCCCGGATGGGACTCAACCCACCAAAAGTACTAGAATCTGTACTTTACATAGAATCTGTAATCCCAAATATAACATATGTTACATTTGACCACTTTCTAAATGGCATTGCGCATTTAATACCATTATGGTACATAGTTTCCCATTAAGCCGTATCTCTGTCGATCTTCCATACAATTTGTATAAGCCGGCAATTACTGTCAGACCAAGGAGGCAAGGAAATTGTCTCCTCAGTCTTTGCCAAAGTGAAATAAGACTTTCTAGGTTGAATGCTTGCCATGAAATGATGCTAAAGTTGTAGGCCTTCCTCGCTATAAAACACGTGACCAAAACCTTACGAACGTGAAGTAATATATTTTCGTTCACGTGTGAGAAATAACACAACTGTAATTTTGCATAATATTAAAAATTGTAATGGCTAACCGGGCTTAAAATATTCTATTTAGGAAACTCAATAAAACATTAGAGGCAAATTTACAACATTTAGAACATGGAAGGGCACATGTGGCTTCATTATGTACTGAGCTCCTAAACGTTAAAACCAGTGGTGATTTAAACATTAAAATTCCTTTTGTGTACGAGACACCAGTACCAATATTTCATTATTAACTTTGTTACATCCAAGTTTCTAGTTTGAACTTCGACCCATTTCCTGATTTATTCGTTTTACAACAGTTGTGTTATCCGTTGGAAGACTAAGTAAAACAAACAATAAAACCTTAACATATCGTTCTCCCCAATTAAAGAATTCGTCTAAACAAACAGGATATAGCTTGGCTGTCAGGAGCCGACCTTGAGCCATATCACCAGGTTTAATTCTTTTGAAATTTTGCCAAAGAGGAATGTACAAAACATGCAATTTTATTCATAGTCTATCAAGGCAAATTCTCCCAAATGCCGTTTCATTGTCTGTTAAAGTATTCGATACATGTTTTAATTATGGAAGTGCTGTGTGACCCTTTGAAGTGTGTAACTAGCTGTATTGGGTGTGCCAATGATGTGTCAGATGCACTGATAGTTCACGTCATACACTGAAGTAGCGTTTCTTCTGCAGTTTGCTGAAAGCAGTTAAACTATTATATTGATGTTTCCTCTCCTGTGTTCTGGGAAGATGATAAATGGCTTGATTTGTTTAGCGGCGTTGTCTTCATCAACGAAATAATGGCGTATTGTGGCCAGATGTAAAAGTACTAGCGTTTCTTCAGCATATGGTGTGTTCATTCGCTATACCGTCGGGACAAACCGTTTATCTTCTCCTCAATATCTGATAGTTCTCAAGAAGAGAATCTTTTTTCTAGGTTCGACTTGTTTGCTTTTGGGTTAACCTGACCTGTCGTAACATTCATCTGAACAATCTGTGTGTGTGTGTGGCTGTGTGTGTGCGTGCGTGCGTGCGTGCGTGCGTGTGTGTGTGCGTGCGTGTGTGTGTGTGTGTGCGTTCGTGATCTAGTTTTGTACTAATTTAATTAATTTTGTATGAGCAGACAGATGACATGCAAAATATCTATTGCTTGGCGATTATGCAGATTGCATTTCTAAGATGTGTATAAGCAGTATGATAATTGTAAGAAATTTTATGTCAGTAAACCTATAATATCAGTATTAAATATACCTATAATATCAGTATTAAGTAAACCTATAATATCACCATTAAGTAAACTAATAATATCAGTATAAGTAAATCTATAATATCAGTATTAAGTAAACCTATGGTGATGCCTGGTTTAGGAGAGTCATACTTTGACATGTGTAGCATGGATTCTGGTTTGCAGTTTCAATGATCTTTTTGTTTGTTTGTTGTTTAACGCCGCACTCAGCAATATCCCAGCTTTATGACGGCGGTCTGAACATAATCGAGTCTAGATCCAGTGTTGACATCGTGAACATCGATCTACGCAATTTGGATAAGATGACATGTGTCAACCAAGTCAGCGAGAATGACCACTCGATCCCTTATGGCGTCTCTTACGGCAAGCATGGGTTGCTGAAGGCCAATTCTAACACGGATCATCATGGGTGAAGTATTTAGTGAATGGACAAGTATGTGTCTTGGTCATTAATGGTTGCAAGGAAATGGAGCTGTTCATTCAAAGAAACTCATATTCCGATATTTGACCAAGAGAGACGCCAAGAGATGACCAATATCGCCCAAATCGCCTGGGTGGGTATTCAACTATATGTGTTTAGAAACATAAAGATCGGATGGCATTGACCGTGCCCATAGTTTTTACCAACACTGAAGTATTCCACAAGGGTGAGAATATGTATTTGTTGCCAATTGCACCTGTTCAATTACCTTTACATTTGCACAGCCTATTGACTTCAAAGACATTTACTCCTGATGCAAATTTACACACCTATGCGATTGTGTCCTGTGGACATTTGTGCATTTTTACATACGAATGTATATTTGAAGAGAATAAGATATGTCAGGAGTTGTGTATAATGCGGAAAAACAGTATATATCATAAGTTTTAAATCAAAACATTTTTTCTTTGAGTGGCATTTAAGAAGGTGGAGAGTCATATAAGGACAAACAGATAAGGATGAACAACTTCTTTATTCAGGTGATGTGACGTTTCGATACAGATGCCAGCTTGACAACGATACAATAATCTGTATGGAAACGCTGCATCACCTGAATAAAGAAGTTGTTCATTCATAAAGTTTGTACCTATCCAAATATTATTTTGAAAAAAAAGAAACCGCGTAGACTATTTACCAGTACAGTTCATGCTTTCGATGTAATACTGCTAACATAAGATGTTTTAAATTAAATTTCACGAAATCATAGCATCTTCTGAAAAGTATATTTTCTTTCGCTTCTCATTTTAGGTTGACATACTTTAATCATATTATCAGAGATGGACAGGTTCACCGAGCGTATGTGCATTTCTTTCTAAACAGTAAATTAACTGTTTGTGAGTAGAAAACATTGACTGGTCGTAAGTCAATTGTTGTATCGGCCAGAAAATAAATTAGTTTTGGTGTTTGTGCAATTAATGAAATACTATTCCCTCACTCTTCAAACTATGCACTGGACCTTGTACGAAACTAGATACATACACTTGATGTAGTAAAGTTAACTGGGGCTTAACGTCTCTCGTTGAAGATTACTTCACTTCCATAGCGACCTATACTCTCTACACGACTCCATTTGTTCTTGTCCAGACTAATCCCGTTCCGTAGTGCTGATCCAGTGAGATACCGAATGTCAGTATATCATGAATACCCCACCCTGACACAGCAGACTGACTCCAAGCACGCCAGTCCCTGTTAAATCCTCTTGGTGCCGAGTGTTAGGCTGGGAAACAACAAGTACCAGATTTGAACGTCGTTTGTTATGACGCAGCAGACAAGCTATCCACCTGCCCGTGAAGCGGCCACGGTGGGTAACAGCAACCTAGGGGTCAGTGCCACGATTTCTTAAGGTGAGATTATTCTATTTAGCTGAAAGAGACAGTGGGGTAAACTTGTGGTTAAAGCGTTCGCTCGTCACGACGAAGATCCTGGTTCGATTCCCCACATGGGTACAATGTTTGAAGCCCATTTCTGGACCGCCGTAATATTGGTGGAATATTGCTAAAAGCGGCGTAAAACTAAACTCACTCACTCACAAATAAAAACGAATCAAGGACATGTTCATTGCCTCACAAGTCCTTCTGAGACACCCCGATTGGGACTGACGCGGTTAATCTTTCGGTGATTTCTGGCCACTGCTAACGCGTTGATTTACGACTGGAGCATGCTAATGACTAGAAGTGGACAGAAATGGTAACGCTGTCCAACTTGATGTCTGCAGGCAAGATACTTGGTCATCGGAACAATATAACTACATTCTCATCCATGCATAAAGCTCGTTCACAGCCTGAACACAGTAAATATTACACTATAACTCAGTACATGTGACATACATGTACATGTGCCTGGTGCGTGTGCATGCATGCGTGTGCGTGCGTTTGCGTGCGTGCGTGTGTTTGCGTGTGCGTGCGTGCGTGTGTGTGTGTGTCCCATATTGATATTGCTAGCCTACCCACTGAGATACCATGCTACAGTGTACTCTTGATACCCTAGTGAGACACGTTCTTCTCTTCAGACTAAGCCCCGGGCAGGAAAACAAGTGTTTCTCAGTTCTTCCACAGGGTATAATTAAATAAATAAAATACAGTCGTAGTCACGTGACTAACCGGAATTTTGCTATATTTACATTTCTTACAGTAAATGTGCTTGTTAAAGACTTAACATTATGTGCATCATTTGAGTAAAGTAAAGTGTACGTTAATTATTGATTTTGAAAAATCAAAGGCTTCTTTCTTTTAGAACAAAGACAAGAGCAGATGAACACGGCATGAAACGTGTCAGTAATAGACCAAGAGGTAAAATTATTTTTGAATAGTCAGTGTCTTTGGTTTATCTGATGAATAGAAACTTACAAATAACTCATAAAGGAATTTATTATTTCATGTTAACTATTTCTCAAGATCAAACACAATTTCAAAGGAAGCTAAAGTGAAAGAACAACCTTGGACGAAAATACATCGGAGAAACAAAACAACTGTTTGATTGGCATTGAAGAGGTTGGTAAAGGGAGGATATTTCAAGGATTACAACATCCTATTCTGTTATGATGCGACATTTCGGTGTAAATCCTTATATCGTTGTCAAGCCTTGTTTATGTCTGAGCTGGCGATGCCTCTGGAACACGCGGAGCGTCTACAACTATTGTCATGTTTGGAAACTGGTAGATGTTTGGCGTGCAGTGGCCAATACGTTCAATGTTTCACAGTGTGTGATTAGCAGACTATGGCACACGTACCAAAAGCCCCAAAAGGTGATGATCGACCCCGTTCAAGATCCAAGGTCAACGACAATAGAACAGGATTGCCTGATCCAAACCCAGACTCTACTAAATCGAGCTCAAACGGCCAGTCAAACTGCTACACACTTCATCACGATACCAGAGTGCGAATTACGGGCCAGACAGTTAAAAATCATCCAGAAACTTGGCGGCCGCGTGTTGTGATGGCCCTTATACATCATGATATTGCCAACAAATGTCAATAATGAACACATCGTTGCAAATAGACGTTGATACGTGTCATGCTTTCAAGTGAACTCCGATTCGCTTTGTTCTTCCTTGGTACGCGTTGTCGTATTTGGCAACGCCGAAACGAATATCTAACCTGAGACTTAATGGCAGATTTAGCGGTGGCGGTTTTGGCGTGGTGTGGCGTTACTATGACTAATCAAACCCGTACTGTGTAAGGGAGGGTCGCTGGACAGTACATACTACAGTACCACTGACACCCATTGACGTTTTTCTTTCTTTCAATACGATAACGACCGTGCTCAAAGATTCAGGTTTGGATTGGTCTTCAGGAACCCACGCTTGTAGGATCGGGTGGTCAGACTCGCTGACTTGGTTGACACATGTCATTGTATCTCAGTTGCGTAGATCGATTCTCATGCTGTTGATCATTAGATTGTCTGGTCCAGACTTTATTATTTACAGACCACCAGCATATAGCTGGAATATTGCTGAGTGCGGCGTTAAACAACAAGCAAACAAAAACAACACGAATCGTCAATGGCCACCTTCAGTAACACAAGATCCATTTGCGACTGTTGGCAAACTATGGAATCCGACAACGCGACAATGTCCCTTCCAGGATTCCATTGCAAACAGCTAAGATGTCTATCTGAAAACTTCTTGGGCATGCCATGGAGTCGTGAATGTCAATGTCAGAGGCCGCAAACCACTTTGCCTGAACTTGGTCAGGTGCTGCAAGAGGAATGGGACTCCCTAAATTGCCATTACACCCTCATACGCATAATGCCTCGTCGAGGGTGTGAATGTCTGAGAAACCTTAGAGGCATTTCGCACTACTAATCTAAAAGTCTTCTTTGGCGGTCACAATATCTGATGTCATATACACTACAGGCTGATATGTGTTCCAAATTCGTTGATTATTATCATATAACATTCCTAGAAACTAATATTTATTACACTAGTAGATATTACTATATTACTTTCCGTCATTTCCAGTATCCCTTACTTTTAAGATTATATAATTCGCCCTCTTTTGACATGAATTTAGTCTGATTGTGGTTTCATTGAACATACCGTTTGAGTGAAATTCACTGGTCGTCTATTAATTTTGAAAAATCAATTTTGCAATTTCTAAAATGTATAAACAGTATTTCTAGGAAGGACCCAGCACGAAGCACGCGCTCTGTTATGTCCGCCCGTGATTCTCTCTGGGAATTGTGAAGAGAGTCAAAGACACAAGTTCTTTGAAGTACGAGAGTGGGTTTTGCAATCGTTTTAATGAATCTTAAATCTTTTGTAATTGGAAAACTACATGTTAGACAATTCCAAAGTTTATGACCGTCTTAGATGAATCAATTTGCCTGATCAAAAGATGTAAAACTAATTTATTTATGACGCTGCTGAATCTGTCATTGTTTGTCTCAATTTGATAGAAACGACATTTTATGCACGCATAGTTTCCATTTGCACGTATAAAGAAATGATACTGAAATAGAATTAATTAAACTCTTTAACTTCAAACGTGACTGACTTTCCCACAAGGAACCTCGGTGATAGAAGGACATTAAAGCCACAGCAGTGAGTTGGAGAAGTGTGTGCTCAAGGACAAGAGAAATCGTCATTTAGAAGTTTATTGTGTCGTGTTATTTTCAAGAAACACGTGACTCAGCTTCTTCACAAATTGAACATTTCAAAGTTCTAGGATGGAAATATATTAAACAGGTTTTCTGAAGATCGTTTTGATTTTTTTTTTAAAGGAATTAATCAAATTTCATGTTTAAAGGTTTCGCAAGTTGAGGTAACGACTGAACCGGGCGTGTGTTGTTTGTTTTGTTAGTTTGTTTGGTTGCTTGGAAGATTGGAAGATTGTGGTGTAACACCGCATTCAGCAGTATTCCGTTTATATGAATGACCCCTGTAAGTAATCAAGTCTGGACATACAACCATCCATGCAATGACACGCAATTAAGTAAGTCAGCGAGCCTTACCAGACCAATCTATGTGGTCGCCTTTGGCAACGAGCATTGGTTGCAGTGGATCATAACAAACTTGAACCTCCATAGAGTGATATCACAAGCAGTAAACACTGATGTGTAACGTCCGTTTTGACAACAAACAACAATACAACAGCATAAACCTACTCTTGCCTGCCTGCACTGATTGCTCAGTAAATAATTAGTGGTCTTTGAGTTGAACTGTAACGACATTTTCTTCTTTATAAATTCAATCATTGTCTCAAAATAAACTACAGCTACTTTACAACCATGTTCGTACGTATCATATTTCCGTATTTTGTTTTTCTTTTGTTTGGGTGTTTTTACTTCGGGCGTTACAATTTTTCCTCCTTGTATTTCCTCATAATATTTTTATTATAGTGGATTTGTTATCCTCGGTCTTTGTAGTTACCGGAGCTGATACACTAGTATCTTCATAAAAGGTTCTTTTACAGAGAAGGGCGGTGGGATAGGCATGTGATTAAAGCGTTCGCTCGTCACGTCGAAGACCCGGGCTCGATTCCCCACATGGGTACAATATGTCAAGCGGATTCCTGGTGTCCCCCGCTGTGATATTGCTGGAATATTGCTAAAACCGGCGTAAAACCATACTCACTCACTTTACCGTACAATAACGACCTATCGGCCACAATTTTTAATGCATTGTCAGGCGCGTAGCAAGCCAATTTTTTCGTGTAAGCCCGATAGGTTGCAAAGCTTTATATTTAAATAGTATATTGAGTGCTTGCCCAACTATTTTGAGCAATAATCATGTGTAAGCCTGGGTTTTTTTTATAATGGTAGCTACGCCCCTCCCTGACTGCACATAACACACTTCGTGAGGCACTGTATTCCATGTGAGTTCCGTACAACACTTAAGTAGGTCTGCTTTACACTTACACTTGATGTATGTAATACAGACGTGTTGATATAGCCTATTGAGCAAATCCTTGAAAATAATGGAGTATGCGGTCATTACTATACCAACAGAGGTAGACAGTGCAGATTTTACCGCCGCATCAAACGGCTTATCTTCTTTCAGATGAGTATAGGAAGCGTACGTAAACTCCCTCTGTACAGGCAGCTCGCCCATGCTGGCGTGATATTGCCGACAATTTCGTTTGTCAACATCCAATGGAGGATCTATTCTAACAACAATGACAGTGACCTAGGCCTTAAGGTGAGGTGAAATTGCGTTTAACGTCGTACTTGAGAATATTTCGCTCACATGACGACGTGCATGCGTCTGTATGTGTATGTGCGGCTGCTTGTACTAGCCCACACTGAAGCTGGTTTTATAGTGCTAGCCCACTGAGATACCATGCCGCAGTGAAGCATGAATACCCCACTCAGACACATTATACTGACTCCGAGCCGACCAGTCCTTGTTGTACCCATTAATGCCGAGCGCCAGGCAGGGACCAACAAGTACCATATTTTAACGTCTTTTGGTATTACGCGGTCGGGGATCGAACCCGCGACCTTCCGCTCTCCGGGCGGACGCTTGGCCTTGAAATGTTCACGATCGTGTATGTAGATCTTATTCTTGATTTTGAAACGGAACAAAATTAGATTGGATGTGTTACATAATGTCAGATAATCAATTGATGAACGGGTGTATAATATATGATGTATGCAGTAACATGGGAATCAGTCGTGTTACAGTATAAAGGATTCTGATGTCTCGCAGTATATAATATAATATAATGGGAATCGGATTTGCTAAAGTATATAAGAATATAAATGGGAATCGGCTGTTTTGCAGTATATGATCTAATAAAATGGGATTCGTACCTGTTAACGTATATAAGAATATACAATGAGAATCGGATTATTTGCAGTGTGTGAAACAATGTAATTGGAATCAGGCGAATTATACCATCTTAGATATTAGATATGCACGTGCTACGATCAAAGGCGAGAACCACGCGCAACACGTGTACCCGTCATTCAACAAAAATCAAATCACCGAATGTCACATTTGAGGGACCAAACTCAAGAAATTCTCTATTTTAACTTAGAACCTTATGTGACCGTGCCTGTTCAGGTGAACACTTGACATGTATCTGCAGGTGTTTCTGACGGGTGCCACAGTTAGAGCAGGATCCGCTTATCTTTCCGAGTAACCTGGTATCATCACCAATAGAGATTGTCAAACCTATGGTTATAATATGATGGGAACTCATACAAGAAAATGGGTTTGAGTCTGTGGTGTACACAACAATGAGGCGTTTACAGACAATGATGCTGTGTTTGACATAGGGGCGAGGTGCCATAGCCCTTGAGGCCCTGTAATACACGTAGGTCAGGTGTTATGCATTATGAACGTGTGTGGTACACGTGGGTGAGGTGTCATGCATCGTGGAGGTGTGTGGTACACAGGGCTGAGGCGTCATGCCCTATCAAGGTGTATCGTGCATGTGTATGATGTGTTATCCATCATGAAGGCCTGCGGTATACTTGAATGAGATGTCATGCATCATAAGGGTGTGTGGTACACGTGGATGAGGTGTCATGCATCATGAAGGTATGCGGTACACGTGGGTGAGGTGTCGTGCATCATGAAAGTGTGTGCATGGTACACAGGGATAAGGTGTCATGCATCTTGAAGGAGTGTAGTATACATGGGTGAGGTGTCGTGCATCATAAGGGTGTGTGGTACACGTGGATGAGGTGTCATGCATCATGAAGGCATGCGGTACACGTGGTTGAGGTGTCGTCCATCATGAAAGTGTGTGCATGGTACACAGGGATAAGGTGTCATGCATCTTGAAGGAGTGTAGTATACATGGGTGAGGTGTCGTGCATCATAAGGGTGTGTGGTACACGTGGATGAGGTGTCATGCATCATGAAGGCATGCGGTACACGTGGTTGAGGTGTCGTCCATCATGAAAGTGTGTGCATGGTACACAGGGATAAGGTGTCATGCATCTTGAAGGAGTGTAGTATACATGGGTGAGGTGTCGTGCATCATAAGGGTGTGTGGTACACGTGGATGAGGTGTCATGCATCATGAAGGCATGCGGTACACGTGGTTGAGGTGTCGTCCATCATGAAAGTGTGTGCATGGTACACAGGGATAAGGTGTCATGCATCTTGAAGGAGTGTAGTATACATGGGTGAGGTGTCGTGCATCATAAGGGGTGTGTGGTACACGTGGATGAGGTGTCATGCATCATGAAGGCATGCGGTACACGTGGTTGAGGTGTCGTCCATCATGAAAGTGTGTGCATGGTACACAGGGATAAGGTGTCATGCATCTTGAAGGAGTGTAGTATACATGGGTGAGGTGTCGTGCATCATGAGGGTGTGTGGTACAAGTGGATGAGGTGTCATGCATCATGAAGGCATGCGGTACACGTGGTTGAGGTGTCGTCCATCATGAAAGTGTGTGCATGGTACACAGGGATAAGGTGTCATGCATCATGAAGGAGTGTAGTATACATGGGTGAGGTGTCGTGCATCATGAGGGTGTGGGGTACATGTGGGTGAGGTGTCATGCATCATGAGGGTGTGTGGTACATGTGGGTGAGGTGTCATGCATCATGAATGTGTGGGGTACATGTGGGTGAGGTGTCGTGCATCATGAAAGTGTGTGCATGGTACACAGGGATAAGGTGTCATGCATCATGAAGGAGCTTAGTATACATGGGTGAGGTGCCATGCATCATGAAGGCATGCGGTACACGTGGGTGAGTTGTCATGCATCATGAGGGTGAGGGTACACGTGGGTGAGGTGTCATGCATCATGAAGGTGTGTGGTACACGTGGGTGAGGTGTCGTGAATCATGAACGTGTGCTGTACATGTGGGTGAGGTGTCATGCATCGTGAAAGCATGCGGTACACGTGGGTGAGGTGTCATTCATCAGCAGGGTGTGTGGTCCACGTGGGTCAGGTGTCATGCATCATGAAGGCATGCGGTACACGTGGGTGAGGTGTCATGCATCATAAGGGTGTGTGGTACACGTGGGTGAGGTGTCATGCATCATGAAGGGGTGTAGTATACATTGGTGAGGTGTCATGCATCATGAAGGCATCCGGTACATGTGGTGAGGTGTCATGCATCATGAACGTGTGCGGTACACGTGGGTGAGGTGTCATGCATCATGAACGTGTGCGGTTCACGTGGATGGGGTGTCATGCAGTATGAACGTGTGCAGTACACGTGGGTGATGTGTCATGCATCATGAAAGTGTGTGCATGGTACACAGTGATGAGGTGTCATGCATCATAAAGGTGTGCGGTACATGTGTATGATGTGTCGTGCATCATGAAGGCATGCGGTACACGTGAGTGAGATATCATGCATCAGGAGGGTGTGTGGTACACAGGGATGAGTTGCCGTACCCCATTAAGGTTTGTGGTACACGTGGGTGAGGTGTCATGCATCATGAAGGTGTGCAGTATACGTGGGTGAGGTGGCATGCACCATGAAGGTGTGTGGTCCACGTTGGTGAGGTGTCCTGCATCATGAAGATGTTTAGTACACGTGGGTGAGGTGTCATGCATCATGAAGGTGTGCAGTATACGTGGGTGAGGTAGTCGTGCCCCATTAAGGTGTGAGGCACATGTGGGTGAGGTGTCATTCATCATGAAGGTGTGTAGTACACGTGGGTGAGGTAATTGTGCCCCATTAAGGTGTGAGGTACACGTGGGTGAGGTGTTGTGCATCATGAAGATGGCGGTACACGTGTGTGAGGTGTCATGCATCATGAAGGTGGGAGGTACACGTAGTTGAGATGTCATGCATCATTAAAGTGTATGGTACACGTGGGTGAGGTGTCATGCATCATGAAAGTGTGTGCATGGTACACGGGGATGAGGTGGCATGCATCATGAAGGCATGCGGTACACGTGAGTGAGATATCATGCATCAGGAGGGTGTGTGGTACACGTGGGTGAGGTGTCATGCATCATGAACGTGTGCGGTACACGTGGGTGAGGTGTCATGCATCAGTGTATTCGCATAATGGCCTCATGGCACAGAGTACAAAAAATACATAAGTTTTTGTTTGTGCGCATTCAATACATATACATAAATATAGTACATCAATATATAGCAGTCAAACAGGTTGATTTCTCTTCAGATAGATTGCTAGACTTTTAATAACATTCACATTTTGGGTGCATAAAAACTGCTTAAACTTAAAGACAGATGGATATATATGATAATATCCAGGTATAAACTCATCCGACTTGTAGGGTAATAAGGACTTACTAATAATAAGTGGTATTCGTCTTCTACGACATCTAAATGACACTTGATACATACTGCAATAGTATTATCGACATTGTCTTTATTGAAACGCAACTGTTGGACACCCAATTTGTGCGATAAGCAACGAAATTTACATAAAATTCGCCTCAAGTCTCTATTAGTGTACAACGCAGTTATATACACTTCTGTTTCCAAAACTGACTTGTACGATGAATAAGCTTTAAGAAAACATTTCCATTTTCGTCAAAGACTTTAAGCTTTTCATAACAAGCTCGAGGATACCTATGGCCTACTCATTCTCACGAGTCTACACCAGTACCTGCTACAACGACTAAAATAATTAACAGCCATTTGATAACTGCCCAACTCCCCTAACACAGCTTTTGTAGACACAAATTTTCCTAAACCTAAATACTTCTTGAAGAACGAGCCCTGTAGCTTTTCAATATCTGCTCTATATGTATATCCCCAAATTTCAGCGCCATAAAACAAAATAGGTGCTATTTTCGTGTCAAATATGTTCTTAGCCATTTCATGAGGTGCGTCAAACTTTATCAACATTTGTTTGACAGAAAAGCTCGCTTTAATTGCTGTTAACGACAGAGTTTCACAAGCTTTAGACCATACTAGCCTTGAGGAAAATATGACACCCAAATACTTATAATAGCTAACAACTTTCATTTCCTGACCATCATAAAACTATTTCTCTGTACTTCTAAGATAGCCACCATTTCTAAAGACAATAATTTGAGACTTATCTAAATTCACCTCCAGAACCCCATTTCAAACAAAATTTATGTAGGAAATCTAATTTTCGCTGCGGCCCTACGACAGAATCATCTACCAAGGTGACATCATCGGCAAAGAGCAGCAGTTAAATGTCGTCCAGTTCCGATTTGACAAATATACCCCTTATACCACTATTTTGCATTTCCTCTACTAACTCATTTATAAAATATATAAACAATACCGGACTCAACATACACCCTTGTCTGACGCCATGTGAAATTGTGAATATATCCGACCTATTACTGCCAACTCGGACGCACGCTTTGACCTTATTATACATGTCTCTTAAGAGCCTAAAGATCTTACTATGAAAGATCTTACCGAAAATCAATAAATGAAGCATAAAACCTATGACCAGGTTTCCT
This sequence comes from Haliotis rubra, assembly GCF_003918875.1. Lineage (NCBI taxonomy): Eukaryota > Metazoa > Mollusca > Gastropoda > Lepetellida > Haliotidae > Haliotis > Haliotis rubra. The sequence goes on from NW_025767054.1 coordinate 57,942, forward strand.
TAGGTACTTTTGGACAAGCGACTGTAGAATGAAAATATTATCAAATGTTGAGTAGCCATTTCTAAAACCTGCCTGTGACTCGTGTAAAGTTTTGTTTAAGTCCAGCCAAACTCGAATACGTGAATCTAGAATACTAGTGAATATTTTACCCATTACACATAATAAAGAAATTCCCCTGTAGTTGTTTAGGTTTTGCCTGTCACCCTTCTTATACAAAGGCACTATGACTCCAACATTCCAACTATCCGGGAAAATCCCACTATCCAGCACAGCATTAAATAACATTTCTAAGTATAGAACAATCATTGGAAGAAACTTATAAAACTCTGGAGGGCTACCATCCATGCCAGGAGCCTTTCCACACTTCAGAGAATCTATTGCCTTCATAATTTCATCCTGATTTATAGGATCTGAGAGAAAATCTGGTTCCCTACAATCACTACATTGCTCAACATCATGGGATTTTACACATCCTTCAACACACTTATCAAAAGCTGTTGTTGGCAGCGTGACAGGATTTAATAAATTCATAAAATACGTGAACCATGTGTCAACTGATATATTCACTTGAGAGGCTGTTGAACGTAAAAGAGACTGTACTTTACCCCCCAAAGACCTTATTATCCTTCGTTTCTAGAGCACCTTGAATATCGCCAATAACAACCCGTTTGTGTTGCAACTCCTTGTCACGACATAATGTACGGAAGGATTTTTGGGCGGCAAGGTAGTTTTGTAGACAGACACCAGACCTAGCACGTCTAAACTGATTTAATTGATAGTATTTCTGCCTTTTGGATTCTTGGCACTCACTGTCAAACCACTGGGGTTCCTTCATGCGAACAACTAGTTAATTTAAGATGGGAACCTGCATAGTAGAAAACCTCAATCAACTTGAGATGTCATGCATCATGAAGGTGTGTGGTACACGTGGGTGAGGTGTCATGTGGTTAAGTTTTTTCCCCTATATTTCGGGCTGGTGTATACGATAACCTCAAACTGTATATTATATTAAAAAATTATAGTTTTTTATTTTGTTGCATTTTTCAACATTTTATACAAACAAATAACAGTGATATTCCAGTATACATGATGAACAATCAAATAAATTTAGCAGAATAAATCATGGCATGACGACCAGAACGTGTAGAAAGCATTGATATTACAACTAATTATTGACAAACATTTTGTTAACATATAATATTCAAACAGTTTATGTTGAAAAACTTGAAAAGATGGCATAATGTTGTTAAACTTATTTCGAAAAATTAGTTCCTTGAAGAGAATTAAGATGATATTTATTGGATCATTGTTTTTATTTGGGTAACCAAGCATTACATGTTTCCTTTCAATTTTGAGTTTTATTTGTGCTTTAGCATGTAGCCAGTTCTCAAGTTTTTTCCATATATGGTTCACCTTGCTGCAAGACCAGAATAAGTGGATAGTTGTTTCTATATCTTCGGAGCAAAAACTGCAATTACTAGTGTCTTTATTTCCTATCTTTTCTAAAAAAATGTTTGTTGGCAAGATATGGTGTAAAAGTCTGTATTTGGAACCATTGTTATCTAGTATCTTTCGTACATCTAAAGGGAATATTATATAATGTACCTCGAGCGAAATTGTGAAGAAAGATGATTAGTATATTGATTGTAGTACGTTAATTACTATTTGTAACCAATAAACACGAATTCTAGACCTCTGTAAGTTTCCTGAAGCGCCAATTAAGAGAGAGTATAAACTAAAGAGCTTAGTTACTATAAGTAGTTTCTATAAGTAGATCTTGTCAGTAAAATATGCTTGTTGTGTAAAATTGAGATACAATATAATTGGGATCATCATCAACTGTTAGATTGATGTAGGATTCAGCAGTGAGAATTTTGAACACTGGAAAATAGTTTGTTGTGACTTTCAATCGGCTCGAGCTTTGTCCACCTTATACAACAGCCCAACAACAGTGATTTCGCGCACCTGTTCGTTTACGAAATGTTGCCCGCAACAGTTATCTCCCTTCGGAAAGAGGGCGCAGTAAGAGAGAAGAACGGTGGAGTGAAAACTTGAGAAACTTTGAGTTTGGACGAACGTTCGATGCCAGCTGTGTCATGAATGCCGACTGGGCTGACCGAATCACATAGATGTCAGAAGACAACGACACCACGTCGGCCATGTCGCAAATACCCGGTTTACCACCCCTACCCCGGTGTTTTAGCGGCTTGTTAGGGTCGGACAGTTCCCAGTGGCGAGAGACGGAAAAGATGCACACTTTAAAAGCAAACCTGTTAGAGGAACTGGCTCAAGAGTCTCTTTGTGAGGCGGACCAGGGTGAAAGTGGCCCCCACCCACTACAAACGTTGTGAACGGTGAGGTGGAGTCTCCGATCTCTACCCCTCATCCAATATCATCATTTTCAAGACTCAACGCTTCACTCACAACTCTAAGGAGAGAAATGGTAGGTTGCATGCGTACCTCGTTATAACGCGTCGGGAAGGGCACATTGTAACCATGTTAATCATATGGAGTCAGCGTTAACGATATAAACTTTCAAGGCGTTGTTTGTAATCTGCTCGTCAAATATATTGAAATGTTATATATTATTGGGGAATGTATTTTGTGAGCACGTATTTTGCGGGCGTGTGTGCGTTTGTATTAAACTTTATATGGTTACAGTACAATTTAGGTTTTAGACATTTACAAGAATCAAAACCGATCTGCTTTTAAGTCGGTATATAATAGTTGTGGTAATATGTACATAGCAATGCCTGTATAAACAAATTATGTCCAAGGAGTGCATTACATGATCAATCAAATAAGATTCATTTGTTTTCTTTTTCTGCTTGTGAATCCACTGTAAGTGAGTGAGTATGTTTTAACACGGCTTTTAGTAATATTCCAGCAATATCACGGGGGAACACCAGAAATGGGCTTCACACATTGTACCCATGTGGGGAAACAAAAACCCAGGTGTTCAGCATGAGGAGCAAACACTTTAACCACTGGCCTGCGCGCCGCCACCCCTGAATCCACAGTTATACATTTGCATACATGTCATACAGTAGTAAAACATCCTGCAGAATTTGTTTAAAGTTTTCTGTGTTGGGTGGCATTAACCCAATATGAATAATATTCCGTCCACAGTAAGTTAAAGGTATTGTCATGGCTGTTTGAAATACATTAGGGTGGCTTATGAAAGTGGTCTAAATATCCTTGCTGTACAGAGTGATGTCCCTTAGCAGTGCCAGCATCTGCCAGTCATTGGTTCAGATGGCAGATTCAAGTAAAGATCCTTTGTTCATTAGCAAATAAATATACAAAAGTGGTATGTTGTGGGAACTACATGTTAGATTATACCCCCAACAACCTATTCTTTTCTGAAAAGACACCTTGGTTGGGTATGTGTCATTGTACCGAGACTGTGTAGGTCTTTGCCTATGATACTGAATGAATTGTCTGGTCCAGGCTTGATTGTTTACAGGTTGCAGTCACACATACTAAGTGTGGAGTTGCAAAAACTAGAGTCTAAGACTTACAGCAGCTTTTCTCAATCACTGAGCTGATATTATATCATATAACAATGCTGTTAGCATCAGCTCTAAAACAGCTTTCTTAAATTGTTACTGATGCTGACAAACATGTAAAATGATTTGTACAAACATGTAAAATATGCCAAATGAATCACCTAGGTCCATTTCACAAAGCTCTCATAGCACTACGACTGTCGTAAGTCAGTGTTACAACATAGGAGGTACAAATGTTACGAGAAAAGTTACAAGATCTTAGGTTTCCGAGAGCTTAGTGAAACGGGGCCTAGTAGTCCATTGCTCAATAATTTTATTTTTTTTTGTGTACAAATATGTTAAGATTTGTTTAAAAAACAAAGTGTAACAATGCTATACAGACTTGCCCTATGTGTCACCTTTTCATACTACATACCTGTGTTTCTGTACAGATCTTTCATTACTGATTTAATGCATTCACACATGGACTCTACTGCTGTCAATAATGCATAAAAACATGCTACTTCTCATATTAATAATTAAATGTCTCTGTTGTGAGTTTATGCGACGGGTTGCACATTTGGGACTGTGCACAGATACAAATTCCGAGGTCCCCAGAAACAGCATTTGAACATTTGTGTCTATGCATGGGTTTAATAAGACCTGATGGACACGACCTAAGGGAGAAAACATCTATAGAATACCTGTAGAAAAGTGTCAGTACCCAATGTGAAAGATTGGTACTTGTAAATAATTACCTGATACTTCAAATATTCTCTGGAGCCCTGTGCAAGGTTCAGCTGTCAACATCAGTAACTCTTATCTGAGTGCATGTCTTTTAATGGAGGAAGTTATGGATGGGAATGATCACATCAAAGGAAAAAGTTTTGTGTCTCTGATAAATGACATAGTAAGAGATGCTGCGCGGAACACACAGGACTGAGTTTGATGCTGCGGTTTTGTCTGAATGCATCATTATAGGAACTTAATGTCTGTCATTTCCTCAAACATAAATGTCAAATATTTGATTAATGATGTCAGCTGATAATGATGTATGTTCTGTTTAATTGACACTTCAGACATCTCAACATTAAAATACAGAAGTTAAATTTCACTACAGTCCATAAAGTGTAATTTATAGGGACTGGAATAAACTATTTTGAAGAATTTAAAGAGCCCAGTTATTGTAAAATACATTGTTTTCACAATGAACTGAATGAACTATGTAAGTAAAATTAACTGCTATGCAAAATTGTATCGGAAAAGTTGAGATGATCCCCTCGTGCTTACTTCCTGATCTCCATTGGCGAAAACTTGCTTTTTTTCACCTTGTCAGCTGACTGGGAAATTGTGATCAGATGTCAGGCTTGTTGACTTGGCTGATTACGTGCGTGTCATTGTAAACTAACTGCACGGATCATTGCTTATATATCTTAATTGCCTTGATCAATGCTCATGATGTTGATCACCAGATTGTATGGTCCAGACTCGATTATTTACAACCATCGTATACAGCTGAAATATTGCTGATGCAGTGTTAAACAGTAAACAAACAAACAAACCTTGCGTATAGTAACGATGGTTTTTGACTTGCAACAGTTTTCATGATGCAGGAGTTCGTGTACAGTGTCTATGTGCCCAAATAGTAGGGGTGGGTATTGCATTCATATTGCGATATATTGCGATGCGAAAGCATATATTGCGATATGTATTGCAATATATTGCAAGAAGATTTTTTTTAACAAAAAAACTGCTCATACTCGAGGTAATGCTTGATTTATAAAGCAAAAAAACAGAACAAAATTATTATGCTTGATTAAGCTTAATTAAAAACTTTTAATCGTCCCGCTTGAGCATTTCACTTTACCATTGCATATTTTACATACCGCGTTAGTCTTATCAATACTTCCAGTTACCGTGAAGTTTTTCAACCCCAAATGCTGCCATACTGAAGCTTTTGTCCTTGGCACCACAATAAATTGTTCGTTGTTAGGGGTCGCCAAAACTTCCGGACATATCCGAAGTTTTCCGTACGAAGCTTTCCGAATGCATGTCAAAATACCGGTTTTCGATCAGTGTATCACAATACGTATCGTTTTCATGTCTGAACCGGTAAATACCGGTAAACTGGTTATATTGCGCAGCCCTACCAAAGAGTTCTTGGAACAGTTAATTTAGGATGAAATGTCAAGTTGAACTGTCAAACAACTCTAGTGACTATCGGATATATGCTGATTGACATCACCAGCTAGTGATACAGCTAGAAAATACTGTATGATCTTCCGCCACATGCATAAGGGGACCCTCCATACCCACTAATCCTAGGTATGAAAAACATGGCGATATACTGTACTATATAATCTGTCACAGATTAACTTTAGCAGTATGAAAGAATCAGGTGTCCTTTATCTTCTTCTGAAAATCATATCTAAGCATAACACGTATGGATTACCAACTCATACTGCTTAAGCATGGTGTGATCTATGTTTATGTGTTGTGGAAAGATTAAGTTGGTGGTGATTATGAAATTTGGGTGTGCCACATGCTAACATTAAGCACGAAGGGTTATTTAGTGATAAGCCTTGCACCTGTACCATTAGCGTAATACTTTGATCCTTGCATAAACCTCATTAAATATGATTAAGGTTTTGTGTCCAAGATCCATGAAGATCCGGTTTGGAATTTGTCTTCAGCGACCCATGTAACTAACGTGATCGGGTCGTCAGACTTGCTGACTTTGTTGACGCATGTCATCGTATCCAAATTGCATAGATCGATGCTCATGCTGTTGATCACTAGATTATCTGGTCCTGAGTCAACTATTTAGAGACCATTGCCATATAGCTGGAATGTGGCTGAGTGCGGCATTTAACAACAAACAAACCAAACACACCAAACACAATAAACTTGTGTCGTCAGTCTGCATTGTAGCTTCTTGTTTTAGCATTATTTCTTGTTTCAGTAGGGGTAAACCCTGCTTGAGAACCATAGTAACAAAGGCCCCAGAAGTCCACATGGTTCCTAGTATGGTGACCTTTTCTTTGTGACTGATGATCTATGGCCCCTTTTTCATATTGTATCGCCAAATAGTCAAATAGTAATAAAACTAGTTTTTCAATCAGTCTGTAATATGTTGCTATTTATTATGCTCTCCTTGATGGCAGTTTTTGAAATATGACTGCATAACTTGTTCAAGTGACGATATGGCTGAAATACTGCTGGCATGACTGTATATCTTAACTCACTCATGTTTTAAGTAGGGATTGTTGAAAGTGACCTCGGAAAGTAGTTAGCTAGAGTGAATGAGCGAGTGAGTTTAGTTTTACGCTGCACTCAGTAATATTCCAGCTATATGGTGGCGGTCTGTAAATAATCGAGTCAGGACCAGACAATCCAGTGATCAACAGCATGAGCATCGATCTGCACAATTGGGAACTGATGACATGTGTCAACCAAGCCAGAGAGAGCCTGACCACCCGTTCCCGTTTGTCGCCTTTTCCGACAAGCATGGGTTACTGAAGATTCATACTAACCCGGACTTTCACGTGTCAGAGTTAGCTAGAAGAATCTGAAGCACTACTATAGTGACTACATGAAAAGGTGATAAAAGGAATTATTCATAAATTTGTAAGCTTGGGTTGTTTGTTGTTTAACGCCATCAATATTCCAGCTATAGGGCAGCGGTCGGTTAATAATTGAGTCTGTTTTGGTGGATAATTGAGACTGGTACATACATGTATATTGATATATTTTACAAAGATTTCAGAATAAAAGAATTTTTTTGAGTATATTTTAATGTGAATATTACTTATCTGTTATAGGCCTATATACTAATCAAAACACGTTACAAACCATCTGATTCTTTCATAATTCTATAATTGATCTAATTCAGTTATAGAATAATCTGTCACAGCGTGACAGATCAACTTCAGAAATATGAAAAATCCAGTGATCTTCAACTCTTTTCAGTAGTATAACATGTTTGACAAGGACTAAGACACAGAGAGCTAGCTTTGAACTGATAATTGGACATGTTTCATCATAAGAGGAGGAGCATGTAAATATTCTTTTGATCCTTTGAATGTTCAGTGTTAGCTGATAACAAACAGTGAGCAGAATTGTAAGGAAATATAATCCCATGATCTCCACTTCTGTAGGCTTAGGAGTTAAATGTCCATCTGCAAACAATGACCAGGGTTGACCATCAATTTTAGTCACTCTGGGATCACTTTGAAGTTTACCATCTGAGGGAATGGTAACCAGTGTTATAGTGAGGCAGTAGTGATTGATAAGGGTGTGTCAGGCTGTACTGGTAGAGGGAGGGCCAGCTGAGGTATGAGCACATCTCTACCACAGTGAACATGTTGTAGGAAGATAGTGTTAGGATGATAAGGAGTTTTGGGTTACAGGCAGCTCCACAGTGGCTCATCAACTTATCTCCTCAACGCTAGTGATATTTGTGTAAAGTTCATAAAGTAGGAAAACTGGTTTAAATATTCCGTCATCACAGTGGAGCAGATCCCTTGGGCTATGAGAATGATCAGTGTAAATGTTGTTTTCCGGTATCAGAAAATAAAGCAGTCAAGTTTTTAACCTGTCAGTGACTTAAAGCATTTACAATGGTCCATTTCTTTTTCAGTCTGTATGCCATCTAATGCCCGTCCTGAATTTTCATTTGGAATTGAAATAATACAAACTTTCTTATCTCAATTTTCCCAGGCACTGTTGAAGCGTATGCCCTGATGGGATAAAGAGAATACTCGTACTCTTGCTCTCTAATAACAAACCTAGGTCAGCTTGATCTTTCTTCATTGATATTTATCAAATGAATGTTTCTGAAGCAAAACGATTCGATTTACATCAAAAATGAATTTAAAGACTGTTATCAAGTGATAATAATTTTGAAATAAGTGAAAAAAAAATTTCATTTCTATATTATTTTCTCCCGCCTGCCTTCTGTTTGGTTGAGGTTGGAGATGAGAAACATATGAAAAAATTGGAATGGCCTAATGAGTACATAGACACACTAAGTGCCAATTTCTGTATCCGCCCATATTTTCTGTTCCTTAAGACAATCATGAGAACAAATCCTGGGCTATGTTCCTCAAAGTAATCTCGGCTCAAAGACAGTTGCAAGTCTGTGTTCGAGTATGGGAGTTATGATCACCATAGCGCAAGGATTGCTATGTTTAAGACCCCTGCCCTGTAATCATAATCTCGACAGCTAGAGCAGTACATGCACTTGTTCCGCCAAGTATGTTGGAAACACATATTTTCTATCAAAGTAAATAAAACTGTGTAAGCAGATTTCTGTTAACATGGTTGTGTGGTTTATTCATGGCAATGCAATTTCAAAAGATACTATCTGGATGATGACATATTGAAGGGCTGAAAAATAATTTTACTTATCTTCAATTTGAAATGTGATGGGAACCTGTCTGTTGAACATTTCTACGACCTCTGTTTTATCATTGCTAAGATTATCTTAACAGACACCTGTGAAGGTTATCACCAGGAAGTTTTATAACTTGGGGAGTAATCTGTTGTAGACATTTATCAATATCTGTAAAGTGGCGTAAGGTTATTATCTGAAATAATCTGTCAACTCTGACATATACTGAGTCAACGCTGTCAGGATTTTCATATGTGCTGGAAATCAGGGGAAACTGACATAGATTCATTCCAGAATTTTGTACAAAAAGTGTCAATCCAGCGGCTTGGTTCTGTTCATGTATGTGTGTTTGTCATCAGTGAAACATAGATGCAAGATAAGCAGGGTTTGATTTAAGAGATGTTAACCTACATGCCCCAGGTGCAACCTAAGATAAAAACCTAGTTGCACCAGCCAAATTCCAGTTGCACTGCTTTTATTGCAATATGTAGTGAAAGAAATATGCTATTGAATTGTTCAAAGTTTATGAAGAAAAATGAGCTGACATAATTATGCTTATAATGTTAGATTTATTGTTGATTTATATCTAAAAAATTGACTTGTACCTGGTGCAAGTTAAACAAATAACTAGGTTGCACTTTGTAATATATGGTTGCACCAGTGCAAGTAACAAAGCATTAAATCAAGCCCTGATAAGTTATGTTTTCCTTGTGCTCCATTTCAGTGTGTCCCAAAATATGACATTTGTTGCCCTGCCCTGTACAGACACTTTCATATTCAAACAAGGATATGAACTCAGCATTTGTCAGTCTGTGAGTTCTTCCTTGCCATACATGATCTGTTCTACTCTCAGCGGGGTAGGGTACAGTATAACACTGTTGAGTGCTTGGGAATATGTACATGGAAAACTGACAGCTCGGTTTGCAACAGGATGGGTGGCACATGTCAGTGAGTCACAATGGGTGTGTTAATGTGGGAAAATGCATAATTTGTGAAACATATGAAATTGTCTTTTGTGGGGAGGCAAAAAACTTAGGCCTTTTAATTCCAGTCTCTCTTTAAATATAACGTTTCCTCAATTAGTTTAGAAACAGTAATCATGGTACTAACTTGATGATGATGATGATAGTGATGATGACAATCAAAGTTCTAGTTGGATGAATAAGACCAATTAACATGTTTGAAAGAGCTAACAGCAGGGCTTTATTTCAGGGATGTTAACCTACTTGCACCAGGTGCAACCTAAGATAAAAACCTAGTTGCACAAGCCAAATTCCAGTTGCAAAAAACGTGTGCTAAAACATCAGAGGTTTTGGAGCACATAAACATAATTCTGTTACGTAGTACCCATGATATCATAGCAACACAGATACACAGCTGATCCCTGTTTACAAAAGCTGTCATAGCCGAGAAGTGTCTATAAATGGCAATGTCTCGGTGCCATAGCTATTCAAAGTTTAGAAGAAAAATGAACTGACATACTTAGATTTGTTATTGATTTATTTCTCAAAAAATGACTCGCACATGGTGCACTTTTGACTAATAACTAGGTTGCACTTTGTGATATTGAGTTGCACCAGTGCAAGTAACAAAGCACTAAATCGAGCCCTGAATAGTGATGAAGTTATAATTCAAAATATTAAATGCAGCCTCAGGTTCTAAATAATGCAACCCTTTTCAAACATTAACCAAGTTATTTATAATCTTGAAACAGATTATCATTAATAAAAATTCAGGTTTTTCTCCAATCTTCTGAAACTAAGCAAGAAGGTGCTTCTGGCTCAGATTGCCGTGTAGTGATCCTGTATAAATATCATTGGGTATCATTACTGCTAGCAAACAGGGATAATACCCATGAGGCTTGTCACCTATGCAGGTTCACAGCGAAACAAAACAGAGCCTTTTTTGTTGTGGGAGTGAAAGATTAGTCTCCAATTACACCTTCTGGTGAAATGCTTCGCTGGTCTCGGAGGTGCGCCTTCCAACTTCTTTACACAGTTACTGATGCAAGTGGCCGGATACAAAGACGTCTGTGTGATGCAAATAGTCCGGCAGGGTTGTACCGGTATTGATAGGCTTCACAATGAATAATGAGCCATGTTTATTACAGTTTAAGACGATTTTCAATGCTGAATTGAGCCTAATGGGAATGGTGATTTTTGTGTGATTGGGTCTGATTGGGGCTATTTGGTGAAAGGTTTTATTGGAGTGTGGCAGGTGCGCGAATATTCAGCTCTGTAGATGGGGTTGAGTTGCAGATTGTGTTCCTGTGCAGTTTCCCTGCTGTTCTTCTTGTGTGCATTTATTATGCAGAAAGAAAGAATAGAGTAGCTTTTTTGTTGTAGGTTCACAATCATGAAAAGGCTTGGATTCTGAGGACCCATTTGAAAAGCCTTGATGTTTAATGTCAACCTGAAAGCACTTGAAAATCATTAAACCAGCTTGAAAAGTCTGAAATGTGTACAGAATGACGTATACTTGCATAACAATGTATTAGAATGCAGGACAGACTTAATGTGTTTTATTGGTCGTTGTGAAAATATATCTTGCTGGAAAATTTGTGATGTTAACATTTCTCTATGTTTTTAAATTAAAACAGACAAAGGCTATTGACTCAAGTAGGAGTTGAAAGTGATGGTTGATTGTCTCTAAGAGGCCTTGAAGTTTAGTTTTCCATATCTGTGTGTAGCTTGATAGCAGAGCATTTGGACGACATTTCTGTTATCAGACTGTCTGTCTCCATAAAGCTATAAGATTTTCATGTTGACTTGAAAATCTAAAATTTCAGATTTGCTGTAATTTACCGTATATTACCGTAGATAAGCCGAACTATGAGGACCAGAAATGGCAGTCTGTCAGATAGGGTAACAACAGGATTAACTGGCGTAATTCAATATGGTTTTCTTGACACTCTATTTCCAATAACTGATCACGAAGGAAAGTAGTCTGTCGTACAGACCCTGAAGCAAATATATCCAAGAAAGCCCACGCAAGTCTAGAAAATGTGGCAAGTCTAGATTTCCTCTGAAAATGAAGAAAGTCTCAGGGCTCCTTTTCATTATTTTTTTATTTTTACTATGAACTTTTTTCAGTAAAATGTGTTCATTTCAGAGACTAGTTGTTAGTCTAGAATGAAAGATGAGCGAAGGTCGATGGTTCGGCTTATCTACAAAACATAACATTTTGATACTGATTTTAAGAGTCAAGTTAGGATCTCATCTATGAGATTGGCTTATCTACAGTAATATACGGGAACAATACCTTTCTTGTGTCTGTCTCAGCATATGATAATGGTACACCTGAGGCATATTGGTCCAGTAACCCTATTATGATAGCCATGCATAGCAAGCAAAAAGTATTTTAAAAAGTCTCATGAAAATTGGTATTGGAGACACCAAACAGTATGTCATTTTCTATGTAGCCTAACTGTGATCAACCGTGATATGCAATATGTGATCTTTATTTGCACACAAGCAGTGATTGCAGAGCTTGTTGAGTGACTATTAACTCCCTGAGTCAGTAGAGAGTTGTAGAAGCAACACAAAGACTTCATGCATGGATAGCTGTATAGATTTAATTATCGATACAAATCCATATTTGTGATTGTAATACTGAAATGTCTGTATTAGTCATATTGTACCTGTGCCGTTGTGTGACATATGTCTCGCAGCAGTTAGTGACAGCAATCCTGATAGCCCACAGTCACGTGGCATCTGGAGGCTTAATTATCATATATATTGTTGCCATGGCTGTGGGAACTGTCATACCATATTGGATCAAAAAAGTGCCTTGGTCATTTAATAATATTTGAAGACTGACGGCTTTTGGCGGTCCACTTCATGACAGTCATCAATCAGAACCAGATATAGGACACAGCTGATACCTTATTTTGCTACCTTTATTAAGAAAATGATAATGTGTGAAAATAAGTGTAATTGAATGGTAAAATTTGGCTTGGTAGAAATATGGTATACATTTTTTTGTTGTGTTCATTATATGACTGGATAATAAAGGTAGTCTTGCTTGTTTGTTTTTTAACACTACATTCAGACATATCCCAACTGTATAACAGTATAGATACACAATGCCATTTAGAAAGTGGTCATGTTATAACACATGTTATATTTGGGATTTACACGTTTTTAGTAAAGTACAGATTCTAGCACTTTTGTTGGGTTGAGTCCCATCTGGGATCCGAACCCACACCCTCAGAGTCAGGCACCTAATCGCCAGCACACAAAGTCAGCCATCTAACCCACTCAGCCAATGACATGCTGCATTGACCAAGTCAGTGAGCCTGACCATCCCATTACATTAGTGAGGTGAGGTGAAATTGGATTTAGACGATCGTGCTTGAGAATATTTCGGCTCATATGGACGAGTGTGCATGGTTGTGTGTAATTGTATGTGCGGCTGCTTATACTCAGCCAGACTTAAGCTGGTTTTATAGAACAAGCCCACTAAGATACCATGCCGCAACCGTGAAGTATGGATACCCCACTCAGACACATTATACTGACTCTGAGGATGACCAGTCCTTGTTGTACCCATGAATGCTTGGCGCCAGGCAGGGACCAACAAGTACCATATTTTAACGTCTTTTGGTATGGCCGGTGGGGGGATCCAACCCACCAACCTCCGCTCTCGGGCGGACCATTACATTAGTTGCCCCTGTGGCAAACCTGGGTTACTGGAGACATGGATCGCCTAGTGGTCCTTACAGTATAAATCCTCTCAGTGTGGACATAAATTGATCAGTCAAAAGCAACATGGATGGTCTGCTCAAAAGAAGTTTAGGAAAAACCATGATTAATTTTTTAAAATCAGATTTTCTTTAACTTCTTTTGAGTAGTACATGTAAGGAACATGTAAAGTAAAGTTACCTGCAGGGTATTGTCTTTCTAGAAATTTATGTCAGTCAGTTGAAATAAGAACCATTGACTACTTTCTATGTATTCTGGTTGTCATACTGATCCTTGTTGCCATGGGCCGAAGAGCGGAAGGTCGTGGGTTTGATCCCCGACCGCGTCATACCAAAAAGACGTTAATATATGGTACTTGTTGGTGCCTGCCTGGTGCTCGGCATTAATGGGTACAACAAGGACTGGTCGACTCGGAGTCAGTATAATGTGTCTGAGTGGGGTATTCATGCTTCACTGTGGCATGGTATCTCAGTGGGCTAGCACTATAAAACCAGCTTAAGTCTGGGCTAGTACAAGCAGCCTCACATACACACACATGCACGCATGTCATCATATGAGCGAAATATTCTCAAGCACAATGTAAAACCCAATTTCACCTCACCTCACCTTGTTGCCTTCATATTGACCTAAACAGTATGACAGGAATATGCCAAGGTTTTCCTATAGAAAGGCACAAAGACAAGACTTCACATCAACTGCTTGTGATCTAACTTCCAAATAAGGAAACTGATTGCAGGAGAAGCTTGCACATTTTCCAAGTGACATTACACAAGTTATCTCCATCCTTTCGAGATAAATACGCAGTTTTATTCATGTTACTGTGTGAGTCATGTTCTCTGTGTGGGTGTAACAATGTTATTGTTTCAAAAGGTTGCAAAAACCAAAGACAATACAAGGTTGGCAACTGTCATAACACTGGCATCAAGTTAGGTAAACAATCTAATCGCGCTTCACCACAAACTTGGCAAGAAGCAGTGTCTATATCTGATGTCATCGGTTTTGCCAATGTGCAGATGATGATATCCCAAAATGCCTGTCTCACTTTATTAATACAAGCAAGGGACAATATGAACTTTGCATTCATTTTATGATTTACATTAAATTGTTTTACACACATGAACGGTTGAAATGAAACTGACAGGGAAAATATAGTAATGTAAAATTATATTTTTGAGTGAGTGAGTTAAAATTTAATGTCACATTGCCAGTATTTCAGCCATATTGTGAGTATAATTATTGTCTTGTATTGCTGGTTCATACCTGTGATGGCTGTCACACATGAAACCCATCTGAGACACAACTTGCTTACCTGAAATGATAAACCTATGAATAAAGAAAGTGAAAGTGTTTGATGGTAGGTAAAGACAAAACAAATGAAATCGTTATTCGATGGTTATGTATTTGATGCGTATAACATAGTTGTGTTTTCAACCTTAATAGTTTGCAGTGTTTTCGGAAACTGTTTTCAGCCTTGTAATGTTTTCATAACATTTGTAATCTTTGAGTCAATCCAATTTTCAAGTTCATACATTCTTTCTTTCCTGGCAGAGTACATTTGTTAAATTCTGATGTGCCAACTCTTAGTGCTTTGGTAGGGGATTGTTGTTTATTGGGTTAAGTACAGTAGGGCGATAGATTTCAGCTTGTGTTGTGATGACATAGTTATCAATTATTCTTTTCCAGAGTTCAGCACTATTGTCAGTGGTAACAGATGGATGTAGAATATAGGTCTAAACGATTCCTATTGTCATGTTTATAACTATATTACATGTTTTGTTGAATGATATTTGCAGCCTGATATTTTACTTTACAGTATGTTTATGTTTCAACATGTGTGTTACAGACACTGAAATCTTGTATATCAATATCGGGAAAACATTCATTAATGGTCTGAGTCTGACACTATGTTCAAAAGTCCATGATCATGTATGAGATCTATAAGTGGCATTGGAACGTATAGTTTGTGATGTCTGGGAGCGTTCATTGTTGTAGGGGCGGTGGGGTTAGCCTAGTGGTTAAAGTGTTCATTCATCACGATGAAGAACCGGGTTCGATTCCCCACATGGGTGCAATGTGTGTCCCCGCCATGATATTGGTGGAATATTGCTAAAAGCGACATGAACCTATACTCACTCACTCATTCATTGTTATTGATAGCGTGTTTCAAAAAGGTACTAGCATTCAGAATATTAACTGACCCATGAAGATCCAGGTTAGAATTGATCTTCAGTAACCCATGCTTGTTGTAAGAAGCGACTTACGGTTTATGGAGAACCTTATGCCTTCCGATAGAGGGGAAACTATGAGGATTTCTGATATTCAAAAGCGGGTGGTCAGATTCGCTGGCTTGGTTGACACATGTCATCAGTTACCACATGCAATCGATGCTTATGCTGTTGATCACAGATTCGATTATTTACAGACCGTGCCATATAGCTGGAATATTGCTGAGTGAAGGCGTAAAACTCAACTCCACTCAACTCACTCAGAATGTTTAAAATTTAAAACACACGCACACACACACACACACACACAATACCACACACACCACCTCAATACTTCCTGTTATCTCAGTTAAAGGTGAATCTATTTATCATGTTACACAACAGGTTGATGTTGTTTTGTTTCCTTGTCTTCCCACAGTTTTCACTGAAAGAATAACTTCATTACATGGAAAGATATACTCCTCATGCAATGGTGATTTGTTTGTGCTCGATTTTGTATGTGTGTTGCTCTTATTGATTGAAATAACAGAAACAGTTGAGTACAGGTTCATCAGAGATCGTTTCATATGTCTGATGTTAGTTATGTGTGAAGCCCATTTCTGGTGTTCCCTGCCTTGATATTGCTGGAATATTGCTAATAGCGTCATAAAAGCCATGCTCACTCACTCACTCTGATGTCAGTTCTGGTAATCCAATTTCATTCTTATTATGTAATGTAAAGAGTGTTGAAAAGAGAAGCGAAACAGCTCGCCTCGCCACCCTTGTGCAGTTTTTCATTGCATGTAACCATGGTAACAGTAATGTTGTGTTTCAGGTGGACCTGGGACAGCTGGACATGTCACTGTTGTGTAACCATGGTAACAGTTATGTTGTGTTTCAGGTGGACCTGCGGCAGCTGGACATGTCACTGTTGTGTCAGTTGTGTAACCATGGTAACAGTTATGTTGTGTTTCAGGTGGACCTGCGGCAGCTGGACATGTCACTGTTGTGTCAGTTGTGTAACCATGGTAACAGTTATGTTGTGTTTCAGGTGGACCTGCGGCAGCTGGACATGTCACTGTTGTGTCAGTTGTGTAACCATGGTAACAGTTATGTTGTGTTTCAGGTGGACCTGCGGCAGCTGGACATGTCATTGTTGTGTCAGTTGTGTAACCATGGTAACAGTTATGTTGTGTTTCAGGTGGCTGGACATGTCATTCTTGTGTCATGTAACCATGGTAACAGTGATATTGTGTTTCAGGTGGACCCGCGGCAGCTGGACATGTCACTGTTGTGATTGAGTTGTGTAACCATGGTAACAGTGATGTTGTGTTTCAGGTGGACCTCGCGGCAGCTGGACATGTCACTGTTGTGTCAGTTGTGTAACCATGGTAACAGTTATGTTGTGTTTCAGGTGGACCTGCGGCAGCTGGACATGTCACTGTTGTGTCAGTTGTGTAACCATGGTAACAGTGATGTTGTGTTTCAGGTGGACCCGGCGGCAGCTGGACATGTCACTGTTGTGTCAGTTGTGTAACCATGGTAACAGTGATGTTGTGTTTCAGGTGGACCTGCGGCAGCTGGATATGTCATTGTTGTGTCAGTTGTGTAACCATGGTAACAGTGATGTTGTGTTTCAGGTGGACCTGCAGCAGCTGGACATGTCATTGCCGTGTCAGTTGTGTAACCATGGTAACAGTGATGTTGTGTTTCAGGTGGACCTGCGCAGCTGGACATGTCATTGTTGTGTCAGTTGTGTAACCATGGTAACAGTGATGTTGTGTTTCAGGTGGACCTGCGCGAGCTGGACATGTCATTCTTGTGTCAGTTGTGTAACCATGGTAACTGATGTTGTGTTTCAGGTGGACCTGCGGCAGCTGGACATGTCACTGTTGTGGTTATTGTAACCATGGTAACAGTTATGTTGTGTTTCAGGTGGACCTGCGGCAGCTGGACATGTCACTGTTGTGTCAGTTGTGTAACCATGGTAACAGTGATGTTGTGTTTCAGGTGGACCTGCGGCAGCTGGATATGTCATTGTTGTGTCAGTTGTGTAACCATGGTAACAGTGATGTTGTGTTTCAGGTGGACCTGCGGCAGCTGGATATGTCATTGTTGTGTCAGTTGTGTAACCATGGTAACAGTGATGTTGTGTTTCAGGTGGACCTGCGGCAGCTGGATATGTCATTGTTGTGTCAGTTGTGGTCACTACACGAAGCCATCCAAGAGTACAAGGCGGTCATGCAGGACCGGTACTCCGAGACAAACTCTGAGTGTTCCTTCGGGACGGGGATGTCCAGCAGAGTGGGCTCCTTCTCCAGCCTCAACGACGACAGCGACTGGAACGACCAGGACTACCACATGCAGCCCGAACCGGACTACCATCTGGCAAACTCCATACACAGCAGCACGTCCAGCCTCCTCCAGCAGATCAACCAGCTGAAGGAGAGAGTTGATGCAGAGTTCTGATGCTGGCATGCATGTGATGACTTTACCATCACACATGTCATATTGTGGTTCAGATACAGGATTATTGTATGTGTTATTCACTGTCTGGGTGTGATGTGTTGTATAGTGCTTGGATAGGCCAGCAGTGTTCATGTTTGAAGACTTCCAAGATGTGTGTGGATATCAGGATTTCAAGCCCCCATGCAGCTTTGTTTGGCCTCAGGAGATTTGCCTTAACTGAAACTGGACTGGCGTGAGAATAACTCTTCACATGTCTTGGTCATGCAACTATGCAAAATTTACATATGACGATAATCTAGGATTCCTATTGGTCCACATTCTACAGTGTGCTGCTGTTGGTCACTCATTGGTCCAATTTGCCCAGAACAAGTTTTGTCATTTTACAGACAGGAAATGAATAAGGAAATAGGGAAATATACTGTTAAGAAACAGTTGAAGAACATCCAATCTTTTCCTATGATGGCCATTACAGATCAACTTTAGTCATATAAAAAACAAATGGATGTTCTTTAACTTATTTTGAGAAGTATATATTGGTGTTGGGCTGATGGGAAAGGAGTCTTAATGTCCTGAACCTAAATCAAAAGATACCAATCTGTGTTTTTTGGTTATGTTTGATGTAATAATGATATACTGGACAAGTGCTGTCAACGTTTTATTTGACAGTGTCAACATGTGCTGAAGTTGCAAGTTAAGTTCACTAGTTTGAGTGGAGGCCCTACGTTGGCATGTGGGCAACATGTTGGATGACTATTAGATTAGCTACCTCAATACTTACTGTTATCTCAGTTAAAGGTGAATCTATTTATCACGTTATACACACGCTGTAGATAACTTCTATATCGGATCTGTAGATAACATGACCATACCATATAGTTTATGGAGAACCTTGTGGCTTCTAATGGAGGCAAAAATGTGAGGATTTCTGCTATTCAAAATTGCTCTATATATGATTTCAAAGAACTTGAATTCAGTATAGAGAATGTGAAGAAAATAGGCCAGACCTTTCAACCTATCGCCATTTGTCAATCCAAAGTGATAGAATCTGCCATTTTGACTTCATGTGCAAGATAATGTTATCTAATTCTCAGATTCAATGAAGTTATCAGTATAATCAGTACTGTTTCATGCTTTTCATAAAAAGCTATCTGTATGATTCTCTAATTTCAGGATAATTTGGTTTCTTAATAATCAGGATAGTGTTTTTTGTATGTTTGCCTGTCATTATCAGATGATCGCTGGATATAAAATGTTGAGCCTTTAGAAAAAAAATTGGAACAAAATCTTACTTGAATAATGTATACTACACAAAAGAAGTTAAGGAAACCTTGATGTCTTCATATGAATACTACATGACAGACTGACAACAGTAATATAAAAAAATGGATGTTCTTTAACTTTTTTGAGTAGTATATGTGTAACAAGTCATACTATCAGAAATCTTGAAATATTAACTTTACAAGATGATGAACTTTATCTGTTGGTAGTTTGGTGAACTCTGATCTGATGACAGCTTTCAATTCTATTTCATGGTTTTAATATGTCAAGAGGCTAGAGAAAATGAAAGACTGTCATTGTGAAACTAGAAACAAGGTCAGATTTGGTCTGGAGTAATTATGAACATATACCAAAATAACAATGAGACAGTGCTCAAAATGACCAATTTGTACATGAATTTAGAAGATTTTTTGTTTTTCTTTGTTATGGACTGGAGTAATTACAGATGGTATTGGCACCTTGATCTGCAGGTTTTTTGTGTTTTGATATATTCTGATGCCATACAAGAAGAGGGAAAGGGAATACTTATTACACTGAACAAATGGCCAGCAGAAATATCTTCCTTTCATCCTAGAGGTTTTATGGATGGGTTGGTGTTTTCATTGAAGAAGGGAAGTGTTATAACATGAAGTTGTCACTGTCTTCCATATTCTTAAATGGCATCGTATTGTATTTGTGCCAGCTGAGATTATATTGTTTTATTTTTTTATGTTTTGTTAACAAATATTAGATTTGTAGTATGTATTACAAATTCCTGTTTTCCCACGACATTTACAATGGGAGATTTCCATCTTGAGTTCATATCTAGTTAACATGCTCTAGTGTGTCTTGTTAAACATATCCTCCAGTCAAATATGCTGCCATTTGATATTCTGGGGGCACCGTGGAATTTATTATATAAAATTTACGTTTTCTCAGGAAATGCATGAAAAATATAATTGTGCCTTAAACTGCTCAGAAAATAATGTCTAATACAAAAATATATATTCTTGCATGGTAGAAAAATGTAAGAGCTAAGAGTTTTATTGAAAAGTAACTGGTTTTGCTGGTGTACCCTCAAGAATATCAAATGGTTGGCCCTTACCATTGTATGATGAGTAAGAAGATTATCTCAGTAAGTAGGGGATTATAATGGTTATTTAGCATATGCTTAATGTGATAATCCTCTCCTATCTGCATGCATTTATGTATTGTTGAATATGGGTATATGACTTGTGGTTATGCAAGTTGCTCATTGTGCTTGTAACCATGGAAACATGCATTTAGCATTCACTGATTATCATATATTCTTGACAATGTTCTTGCAGCATTAAAATGTAACATTTAATGGAAACATATGATGTATCACAGTAGACATATATTGGAGTATGCCAGCAAAATATGACCAAAGTTTGATTGTAATGATTTACCAAAAGAGAAAGGTTGTATGTGAGATATACTCTATGGTGTTTGTCCAAGGATAATCAAAAATACTTAAGAGTAAAATGCTGTGTTTATTCCATCTTGATCTGACAATTTGCATCTGGCATAAGCTTACTATTAAGAAACAACCTAAACCACATAAATACCTAGTATCTTTAGATGCTGTTATCTTTGTGTATGAGACACTCATTGAGTGTGTATCTTCAATAGGACTATAGTCTGTTTGCAGTGAAAACGTACCAATGAATTTCACTTTTAACAAAAAAGTAAGTCGAATAAAGTGAAATTAAGATTGCGAATCCTCATAATTTTACCTTGCCATTTGAACATTTAAATCTCAGAATTTTATTCAACTAAGAATAAAAGTTGTTTAACAAACAATCGTAGTTTCAAATCGCTATTATTGGTTTGTATTACAAGGGGGTTTACACATTAAATGAAACACCAAGAAAAAGCAGGGTTGGCCTAAGTTAACGCTCATCACGTACCGCACGTGCATTTGTTTCACTGTTCCAACTACTGCGCTTACCCCCTTGTAATACAAACCAATAATAGCGATTTGAAACTATGATCGTTTGTTAAAACAACTTTTATCCTAAGTTGAATAAGTTTTAAACGTTCAATTGGCAAGGTAAAATTATGACGATTCGCAATCTGAAGTTCACTGTATTTGATTTACTATTTCGCTTAAAGTGAAATTCATCGGTATGTTTTCACTGCAAACAGACTATGATGACCATCACCAGTTCAGGGAGTACCAAGCTAAGTTGTATTGACTTCTACTTAAACACGTGAGGCTAAGAAATAGAACATTTATGAGGCCTTGTGATTTTTTTTTAAATACTGCACATCACTGAAATTTACTGATGCCAGAATTTAAAATGATGCAGGAATATATTTCAGATTTCTCTTGTGATATGATGGACACAGATCATGCTTGATAACTGACACTGGTTTAAACTTTGTGTCAATCTATTTTTAATGCAGTGTAATGTTGTTGATCAGTGTCTTTAGTAAAGTTCTGCAAATGAATATTTACCCCACAAGTTTTACAACAATTTTGATGTGTTTGTTGAGCTGGACATGTGTGGCGTGTCTGTGTCTAGTCGTGAATTCCCCCTTGAGTACAGGGCGTTACCATGGTAGAACTATGACATCACACAGTCCCTAGGTCAGTGGGTGGCATGATGCCAGCTACAGGATGTCAGTAGGCTAATATGAGACATGGTGGGCAAAAAGGAAGTTAATGAAGGCAGGGTTGACACTCTGGTTGACAAGCAAGTGGCTGCATGGAAACACTCCAGAAGTAAAAAGTATCTACGTATGGTCACTTGTACTGAAACATTGCTTTGACAACATAAACAAATTATAAAATCCATTTAGGCCGTCTTCACTGACACTTCGTCCACTTAAAAACTGCTACTTAAAGATAAATAGAATAGTTTCTTGTTGGTTGCTTTGGTTACTCAAGGTTGTGAAATGCTTACATTCTTATTCCCTGTCATGTATAAATGCTATAGGGAACGTTTAACTGAAGTTTAATCTCAAAGTTTCTTCATAATGACGGTGTGTGTGTGTGTGTGTGTTGTGTGTGTGTGTGTAGCCTAGTGGTTAAAGCGTTGGCTCGTCACGCCGAAGACCCAGGTTCGAATCCCCACATGGGTACAATGTATGAAGCCCATTTCTGGTGTCCCCAGCCGTGATGTTGCTGAAATATTGCTAAAAGCGGCATAAAGCCAAACTCAGTCAGTCAGTCATACTGACGGGAGAATTTTCAACAGTATAAATGAAACAGAATCAAACGACAGGTGAAGGAAACATGGAATATAATAATATATTATTAATGGGTTCAGATTGTATGGATGGTTCTTTATTTAGATGTGTGTTATGGGAGTCATACTTTTGACTAAAGACATATCAAAACAGTACATATCTGTCTTGCCTTCAGTAAATTATTTTGAATGTGCATTGGTGTTATTGAACATGTCTGACAGGATTTTTAAGTTAGCAATTGTCATCATTAATCATGTACATGTTTCATCAGACCAAACATTTTAAAAGACAAAAAATTGAAGTTTCAATATATTATCAAAGCCCTGAATTTGCTAAAAAAAAATACTTATGACAGAAGCAGTCCGTGTCTCTTGCTGGATGAGAGTTAAGCTTTGTTTCCTGAGGTGGCCATTGAAAGTACAGATTATTTTGTGTTGACACAGAAGCGCCACACCTCTCATGCATACATACATCACAGGTGTAGTTGGCTTCAGTCTGTATTGTGTTGAGGGGGAAGTATTCAGGTTTCACTGACCCGGTTGTATGGGCTGGTGGTAGGATTACTACTCCTCATGGTGAACACAGAGCGTGTTGATATAGAACGTGTGTCCATTGTTGTGAGGAAGTGAATTAAGTCAGAAGGGTGTTGGTTTTTCATTCAGTTTACAGGTCCACTGACATTAAAGGTTGAATTATTTATTAATATGATAATATTCTAAACAAGACCTCTACTATAATTCAGTGAAGGAATCAAAACAACTCATTTCTTTCATTTTGTTTTATATTTCACTTATGCTTATTTTAGTGATAGCGTGTAAAAATGTTTCCTTGTGTTTCTACCACAGGCTAAACATGTATAGAACCAGAATAAATGCATGCATACATACATACATACATACATACATACATACATACATACATACATACATACATACATACATACATACATACATACATACTTACATACATACATACTTACATACATACATACATGACCCAATATTGTCTTTCATGTGACATTAAACATTAGTTTCACACTTGAATGATGAATTGAAATGCAAAATTCTTGTGTGAAAGGATTTCAATGGTTTTGATACAATTGCAATCAATTTTATAAAAACTACACCACATCCAACTTATTCTTCTTTCAGATACAAAATTTTGCAATGGAAAGCATTTGAATGAATAATTTAGTGTGTACTTCAAATAGGTACAAAATATATCAGTATATCACCTTTCTGGGAGAACAGAAACAGCCTATGTATGTTGGTTAGTTGTGTCAGTCAAAGGACTTACATTCCATTATGTTTCAAAGTTTACAGTGGTACTTGCTTAGCAAGCATGTCATGCCACACCAATATATTAACGTGCCTATTGTTGGTCAATAAATACTGCCTTTATTAAATTCCTGAAAAAGAAACAGAAAAAGAGTTTCAAATCAGTGAGCTAAAAGGTGTTTAAAATAATTTTTCAGTGATGTGTTTTTTTGTGATGTTGAGCTGGCTCATCCATAGAATAAGAAAATATAAAGGTCTGTCATTAGAATGACTAGGTATAGTATTATGTTGTACATGTATTTACTTGGTGTTTTTGATGTGCAGTTGTGTGAATTAACTCAAGTTTTGCTATATGTAAATAGTGTGTACTTTTCAATATTGTGCAGTAACAATAGTTATATCTGTGATATTTATACTTAGTTTCAACTGACACAGTGGTGATAGATGGGAATGGCAGTTGTCCCAATGTGTTAAATGTACTTCAAGACTGGCTCTGTTTGTGTGCTCACCAATACAATCATTTGACCAAAACAAATACAAACTGACTTTTACCTTTTATTATGACTTTAAGAACAAGAAATTATCATTCTCGCACATGTGAAAGAGGATTTCCTGGAGACGAAAATTAATACTGAAATCCATGTAATCATGATAAGAACCATTGAAGACATGGGACCAAATAAATTGTTCTGAAAGATGGAAATTCATCCTTTTTGAATAATATTTGTATCAGCTATGAAGTATTTATTGATTTTATTTACATGTGTTCTCCAGCTGTGTTAAGTAATTTCACTTTGAAGAACAACCATAGTGCAAAGCATTATTATTCACCAGGCAGAGTTGCATCCCTTAGCTGTTGAAGGATGTGCTGATCAAAGGTTTCAATGTAAGACTAGCTAAGATTTGTTGATTGTAGGTTGAAAATGTATTTATGCAACTGTGGACTAAACCTGTCCCATGAAGTTCACATATGACATAACTGAAGTTCAATGCAGGTGAAGTTCTTCTCACTCTACATAAAATAGGTACATGTAGAGTAA
This sequence comes from Haliotis rubra, assembly GCF_003918875.1. NCBI lineage: Eukaryota > Metazoa > Mollusca > Gastropoda > Lepetellida > Haliotidae > Haliotis > Haliotis rubra. Next base: position 82,988 of record NW_025767054.1, read on the forward strand.
TGCAAAATAAAATGAACTCATCCAACAGCATTAGTAACACATTTGAGATAGTCAACAAGTATATGCCAGGAAATAACAACTTTGGTATTTGATATAGAAATTTAAACTTTTTATGAAGTGCAATATTACAAAATAAAAACCAAAAACTCTGGAGAATAACCAGTCTTGGTCATCTGATGAAACAGGTTCCATAGAAGGCAACATAGTGTTGAAATGTATATGAATATATACCAGTAGTTGATAAATATAAATTTTGACCTGAATCTTGAACTTACTAAGACTGGCAAATGGCCTGAGACAAGGGGAGTGAGGAGATAGACCTTTGTTTGTCTGAATTAGGTCTGATATACTTAGTTGCCTTATGGGTACTGTCAAGTAGGAATTCCAGGTTAGAAAAAGACCCATCAACTTATGCTTGTCAAGGGACACATTGCCTATATATTGCTCAGCCCTGTGTTAAACACCAACTCTGAGATACACCTATGCCATGGCTCTATTTACTTGAGAGAAAACTGTAACCTGTACTCGGACCTTCCAAACAATATAACCTTGACCATCACCAAACATGGTTGCAACTGGTTGAACAAGTAATCATTTCGTGAAAATATTTTGTCAACAAAGGTTATGATAATTCCTGGGTATAATATTTTTTAAAGTTAATTTCAAGTGAATTTTATCTCTAAGTCTTTGAGCTTAAACTTTTCTCAAACCAAAGAAAATCAAATATGAAAAACATTTATTACAACTGCTTAACATTTTTTTTCACAAAGTGCTTCTTAAATCAAAATGAAACTCGAAGTATTAACTTTTCCTTGAGTCGTGTAAATATTCAGCAATACTCACATTCTAATAATGTTAATACCTACAGTTTTAAGTAACTAATATCCCAAGTACAGGTAGATGCTTTCATCCAAAGCTTATTGCTTTAGAAATGACAGCATTGCTAACCAGTGTGTGTGATGAATGTCCTCCCTAATACCTAATATATCTGGAGACTGTATTTCCCTGTGGTGGCCTTGTTTACACAGCCTGGTGTTGACAGTATGTTAGATACAATGTAAACAACTTGTGATGATATATGTGATCTTCCTCTCAGTCCACATTTACCCACACATGTATTATCAGACTGCCTGTGGGGTGGTGGGGTAGCCTAGTGGTTAAAGCGTTGGCTCGTCACGCCGAAGACCCGGGTTCGAATCCCCACATGGGTACAATGTGTGAAGCTCATTTCTGGTGTCCCCAGCCGTGATGTTGCTGGAATATTGCTAAAACAGCGTAAAACCAAACTCAGTCAGTCAGAATGCCTGCATTATACCTCGCGTTTGTCCCCACACACCATCTGGGGTATGTGTTGATGAACACGGTGACTGACTGTTTCTAACAGCTGTGAAAAAAAACTTATTTTTCTGTACACCTTTAGGTAAATTGATATTAATTTGTATGTACAGATAATAAGATGTGATCGAGTTGTTCATTAAATTATGTTTAATGTAATGAAGCACTGTGAATTCAGATTTCACTGGTTTGGGTTAAATTTTAGTGAATCATGGCTACATTTGTAGTTATGCTCTATTTAATTTATCACCCTTGAAGATCCGGGTTAGAATTGATCTTCAGCAACCCATCCTTGTCATATGAGGCGAGTAACGGGATCAGGTGGTCAGGCTCGCTGACTTGGTTGACACATATCATCGTATCCCAATACAAACGCTGTTGATCACTGGATTGTCTGGTCCAGACTCCATTACTTACAGACCGCCGCCATGTAGCTGGAATATTGCTGAGTGCGGCATTAAACAACACACCAACTAACCTACATTATGAAGTGTATTATCTGGGAAGTGAAAGATTTTGGATCAACAGGTTCTGGACTATCCAGGTTTCACTGTATATTCAAACATGGCACTAACCATGACAGGTTCTGTTTCTATGAGTAATCCAAACAACCACACATATCAACTTGCCAGGCTGTTTGCAAGTGAGTAATCCACACTACGACGCATATCTACTTGCCAGGCTGTTTACAAGTCATTGATAGACCGTCACAGGTTACCCCGGTCCTATGAACATGTTGATAGACCGTCACAGGTTACCCCGGCCCTCATAGTAAGTGTGAACACTGTTATTTATCACTGAATCAACTCCAACTATTCAATGACTACCAAGGAGGGAAAAAACATGGTCTCACACCCTATGGCTTTCATTGAATAGGCAAAGTTGATACAGTAGGAAATAAAGCACTATATAAGTATTTTTCTGACAACCTTACCTAGGTACAATGAAGTTCAATACACTGTTGCTTTGTTACTTAAAGTACAGCAAGATGTTTCCTACAAAGATTATTCAGAGAGATCAAATGTCTGTCCCATTGAATCAAACCTAGTCTTGTTCTGTGACTGGTATTTGTTGGGGACAAGGGCAGTTCCATAAAGCAGTTAGGAACCGTTCATAATTTATGGCTCGGTGGGGTGATGATTGGTTTTTATGCCCCTTGTGGGGTGGGTTGGAAGGCCCATTTTGTTTTGGGGAGGCAGGGGGGCTTTTCTACACATGTACAAGGGGGGCTAGCATTTTTTAAAATATAAATATTACAAACCTATGGGCTGGGAGGGTCATTGATTTTGTGCATGACATGCAGGGGGAGGTCTCTTACTCGGTACACAAATTGTAGGAGCAGTCATTCACATTGTATATGCCTCTCCTTAAAAATCATCATCACCAACCCTAGCCATAAATTATGGCTATAATGCTCTGATTGCAAACCTGTTTGGAGTACGGGAGTTTCAGTTGTCAGAGCTGTGTGGAAGGGAACCACCCAGGATCTATGGACAAACAGTTGTGACATTTATATGAACCTTTAATCATGTTCGAGTGCACGTTTGATATATGAATATTTTGCTGACAATTTTGGATGTTAGTTTTCTTTCCTGGTGTTCATAATGATGTTTTCATAATGTTTTGTTGTATGTTTTATGCATTATGTGCCTTAGTCCACTTTAATATTTAGAATGGCAAGTCCCTGCCTGGGAGCAGCATAATAGTCTGACTAATGAGCATGTTAATGTAATGTGTCAGTGTGAGGTTTGAAGATAGGAACAGGTTATTGATACTGTGTCATTGTGGACATTAAGTAGACCTGGTTTATTTATATACTACTCAAAAGGAGATAAAGAATGCCAATATTTTTCAGATGACTAATGCGTCACGCCGAAGACCCGGGTTCGAATCCCCAAATGGGCACAATGTGTGAAGCCTATTTCTGGTGTCCCCCGCCGTGATGTTGCTCGAATATTGCTAAAAGAGGCGTAAAACCAAACTCAGTCAGTCAGATGACTAATGTTGTTCTGTTATGGCCATGACAGATCTGCTGTAGTCATATTTAGAAAACCAAGTGTTCCTTATGTCTTTTGAGTAGTATATATCACTTCATGATATCAACCACTGGTTTGTGTTGCCCAGATGTGGTTATTTGAAGAGTGATACAGCTGACTTGAAGTGAATTAAAATCATGCATTCACAATGGTAACATTCAAAAACCAACTCAAGTTTTTTAAGTTTTTCAGGATAACTTCAGTGTTTTGTGTTGGCTGCAAAAGCCGGGCTGATGTACACTGATAAGATTTCTCTTATTTATGAATATTTAATCTAGAACTGTGTTCAGCTGTGATGGGGAGGTGGTAATATTTCGGTATTTTTGTACAATTCAAGTTATAAGGACCAATTAAAGAGTTGATTTTCATGTTTTACTTCTCTTGTCATGTTTTTAGGCTTGATTTTGGTGGGACAGCCTTCGTGATTGTGGATAATTCGGTGGGGTAGGTCATCACGACGAAGGCCCAGGTTCTATTCCCCACATGGGTACAAAGTGTGAAGCCCATTTCTGGTGTCCCCCGCCATGATATTGCTGGAATATTGCTAAAAGCAGCGTAAAACTAAACTCATTCATGGAATGATTTATTAAGACCATTCAGAGGCCGATATTCAACCCTACCTATGCAAATGTTAGTAAACAATGCCCTCTCTCTCTCTCTCTCTCTCTCTCTCTCTCTCTCTCTCTCTCTCTCTCTCTCTCTCTCTCTCTCTCTCTCTCTCTCTCTCTCTCTCTCTCTCTCTCTCTCTCTCTCTCTCTCTCTCTCTCTCTCTCTCTCTCTCTCTCTCTCTCTCTCTCTCTCCTTTTTCTATCTTTACAAATTCAACACCACAGTTGGCATCTGCTATGTTCTTTATGTCCCATGGCTGGGGGTGTTGCATGCTTCTTCATCCCCTGGAGACCTAAAGCCAGACACCAGTAGGGATTATTGTGGTTAAGAACTGTTCCCCTAGCAAACTATACTGGTCGTAATCTGTGACCAACAGGATCTGGTTGTCAGGCTCCCTGGCTTGGTTTAGTGAGTGCCATCGGGACAAATCGTTGCTCGTATGCTGGTTACTAAATTGTCTGGATGATTAGTCCATAAGCCTCAGGCCTGGTAACAACTAACAAGTATCATCATTTATTTACGTTAGTATGTCGCGGCAAGAGGTTCGAAACACTGACTTTATGCTCTCACGACAATTGGGCAACTTGAGCCTTTCAGTATGCAGTTTATATAACACTGGCTATACGGATCATTGGCATTCCATAACAATGATCGGCATAAGATCAAGGTCCAACATACACATGATGTGCCCGTGCTATTCAGAACTTTGGAAAAAAACCATGTCAATTAAGTGCATGTATTAACAAAAACAAATTCTGCGTGTTTAATATACAGTGAGATGAGGTAAAAAGAGAACTGCGAGTATTTAGCGACGTCCTTGCACGTGTGTGTGCTGGTTATTCTAGTCCGAACATGCAACAATTGAGCATCAAATAATTACTCCGACATGGTATATTGCATTGACACCAAGTCCTTGGTAACAAGTACCATCATGTCGCGTCCTTTACATGACGTGGCCAGGGGATCGAACTACCGTCCCGCCATCCTCCGAGCAGACGCTGTATCCACTGGGCCGCTGGGGTGGGCTCATTTATGCTTGTAAGGTCCGGGCGAAGCCCTCGTGTAACCAAGATCTGATAAGATGTACATGCTTTCAGAGATTTTGTTGGAAGACGGCTTAAGTAAGATGAAGCGATTACACTAGGTAATGCATGGTTGCTGCTCCCACACAGGTGTACATCATGAATGCTTTAAAGGTGCTGTCCTCGCCTTGGGTGAGGTGAAGTGAAATTGGGTTTAACGTCGTGCTTGAGAATATTTCGCTCATATGACGACGTGCATGCGTGTGTATGTGTATGTGCGGCAGCTTGTACTAGCCCAGATTTAAGCTGGTTTTATAGTGCCAGCTCACTGAGATACCATGCCGCAGTGAAGCATGAATACCCCACTCAGACACATTATACTGACTCCGAGCCGACCAGTCCTTGTACCCATTAATGCTGAGCGCCAGGCAGGGACCAACAAGTACCATATTTTAACGTCTTTTGGTATGACGCGGTCGGGGATCGAACCCGCGACCTTCCGCTCTCCGGGCGGACGCTCCGGGCGGCTGCCTCGGACATTGCAAAAACTGCGAGCCACAGTCTTGCAAACGGAACATTCTGTGCCATCAAAGTAGGGGATAGTTGAAATCATCAAGGCACATCTTCTGGTCCATATGGTATTTGCAAATGGAAATGATATGACAATATTTGCTGGGGAGCATGCGATCATATCTAATGGGTTTAAATGTTGTGCGATGTGATGGTGGCGGACTAGATTGTTAAAGAGGGGGTCAAATTCAGCGATGATCATCACCACGAATAGTGCCGTGAAGCCGTGATAGTACCGACATGTGACCGCCACGGAGAGTAATGGAGCACAATTCTGCCTGTCACTGCATGGGCGGATCCAGGAATTTGCAAGGGGGTGGGGCGTGGGGGTTCACGGCGGGGGACACCAGAATTTGGCTTCACACATTGCACCCAATCGGAGAATAGAAGTCAGGTCTTCGGCGTGACGAGCGAACGCTTTAACCACTAGTCTACCCCACTGTCCAACACCTAATATTAACTTCCTGAACGACGTAATCGTACATATATAAAACGTTCATTAGGGCATCTCCGAACACCATTTAGTTTTTATTTGGAAGTCGAGAGTGGTCATCGATTCGCCCGAAAACATGCCATTAGCACAACGTCTATTATCACAGTGATGACGTTCCCCACAATACCGAAGGCTCCAATTCAGATGACATCCAGTACATTGTGGACGTTGTGCCCGTACTCCTACATGCCCGCAGCAGCAAGTCAAATAAATGATAGTTTGCATAAAGACCTGTAATTTAGACAAATATTCCCAGTTTTTAAAATATACAATTTGTTTCCGGTAGATAAGAAATTCCAGAATTTGTGTAAACAATGTGTCTGATCCCCCTGCAATCATCCGGCGGGTGGAATCACATTTCTAATCATTTTATACATCATTCTTCGTGTCTTCATTTTTAAAAATAAGATAAAAAATAATGAACACGTTTATTATGGCTTAACATTGTATGTTATGTGTTTATAAATGTGTGTTTGTTACAATAAAAACAAATTTCTCGTGTGAAATCCTGTATCTCAGTCATCAGAAATGCATCGAGTTATCTGTAGTCATACCATTAAAAGACGTTGAAGTCAGAACACCCGAATCATCCCGTGCCATTTTAACAGAAGTTAAAGAATCGGGTGTTCTTATATTTTCTTTATGTAGTATATTAGTCTATATACCAAATAATTGATTACATGGAGTTCAAAACCCGGGTTTCCTCTTAGTTGATAACGATTGCAAGGAGAGTGAGTGAGTGAGTATGGTTTTACGCCGTTTTTAGCAATATTCCAGCGATATCACGGCGGGGGACACCAGAAATGGGCTTCACACATTGTGCCCATGTGGGGAATCGAACCCGGGTCATAGGTGTGACGAGCGAACGCTTTAGCCACTAGGCTACCCCACCGCCCCAATTGCAAGGAGAAGGACAAGTATAAACGCTGTGATTTTGATTTATTAGTTTATTGATTTCTCCTATACAGATCCATGGAATGTGCATTTGTTATTCATGCAAATTATATTGGCATTTGTTTCTAAAACTAAGAATAGTTGATTCAACAATGAAAAGAATGTAGAATAGAGCTAACTGGTTTGCTGGCTGTATGAGACAATCAAGATACCTAGACGTTGCCGTCATTCTTCAAGTAGTATATCACGTGTATGATCCACAGTGATATAACTATATATTTACAGTTAAGAAATCAACTGAAGAAATATGATGAGGAATGAGATATGTCTATTGTTACAAAATACCTTAGTGTATACCTAATTATATAAAACATTATGAAGCAGGGTTGAATGTGTTATGATATTAAACATTAACACGTTACAGAAATATCGATCAAGAATTAAATAAATCATGCATTCGTAGAACTAATCAGTACAAACACTGCACTCTTTCGACAAATACTAGTAGGTTCCTGAAACTGTCACACAAGTTGATAGGAAATATGCATGAGAAATAGACTGATCGTTTTGTACGATACCTAAAGTATGATTTTATTGTTAGTCAGTAAAGTTCATAATTGATCTGAACATACTTTATCAAATGTCACATATTATCACCAGGTGTTGTTTATTAATAAATATCCCACTCTTGTGGTTGCTCAGGCAAATGTAAAGAATACAAGCTTAAATTAATATTGATCATAACGCTGATAAATACCCCCCTCATGTGGTTGACAGGCAAATTTTAAAGTCCAGCTATGAGCTTGGTGTAAAGTTTCCAACTTGTGAGGTGGGAACAACTCTGCCCACTTTGTGCCTGGTAAAGGGGGTCTCCGTTCTCTAACGTCAATGTTCGTGATGGTCGGTGGATCTGGCCCCTTTGAAAATCGTTGGTCAATATAATTGTTAGATGAATCAGCCCAAAACATGATTTTTTAAAGACATCAGCTGTTTGCCTGCTTAATGTTTTCATAATCTCACGATTCATCTCATCTCATAGGCCAAAATTTGGTGCCAGGTGATCCAAACACACTGTAATTTGTGTTGGGTTTTTCTCAGTGAATGTAAGATCCTTTATACCTTTACGTTGATCGTAACTAATACGCACCTGTGTGCATCTTTACTTGCTCAGAAAGAATCGACATTGGGGTTGGATACAAACAGTGATTTTGACGAATCCGCCGTCCTTCTCCTCTTCCTCTCTTTCAGCTTCTTAACGATCCGATAACTTAGCGCCATTAGCAACATGGCGGCACTTCCGGCACCAAATCCCATTCCTCCTGCCTTCAGAAAACCTTTGTTTGACGTGACCCTGGGTGTCACAAGTGTCACAGCTTCCTTGGTCGCCGGGTCCAAACACACACAAGTTGCATCAGCATCTACTCCACCATGTAACTGTAGCTTAAACATTGATTGAAGTTGTTCATTAGTAAGTAAGTCATTGCAAGAGGTAAATCGTTTAAAGGACATAGAAAAAGTGTTTTGATCGCGTGGCTTATGGGTGGATGAAGGCAGTAGTACGATGTGGCGCACGATTGGCTATTCGATAACTAATGGGTTCGAACCCCAGACTCTCCTGATCTTAATCCTAGGTCTGTCAGCGTCATACCTGTGGTTCTGGCTTTCAGTTCGGTTAATTTCCTGCGATAAATATTTTGTTTCACTTTGGTCTTCCTCCCATATTAAGCTGCCACGTCGTGATATGACTGAATCACCAACCCACTTCCAATAAATAAGATTTCTGGTGTCCCCTGCCGTGATATTGCTGGAATATTGCTAAAACCATCACTCATTCACTCACTCTAAATAAGGTTATAGTGTTTGTCCAGATCACGGCACTATCACCGAGCATTTAATGAAGTAAAAAGGTTTTTATAAAGTTTCCTGCAAAGTCACGTCGGGGACACAAGATATGGGCTTCACATATTGTACCCGTGTGGGAAATCGAACCCAGGTCTTTGGCGTAACATGCCAACGCTTGAACCACTAGGCTACGCTACTGCCCGATTAAGTTGGAAGCTTCCATAATTATGATTGAAAATGAAAGGCTAAGTTACATGTTCAGTTTGAACATTATGTAAATACTAGCTACTAATTTGAAAATGATAATGAAGATTATAATAACTTTGATTGAGACCATGTAACACACCGATCACACTAGTAATAAAAGCAATAGCTTCCAAGATCACAGTGCGATCCAAGTTATGAATTGCTATCCAATAGTGAAGATACTAGGTATCGATGTAAAAGGTGAGGGTATCTTTCGTAGACAGGTTGCATCCGGCACACGTAGGCAAAGGCAAAACAATTTTTCACCAGATAGCAAGTTTTCGCGAAAAGGTGAGCGTATTATAGATTGATATAGAATAATAGATTGGATTGAACTTCGACTAAAATATTGGGTTTCTGACAACAGTCGTTCACTGACTGGGCTAATGTAAATCTATGGTAGTTTATATACTCACTATTTTGTCCACATCTATAAAAGAGAAGTACAAAATGTATCATGAAATCTTTTCCAGACCCAAAACAAGTAAATGAATACTGTTCTACACCACTTTAAACTAACGGCCGTTCAGTAATCAATTTTTTACATGCAAACCCTGGTCGATATCATGAACACAATTTAGAGAGACAACACAAAATATAACATAATCTATTGTTACCACGCATTCCACATTTTCGTCGGCACTTACAAGCAAAGACGCTAGACATGGTACTACTTCCTGTCTTTAGATGGTCATGACACCAGTGTTAAGTAATTATATACAAATACTGAAATGTATACACACCTTCCAGAATACAGTCACCTGAAACACAGAATACATTTGTTGTTAAGTTCTACACGATTCATTGATGTCATAACAGCAGCACATTAGAAAGTATCTATAATATACACCAAGAACAAACATCATAACGATGTAATATATATGTACTACTCCAAACGAGTAAAAGAACATACACACTTGTAAGGCTGTGTGTCGCAATGTACAACCCACCCCACCCCGCTACGACAAATTAACTATTGTAGTATGAAAAATTGGGTGTTCATAAAATTTGTAGTAGTAATTTCAAATAATGCCAGATTACTGTCACAGCTGAATGTTTTTTATCTGATGGCCTAAAAAACATTATTCACTGTGACTATATGTCCTTCTGGGACCCCACCTAGTTAACATATAATATTGCACTTTCGGTGTATATTCAGCAATTTGAAATAATATATTGCCTGTTTCAGAAGCTTGAACTGTATTCGATGTCGTGATCGAAAAAGAAGCCGCTGGCGCATTGGGTATTGGTGTGGTTGATGATGGAGTTGTAGTCAACGGTGTAGCAGATGAAGACGTTGGTGATGTTGTTGGCTCACTCGCAGGTGTGGTTGCTGGCTTACTCATTGGTGTTGCTGCTGGGATAGACGTTGGTGGCGTTGGTGGCTCACTCGCAGGTGTGGTTGCTGGCTTACTCATTGGTGTTGCTGCTGGAATAGACGTCGGTGGCGTTGTTGGGGCACTCGCAGGTGTGGTTGCTGGCTTACTCATTGGTGTTCCTGCTGGGATAGACGTTGGTGGCGTTGTTGGCTCACTCGCAGGTGTGGTTGCTGGCTTACTCATTGGTGTTGCTGCTGGAATAGACGTTGGTGGTGTTGTTGGCTCACTCGCAGGTGTGGTTGCTGGCTTACTCATTGGTGTTGCTGCTGGAATAGACGTCGGTGGCGTTGTTGGGGCACTCGCAGGTGTGGTTGCTGGCTTACTCATTGGTGTTGCTGCTGGGATAGACGTTGGTGGCGTTGGTGGCTCACTCGCAGGTGTGGTTGCTGGCTTACTCATTGGAATTGCTGCTGGAATAGACGTTGGTGGTGTTGTTGGCGCACTCGCAGGTGTGGTTGCTGGCTTACTCATTGGTGTTGCTGCTGGAATAGACGTTGGTGGCGTTGTTGGGGCACTCGCAGGTGTGGTTGCTGGCTTACTCATTGGTGTTGCTGCTGGGATAGACGTTGGTGGCGTTGGTGGCTCACTCGCAGGTGTGGTTGCTGGCTTACTCATTGGTGTTGCTGATGGAATAGACGTTGGTGGTGTTGTTGGCGCACTCGCAGGTGTGGTTGCTGGCTTACTCATTGGTGTTCCTGCTGGAATAGACGTTGATGGTGTTGTTGACGCACTCGTTGGTGCGGTTGCTGGCTTACTCATTGGTGTTGCTGCTGGAATAGACGTTGGTGGTGTTGTTGGCGCACTCGCAGGTGTGGTTGCTGGGTTAGTCATTGGTGTTGATGCTGGGATAGACGTTGGTGGTGTTGTTGGCGCACTTGCAGGTGTGGTTGCTGGCTTACTCATTGGTGTTGCTGCTGGAATAGACGTTGGTGGTGTTGTTGACCCACTCGTTGGTGTGGTTGCTGGCTTACTCATTGGTGTTGGTGCTTGAATAGACGTTGGTGGTGTTGTTGACGCACTCGTTGGTGCGGTCGCTGGCTTACTCATTGGTGTTGCTGCTGGGATAGTCGTTGGTGGTGTTGTTGGCGCACTCGCAGGTGTGGTTGCTGGCTTACTCATTGGTGTTGCTGCTGGAATAGAAGTTGGTGGTGTTGTTGACGCACTCGTTGGTGTGGTTGCTGGCTTACTCACTGGTGTTGCTGCTGGGATAGACGTTGGTGGTGTTGTTGGGGCACTCGCAGGTGTGGTTGCTGGCTTACTCATTGGTGTTGCTGCTTGAATAGACGTCGGTGGTGTTGTTGGCGCACTTGCAGGTGTGGTTGCTGGCCTACTCATTGGTGTTGCTGCTGGAAAAGACGTCGGTGGTGTTGTTGGGGCACTCGCAGGTGTGGTTGCTGGCCTACTCATTGGTGTTGCTGCTGGAATAGACGTCGGTGGTGTTGTTGGCGCACTCCCAGGTTTGGTTGCTGGCTTACTCACTGGTGTTACTGCTGGAATAGACGTTGGTGGTGTTGTTGGCGCACTCGTTGGTGTGGTTGCTGGCTTACTCATTGGTGTTGCTGCTGGAATAGACGTTGGTGGTGTTGTTGGCGCACTCCCAGGTGTGGTTGCTGGCTTACTCACTGGTGTTACTGCTGGAATAGACGTTGGTGGTGTTGTTGGCGCACTCCCAGGTGTGGTTGCTGGCTTACTCACTGGTGTTGCTGCTGGAATAGACGTTGGTGGTGTTGTTGGCGCACTCGCAGGTGTGGTTGCTGGCTTACTCATTGGTGTTGCTGCTGGAATAGACGTTGGTGGCGTTGTTGGCGCACTCGCAGGTGTGGTTGCTGGCTTACTCATTGGAGTTGATGCTGGAATAGTCGTTGGTGGTGTTGTTGGCGCACTCGCAGGTGTGGTTGCTGGCTTACTCATTGGAGTTGCTGCTGGAATAGATGTTGGTGGCGTTGTTGGCGCACTCGTTGGTGTGTGTTTGCCTTCTTACTCATTGGTGTTGATGCTGGAATAAACGTTGGTGGTGTTGTTGGCGCACTCGCAGGTGTGGTTGCTGGCTTACTCACTGGTGTTGCTGCTGGAATAGACGTTGGTGTGGTTGCTGATGGAATAGACGTTGGTGTGGTTGTTGGCTTAGTCATTGGTGTTGCTGCTGGAATAGACGTTGGTGGTGTTGTTGGCGCACTCGCAGGTGTTGTTGCTGGGTTAGTCATTGGTGTTGATGCTGGAATAAACGTCGGTGGTGTTGGCACACTTGTTTGTGTGGTTGCTGGCTTACTCATTGGTGTTGCTGATGGAATAGACGTTGGTGGTGTTGTTGGCGCACTCGCAGGTGTGGTTGGGGGCTGACTCACTGGTGTTGTTGCTGGAATAGACGTTGGTGGTGTTGTTGGGGCACTTGTTGGTGTGGCCTTTGGCATAACCATTGGAGTGATTGTAGGCGTAGCGTTATCAGGTCTGGTTTTGGGTGGCGTTGCAGTCGTTGGTTTGGTTGTTGAAGCACTCGTAGGTGTGGCTGTTAGCGAATTCGTTGGTGAAGTTGTTAGTTCACTCCTCGGTGTGGTTATTGGCGAACTGGTTGGTGAGGTTGCTAACATACTCGCTGATGTGGTTGTTCGCGAATTCGATTGTGTGGCTGTTGGTGAAGTCGTTGGTGTGGATTTTGGGATCATCGTGTTAGATGTTGTGGTCAAGCCTGGAAAATAACATGTATGTTTAATATAATAATTAGGTTTGCAACAGTTGAAATTATCATATTTTCTGAGATAGGTCAACCGGTTGTCCTTTCAAATATATATATCCTCCATGTCACTGATAACTCGGAGTACTCACTTGAAGTAACGTTGATAACAACTGGATTAGGACAACCAGACAATCCAGTGATCAACAGGATGAGCATCGACCTGCGCTATTGGGAACCGATGACATGTGTCAACCAAGCAGCCAGCCTGACCACCCGATCCCGTTACTCGCCTCTTACGACAACCATGGGTTACTGAAGGTTCATTCTAACCCGGACCATCACGGGTAATATCCATTGTAATGTAAGCTTGTATAAGAAGGCTTCTATATGTAAACATACACTTCTCGCTACTGTGAAACGTGGATTTCGTTCAATACTTACATGTATGATACTAAACTGCCTTTTGGGGCTTCCAAAAGCCGTATAATGTCGTATTAGGAAGGTTAAGTATGGATACACTGTAATTGCATACATAGACGATTTTCTGGTGATTTGTGAGTCATCTGCTGTGTGTGCGGCTGCTTTGAGCAAACTTGTTGATGTTGTTCGAGAACTTGGATTCTGGATAAATTGGAACAAGGTGGAAGGGCCTACACAGAGATTGGTGTTTTGGGGTATCATTATCGATACATGCACCTGCACCTTAGCATTGCCAAGTGATAAGCTACGAGACCTACATTGTCAGTTAGAGCAATTTTCTGAGCGTGCTAGGGCAAGTAAGCACCAGTTAGAAAAACTTGTGGGACGTTTAAGCTGGGTTAGTATGGTGATACAAGGAGGACGTACATTTTTAGGCGTGTATTGGACCTAAAAAATAGCTTGAAGTCTAAATCGTCAAAGTGCAAGTTGGACTCATGCTGACATTGCATGGTGGTTGCATTTCATGACATTTTGTCAATGGCTCGCTCTCTTTCTTGGATGATCGCCCCCTCAGAACTGTCGGTACAGATGCATGTAATGAAGGGGCAGGCGGTCACTTTAATGGAGACTTTTATCATATGAATTGGAAGACAGACTTGCCAGAGGTTCATGAAATGCATATTAACATTAAAGAGACAATATCTGTGGTTTAGCCGCAGAAAGATGGTGTACTGTGTGGTCAAACAAATCTGTGGTAGTTAGGACTGATAACCAGTCACCTAAGGCTTTCATTAATAAAGGCTCATGTAGGGATCCTTACCCGATGCAATGGTTGAGATATTGATAGTGGCTAAAACTATGCTTTAACTTTAGTCTGAAAGCAGAGTTTATACCAGGTGTTGAGAATACCCTAGCAGATGTTATATCTAGACTACATGAAAGTGGCAGATTGACCCAGCTATTTGAAAGCATGGGTAACTTACAATTACAAACCTTTGATCAAGATATGCTGTTAGGACATATGTCAAGAGAATTTATTTCTTCCATTTGGGGGTCTACTGGCTGACCGATTACAGTCTACAGTGGCAAGACTCTTAGGACAGGCATGGGCAGAATCTTCGAAGCGGACGTATAAGTGTCAGCTAAAGTGTCTTATGCAGTTTTGTGAAACCGTTGGGCTCAACCCTGTGCCTATGGAATTTGACTCTATTGCTTTGTATATATCTGGTGGATGTTAAGGGCCTAAAATATGCCTCTGTAAGGCAGTATTTGTGTGCTATCACATTTTTGCATCGGGCTAACAATTTACCAGATCCTGTCGGCAGTGATTGGCAAATATCTCTTCTACTCAAGGGTGTAAAGAGGGAAGTAGGTGATGCACAACAGGGAGCAACGCCTATTGTGCCTAGCCCACTTGTTAACACTGAGGGGTAGATTGGATATGTCTTGTTGTACAGGGGCATCTGTTTGGTTAGGATGTTTACTAGGATTCTTCGGAATGTTGCGTCCTGGAAATTTTCTTTGTGTTGGTGTTTTTTGACCCCAAAAAGCACATTACAGTTGGAGATGTAGAGAGACAGGATAGGGCTTTACTGTATCATTAAAGTGGTCTAAGACGCTCCAATTTCGGGAAAAGGTACTACAAGTGTTTTTACCGGATCTGGGTGATCACCCTTTGAATCCTGCTGCAGCCATGAAAAATCTACTTGCATTACATGCTAGTTGTACTGACACGTCTACTCAGCCACTTATGTGTGACAACAAGGGTTTTGCTCTTTCTTACAGTTTGTTTATTGATATAGTTAGACATGTTCTTGTTTCCCAAGGTATTCTTGACCAAGTGTCCGGTCATTCTTTTCGCAGAGATGGGACCACCTGGGCATTCGCGCTGGGTTTGCCAGGTGAGCTCATACATAAGATAGGTTACTGGAGAAGTTCAGCCTATTGTAGGTATCTAGAAATGAGTATTGATAAAAAAATGCAAGCAAATGTATGTATGTTTCCTGTATAGCCCCACAGTGTGACTAAGTTTCCAAATTTATTTAATTTTGCAATGTTATTGCTAGTTTTCTACTCTTACCATAAATCTGTTTAATACCCTGGGCTGGATGAATCATTCTTGTCTGTATTAAGCCCCCGTATGTGGCTTTGTATTAGTTTCTCCGCTGGTGTATAAAAGTTGCCAATCTTTCATTCCACTCGTATGTTTTATTGTTATATTAATAACGAACAAGTTAAATTGTTATTTTAATATTTTAAAATATATTTTAACGTGAGGCAGTAAATGTTTGCACAGTTGCCTCCGTTAGATTTCCTATCGTCATAAGTCCAGCTGGAGTTATCTCCCTTCCATTGCACGTTAGACAAGTAAGCACGCCCCGCCCTCATGGCGGTACAGCGCTCATAATTTTCACCAGCCCACCCACCCAGTAGTATTACTGTTTTGAGGCTATGGCTAATTACTCAGATTTATGTATATGGGGACAACACATCATTAACCTCTGTTAATAGCAGGTTATTTTACATTTCAGGATGTTTGGAGGAATAATTCTTGTCTGTATTAAGCCCTCGCATGTGGCTTTGTATTAGTTTCTCCTCTGGTGTATTAAAGTTCATTCCACTCGTATGTTTTATTGTTATATTAATAACGAACAAGTTAAAGCAGTTATCTCCCTTGAATAGGGTTTAGAATGGCGTTAATTTGTATTCACTTACTCAATAAATCTGTAAGAAAACATATCAACAAGCATCACCTTTATCGCAGTTTTTGTCGGACCATCCAGCGTCACATTTGCAGAAGTACATACCGACAGCCATGGGGAACGACATGCAGGTACCGTGCAGACAGGGGGAAGACTTGCACATGTCCACGACTGGTGTGTGAAACACATTTCTCAGTTATCGATAGTCACACTTTAAATATAAAGCAGGCATGATAAACATTTAACCATTAAAATATTAACAAACGGAAGGTAAAAGATGTCAGTTACGTATTACGACACTGGCACGTTTTACTTATGTTTTATCAGCGCATGCATATCTTAAACATTCATTGTTATACGATGGGAAGATTTTGCTGCATTCAAAGATAAATGGTTTGCGTGATCGGGATGTACAATTTCCACAATATTCCATTATCTGCATGCTGGTGAAAATTTGCATCGCCGGGAACCTGTTTGTACGATATGGAGTCGTGTATAGTGTCTATGTAGCCACCAGTCGGCGCGGGGTAGCAGATGTTGCACATGACGTATGTAGGCCTTACCGACTTCACAGTGTTTGCCTGTGATGTGGGGTTTGCACACACATTTGTACGTATCCCAGCTGGAGAAACACTCCCCATGCAAACCACAGGGTTCACTCAAACACGGATCTGTAAAGAAGTAATCCCAATATAAACATTTCTTATATGGCATTATAACTTTGCGAAATTCGATTGTCAAAACAAGATGAAGAGCATTATACAAGACACATTCATTACTGACTGCATTCTATGGGCTTATGAGATAACCTATTACAATAGATCAAATGGAGACCAATGCTTTTATAACTAGGTGTTGCGTGGAGCCATGTATAGAACTGTATTTTAATCAATGTGAGCATATCATTAAAGTCTGCATTGATCTATTTCATGAAATAACAAAGTGATATTTCAAGTGACATTTCCAGATAGAAGCATCAATTTTCCAGAGTTATGCCCCTTTAGGTCAAGGTCATCCTTGAGGAAATGTTAGAACAGGATCCGTAAACTACTGATCACGTTATTATGACGTAAGGTGATTAAAATGAGTGAGAATGTTTACTGCAAGACCTATCGTTTAGTAAATCCTAGTATTTAGCAGTTCAATACACTGACAACACTCTGCCTACCTGTAGGTATGACTGCCACCACCATACAGGACACCGTGCGACTGAATATAAGGATATGGTTGACATAAATATCGTAAACTACACGTATATAATACATTTTGGAAATGATAATTGTTTTAGTGTATAGAGAGAGGCAAACTTTACTGATATTTTTGTCAATGTTTCAAGAAGATTGAGTTATCATAATAATGCAAGTTGTACATTGATAAAATTATGTATTCTTGTACCAATTTAGCTTGACATGTGCGACTTGACAATTGCTACCTTGCATGGGCTGATACTTGGAGGCAGATGGTTTGATTTCCCGGTGTTGACGCTTCAACTTTCACTTCAGATTGGACCGTGGGTTGTAATGAGGCATTGACCGGTCTCAGTGATCCGACTCCAACCCCCGGGGTTGTAGAGTTGAAAACAGTGACCCCCGTAGTGCTGAAGGAATAGATGACTTCTTCAGCACTACATGGTTCATATGGTGTACGGCCTGCACATGTAACTTCATATCGCTATTGAAATCATATAGTATGTCATTGCTTTTGCCCCAGGAGCAGTTCTTAATTGCCATTTATGAAGTTTGTCATACGGTAATATGTGAGTGAAAGTTGTTTTATACCGCACTCAGCAATGTTTCACTATTTCATATCGAGTCTCAACCAGACAACCCTGTGATTGCAACCATGCCATACGATGGCAGACTGACTGAAAGATTGACCGCGTCAGTCCCAATCGGGATGTCTCAGAAGGACTTGTGAGGCAATGAACATATTGATGGAGACCAGTTTAGCTGAATAATTGGGTGAGTGAGGGAGTTGGTTTTACGCCGCTTTTAGCAATATTCAGGCAACATCACGGCGGGGGACACCAGAAATGGGCTTCACACATTGTACCCATGTGGGGATTCGAACCCGGGTCTTCGGCGTGACGAGCCAACGCTTTAAACCACTAGGCTACCCCACCGCCCCACGATGGCAGAGCATGTGTTTATGAAGTAGTGATGATACCAGGTGTTGGCGAAAAGGTGAGCGTATCGTGTCGACCAGGTGGCACCGTCATAACCAACCATAGAGTCTAGTCAATAGTTCACCTGAAATATTCGGGAACGTATGGTACAAGTAAAAATAGGGAATTGCATCGGACATCATTTATGTCACTGATGCATCTAATGTCGAAATGTCCTCCACATGTCTACCATAAAACTGCTTGAAAGCTTTACTGAGGCCTTGAGTGTTGTAACCTTGATCGTACAACTTATGAGCGAGATGAAGCTCGTTGAAATATTGGTGAAAAGGGCATGCTCGATTGGACAATTGTAAAATGTAAACACTGAATGCTGGAGCTGTTGGGATATTCGAAAGTTGACTATTGCGAATTGAAACCATCCCTTTTGTCATACAGCCTTGTGGAGGGTTGGGGGTTTTCACTCTGAATCTTTATGCATAGATCTAAAAATGAAACAGTCGAGGCAAACTCACGTGTCTCCTTAATTTCAAGTTCAGGTGGGTAAATCAGTGGAAGGGATTTGGCTATTTGATGGTTATTGAACGATATTAAATCATCGATATACCTCAAGTTAAGTTTCTTAGCTGTTAGCTAAATTACCTAATTTGGATTTTGCCATGCATGCATAGATCTAAAAAGCAAAATTCTTAGGTGGGTTCAGAATCGGATTTGGCTATTTGATGTTATTGAACGATATTAAATCAAAACAGATCTGCAGAAAGCATGGAAATTCTTATTCAAATGTATATGGAATCGCAAAAAAACAGATCTGCAAGAGGGTGAGCATGAACTGATGTGTTGCAAACCAAATTCGTAACGTTGAAAAGATTATTGTCATGTGTTTAAAAAATGATGAAACTGAGTGAAAATTGGCGAATTTTCAACAAATTTTACACCACAACACAGCTGTTCACATGCACGAAATTTGCACATGCTTTTTAGCAATTTAATGCATGGTCCTCATCTGCATCAATTCATCTGCATAAAGTTTGCAGTTGGTCCCCCAAAGTTAGTGGAGAAAGTCATCTTCGATTTAACCACAGATATATGCAAACATATAGTGAGTGCTTTTAGTGAGTCTAAACTTTTGATGGGTAGTATATATCACGGTTTAAGTGTCGGCTTAATGTGGAACGGAAGTCGAAGCGACGTCCACCTTTTTACAGGACATCAAATGGTCACAACCCCACACTGCGTGTTGGAGGTTTCTTAGACTGTCCCCAAACGTGGCACGAACACTGCTGTACTATATGTATTAACACTTACCCATGTGTGAACATGACTGGTATAGTACAGGTAGTATCCTGTGGACACGTTAACACAGTTTGATCTGGAAATACTGCGTGTGCCTCTGTAGACTGAAACATGAGCACACGAGGGTAGGTATGATAGACTCGACAAGGACAGTGTGTTAGAATACTGATGACTCATGGGATCATCATCTTTCAGATGGTATAGTTCCATCTGTTATGATATTCCTGAAGACAATGTTAATATGCTTAATATTTCATTCTGCTCAAATTGACAATAACAATTATATAATAGCGTAGATTAAATAATTATGCATCGAGCATTAAATAACACGTGTGTCAAACGTGAGCCATGTCACCTGTGGCACAACAAATAGAGTCGCGTCCCTTTGCTGTCTCAGGATCCGTTCGTGAGTTCGAATCCAAGAGGGACACTGCGATCCTTTGAACGTCAGCAATGTATCCGTTTCACCAAATCAGAAAAGGTATACGAATAGCGTGACAAAAACTCTCCTTCCGAATCAGTCTTAGATGCCGTGATATGGCGGACATATTATTCAAAGCGGAAACCTCATTCAAATGAAATAAATAAAGTGGAAACATCTTACACTGATGTTGTCCGTCACAGTCAGATTATTCTCTGCAAAATACGAACAGTTTGGTATCAGAATCAGCTTCTGATTATAGTCACCATTTAGATCGGCTTTTCCTTCAAGATTATTTGTGAAATTCACTATTTTTAAAAACAGATTCTATTTCTTTCATTTTGTATAAAATCAATTTACAAACAACAAAGATGTGTTAACTATGTATTGCGTATCTAAAGTTGTTCTTAAATAGAGACATGTTGGCAGAATGAGTGAGTGAGTTTAGTTTTACGCCGCACTCGGTAATATTCCAGCTATATGGCGGCGGTCTGTAAATAATCGAGTCTGGACCAGACAATCCAGTGATCAACAGCATCGATCTGCGCAATTGGGAACCGATGACATGTATCAAGCAAGTCCGGTAACGTAAAGAGTACCCAACCTTTCACTACGATCACATAATTTCTTTCTTTGCCATCCACCCTGTTAACAGATGGTACAATGTTGATTACATTTTAGATTTTAGGTTTATATGAACATAATTTCAAGAAATCGGTTCTGTGTCGTTGTTGTATCAGCAGTGATAGGAATGTACAGTATTGGTGGTCCGATTAATTGAAATAATCGAAGATTGGTCGCAGTGACTAAACGACCAAGCAATCGATCATGTTTTCTCATAATCGAATGCAACCAATCTTGGAACACTTGCATTAACAATATTTTTCACAAGGCTGGTTTTGTCTGTGTCTTTAAATTTACATTTCATAAGCACTACAAGCTTGTTCCAAGTCATGATTGAATTTATCTTAAAGAATCCAGGAAATCTGTGTTCCTAACATACTAATCATCATTTAAATATGTGAAATTTGCAAATGGACTTTATGCAATTTGCAAAAAAACAAATTATTACATGTTTTTTCTTTATTTTTGTGTGCATTAGCAAAGATAACAGGAACATTTGATAAATGACGCTAACCAATTATTTTCGATGATTGATCGGTTGTAATGGACCAATCATTAATTATTAGATTTTAATCAATTCCCAACACTAATGTACAGTATGTTGGATGTACCTACCCGCCAGTGTCGAACACTGTAGCCTGGAACATGTATGTGCCGATGTCTTCTGAAGTTGTGTCCACAGTCAGAAGTCGCGTCATGACCCCCTCGCTCGCTCTGAGGGGGTCTTGTATGAGGGTGGAAAGGGTGAATGAAATACTTGGCACAGCAATCACCGATATTGTTTCTATCTGTCTGCAACCAAGGAACGATAGAAACTGCAAACACCATGGCATGAACTTATATATATGACACATATTTCTCCTGACGCATAACAAATATCAGTCTCGATAACCCGTCAAAACAGATTTCAAGCGGCGTTAAAGGCAAAAGTTAATCAAATATGAATGGATCACTAAAACATATTCACTCAACGTTCATACACGGAGCAGTCCTCATTTAATCCGTGATACAAAGCAGCCTTATTTCATCAGCTGACTACAAATAGTTTGGTTTGTTTGTTAGTTGATTGTTTAACGCCCACTCAGCAATATTCCAGCTATATGGCGGCGGTCTGTAAATAATCGAGTCTGGACCAGACAACCCAGTGATCCACAGCATGAGCATCGATCTACGCAATTGGGATGCCATGACATGTGTCAACCAAGCCAGCGAGCCCGACCACCCGATCCCGTTAGTCGCCTCTACGACAAGCATGGGCTGCTGAAGACCAATTCTAACCCGGATCTTCACGGTTGGACTACGTATAGACACACTACTATAGCAATTGTAAATGGTATGTATGCACGGGAAATACAGGAACGTTATGTATACTCACTCCTGAAGACCATGCTACAGGGTAGTAAGTATGATAGTAATCGCTAAAGAGTAAATGTGCTTAAAATGAAAACACACGCAGCTGAGTTGTTGTGAGGACGCGCTGCCAGCATGACCTCCAGCCGGGCCCCTGCATACCCAACCATCGTTAGGCCATCTTCAGGAGTAGGGTCGACGAAGCCTGGATCCAACAGCTCTAACATTGTTCGTACCAGGAACTGAAGGTAAGTGAGATAATCCTTAACGTCATTGTAATTAGAGTGAGTGAGTGAGTGAGTTTAGTTTTAGGCTTCCGCACTCAGCAATATTAAAAGCTATATCCATTCAAAGCATGAACATATGGCAGCGAGGGCGGTCGGGTAGCCTACGGGTGGTTAAAGCGTTGGCTCGTCACGCCGAAGACCGCAATTGGTCTAGGCTCTATGAAAAGGGCGGTAAAAACGATTCAGCAAGTTGTATCCCACATGGGCACAATGTGTTGGAAAAGGCAAATGGCCTCATTTCTGTGTCCCCCCTGCCGTGTGATATTGCTGGAATATTGCTAAAAGCGGCGTAAACTAAACTCAGTCAGTCAGTATATGGCAGCGGTCTGTAAATAATCAAGTCTAGATCAGACAGTCCAATGATCAACAACATGAACATTGATCTGCGCAACTGGTGTGGATCAAGTCAAGTCAGGATCAAGTACATGCCTGGTAGACACCAGACTGTCTGTATCGTTGGAAATGTGTCAACGAACCGATGACATGCATCAACCAAGATCAACTGTATGCAAAGCCAGCAAAGGACAGCTTCCGCTTTAGTTCAAACCTATGACTGAGTCCAAACCACCCGATCAAGATATATGGTGGCCGTTAGTCGCCAGACAATCATTCGATCACAGATCAAATTGTGTACATGAGCACAATCTGCGCAATTGAAGGACCGATGGTCAACCAAGTACAGTCTAACCATGTCCCGATCCCGTTAGTCGCCTCTATGACAAGCATGGGCTACTGAAGATCAATATTCTAACCCGGATCTTCACGGGTACCCACATACAAGAAATATATGACCGATGCAATTCACTGGGTGTGCCTAGACAAGTATAACGATTAGATTGTCATGCCGTGTCACAAAATGTTCGTGGTACCTGCACAGGAGCGTTGCCGAGTGAAACTTGTAGAGGGTGACGAAAGGGCATATGATCATGCTCGATTTTGATGGGTCGGACGTTGTAGTCCATGACCTTCACCAACACCGCCACCTCGCCGTTGTCCGTGAACTTGTTGCTTTCTGTGGCATCGATGACGATACTGCAGTTCTGGGACAGAAACAACGAAGGGTCGTCATACCAAAGTCCGACGAACAACGCCGCCAATTGTTCAGTATATATAGATACCAGGAATTCTCTGGATGGCCATTATTTAGGAACTGTCACTTGTCTCTGTCCTGTGTATTCACTCCAAGCGCTGATATACCACAGTTGGTTGGGATGTTGAAATTAAGGGACCGTTCATAATTTATGGCTGGGAGGGCGAGGGGAAGATGACGATGATGATGATGCAGAAGCATGTACACCCCCCTAAAAATTTACGTACAAAGTAACTAAACCCACGCCCCCACATCCCCCTTGTATATCATGTACAAACTCAATGAAACACACACGTTCTCATAGTAAACATCTAAGAGCTGCAACGTTTGAATGTGGGTGAGAACTGGTTTGGCAACAATGTAACACAGATATGCCTAATAACCACTGTCCCGCCTCTGTGGTCTTCTTCCCAAAGAGAGGAGGAACCCGGGTTTGATCCCCACCTGTGTCATATCAAAGGACGGAACATTCGTTACCCTGACTGGCGCTACCTAACCGCCATTAGTCTGGACTAGGACGTACGGACGAACGGGCAGACAGATTGATACATAGATACACAAGCGCGCACACGCACACACACGCACACACACACACACCTCACAAGAAGACCACCCACCTTCTGAATGTGAACCCCCTTCATCTGCTCGAGTCCCCCTGTTTCGATGAAAACGGCATCTTGGCAGTGTACAACGTCATCGTCGTCGTCCATGGTGGACAGTTTGATGACACTGACAGCGTTCAGGGGTATACTGGAAACACAGGAGAACAAGGCTGTGGTAGTCATGACAACATTCACCATATTACAATCAAGGGCGATAATCTAAACTAAAAACTGTTAAGAATTGTCTAATTAGAACGACTGAGACATTCATGATTTACTAACGCTTTAGACCCCGTCTATAGTAAGATATATATTATTTATGTGAATCTATTTCTGACAACCATTGTGTTACACACTATTTCAGACCCATCCTGTCCGAATTCTACCTTTCTTCGGGGCGGTGGGGTTGCCTAGTAGCTAATGCGTTCGCTCGTCACGCCGAAGGCCGGATTCGATTCCCCACATGGGTACAATGAATGAAGTCCATGTCTGGTGTTTCCCGCCGTGGTATTGCTGGAACATTGCTAAAAGCGGTGTAAACCCAACTCACTCACTCACTCACTCACTCACTAACTTTCTGCGAGAGTGGGTGGATGTCTTGAAGGTCAATGGGCTCTGGTATCCTCTGTATCGTACCTGTAAACTGGCTTGAATAAGGTCATTGGACTGCTGTTCGGCTTTCCCGTGTCATTCCGCCGTCCACTGTGTATCTTCACCTGTAGGTGATACGACGAGTCTCTCTTTCCCTGTATACCGTTCAGGTATTTCCAGTAATTGCCTTGTAATCTGAAAGGGCACATGTTTTCTTGTACCTGGTATCAGTGCTGGGAGATTGACACAGTGTTGTTTTGCATAACATCCATCATAACGAAAAAACGTATCAACTGCAGTGTCTCAATGTGTCCATATGGTGATATAGTTTAAGCATGCATCAATTTATTATACAATGGAACGGGCATGATATCACATCATTTTGTATGATGTATATTTTAGATCTTGATGAAATTGATTTGTCACAAGTAATGTCAACATAAAAATTCCCTCCTAAAGTATATATTTACAACACATGGAACATTTCTTTTCAAAATTGAAGATAATCAGGGAAGGACGGACGGGATAGAAATAAGAAACACAATCCATGTTTATATCGGACATGGACCATACAGATTTTATCTGTCAGCTATTTGACAACATTTACACTTTATTACAAGTTCTGCCGTTTAGTCGTCACGCCGAAGGCCCGGGTTGGACTCCCCACATGGGTACAATGTGTGAAGCCCATTTCTGGTGTCCCCCCGCCGTGATGTTGCTGGAATATTGCTAAAAGCGGCGTAAAACCAAACTCAGTCAGTCAGTCAGTCTGCCGTTTAGCTGACAAAACATAAGGTCACGATGAAATTACCCTTGCATTCGTCGAAACTGCTGAACATTCATGAACAACTGAACAGCAAAAGAAACGCAAGTACGGCTTTTTGTCACGTTTTTAGATAGAAGACAACCAAAATTATGTCAAATCACAGTCCTCAAATGGAGATACCCCTGAACGCGCATAGTGGCAGTCTCTAGTAGCGCGTATAGCCACCTTGAGCTTGCACACAGGCCGTGAAACGTCGCCTTATTGAGTCTGAAAGAATGCCTGAGGCAACTGGTTCCACTCAAACACCAATATCTGTGCAAGTGTGAGTAGCTGGCTACCTGCAGCAATCCTTCGTCCAATGTCGTCCCAGAATGTTCAATGGAAGCCATATCCGGGGAAAGAGACGGCCATGGAAGAACGTTAATGTTGTTCTGAGCCAGATAATCCATCCTGCTGTGTGAGGGCTGTAAACGTCGCTGGCGTTGTTGACGTGTCAAAATTCGCCCAAAATATGACCGTCGTCAGTGGATTCCAGCAGCGGGAAGACGACGCCTAATCCTATTGCTGGACACTGCTCCCCTTGACCCATGAACTAAGGCTGCTGTTACTGTTGCTGCTTGAGTTCGGTTCATTACATGAACCGGATGAACCGACCTTGCACATGAGTTGTCACTCGTGGCCGTCCGGTACGGGGACGATCAGCAGCAACCCCGGTTTGCTGATGACGCTGAGCAAGTCGTGTAATGGTGGTAAGATGACAGCCAGATTTTCTAGCTACCTCCGTGTAACTTTCCAATGGCCATATCCCTCTGCTCAGTTAGTCTAGGCATCGTTTGTGTGGCGTGGATTTTTTTTACACAAACCTTTATAAAGGATACCTCAGAGTGAAATGCATGCTTTCCATCCAGAGCCGTTGATGCACGTGCTAAAATTATGGTTTTGCTGCACTGTGGGTGTGTTTGTGCGAATGTTTCGTATAGACGTCAAATTGCATGACATCATCTCATCTGGGATCATTACGTCACTTTACCGTGAACGTTCCATAAACATGAACGTTTACTTTTATGAGATTTCATATTTTCGAAACTAGTTAGTAGAGATACTACGAGTTATTTACTGTCCAACTGCAAACTCGAAAAAGCACGCATCTGTGCGTCCAGACATAACTCACGTACATGATATCAGTGGATGCTGCAAGAGGGTCGATGGTGACCTCAAAGACGCCATTTTCTAGCTCCCACTTGAGATGTTCGTTGATGCCCGACAGAGTGGTCAGCAGTTGTCCATTCACAGCGGAGGTCACATCCATGAGTGTCGCGACCTCCTCGGTCCAACTCCCGAAATACACAGGTCCCTTTGACTTTAAAACTTGTGCCCTGGTGGATGTTGTGTTTTTCCCAATCTGTGTTCTGTCACAGTGAGTACCGCATGGTCCATAGCCCAACTCCCAGCCAAGCAGAGTCCTGATCCGGACCTGCAGGTAGAGACGTAACAAATAGGAAGCATCGTGGTTCTTCTGATACAAAGACCAATGGAAAAAAAGATCAGTTCCTTTCAGCTATTCACTCAAGCAGTAATATATTGAAGGAAGCAATCGATCGATATCTAACTTCTTTAAAACGTAGAGTATTATGTGACATTACGTTACCTTTTAGCCCAAGACACCAGTAGTAGTATCGGCTTTACACTCAAGCAGTGTTTATAAATAAGTCAATCGTGTGATACCTAGCTAAAGATTTGAAGACCTAAGGCAAAACGTGAACTAAGTGCAATAAGTACAATAGCGTGTCCTTTGTATAGAGACCGCCTTCGTGGTGTAGTGGTTAGATTGTCCGCCCGGAGAGCGGAAGGTCGCGGGTTCGATCCCCGACCACTTCATAACACAAGAAGGTAAAATATGGTACTTGTTGGTCCCTGCCTGGCCCTCGGCATTAATGGGTGTAACAAGGACTGGTCGTCATATGAGCGAAATATTCTCAAGCACGACGTTAAACCCAATTTCACCTCACCTTTGTTTTGAACTCCAGCGTTATTGTAAGGTCCTATTAGAAGAAAGCACTGTAAATTGTCAATATCTTTTGGCGATCAACCAACCTTTCGAAGGTGCGCTAGTTGGTTATATTTAGGTACCAAGACGGATTAAAATCGGATTTGAATAGTGTAATCATCTAAATTTAAGTACTCTTTTTCTCTTGGTAATAATGAAATAGAACAAGTTGATTCTTATACCTATCTTGGTATTAACTTTCATAGAAATAGGAAAATGAACAACGCTGTAAAACATATATTAAATAGTGCAACTAAGGCTAAGTTTTTATTACCGAAACGAGCTCGTAACATATGTTTACCCCTCGAATGTCTACTAAAAGCTTTCGATGTGATGATTGTACCAATACTACTTTATGGGTGCAAAGTCTGGGGATAGGAAAATTTAGCTACTTCCGAAAAAGTTCATCTAAAGTTTCTGAAATTGGCAACTGGACTTAGAAACTCCACTCCAAGTTTTATGTTATATGGAGAACTTGGTCGAATGCCTCGGGATATCGTAATTTGCAAAAGAATGATTTGTTATTGGCACAAGCTAGAACTAACAATTCTTCCTGTAAAAATGTACAAACTTGTTTACATACTCTGTAAACTGAGAACAAGATTATCTTGTTAATTGACTTATTTTGTTTTTATGTCAAATAAAGTCATTACAAAGTCATCCATTGATCATTTCAATTATCTTGTTGAATTAACTTATTTTGTTATATGTCAAATAAAGTCATTGCCATTATCCATAATCTCTTCTCTTTGTGTTTGGATTAGTACATTTGGACTAGTTCATTAATTAACGAAGGTAACAGTGTAGTGAACCTCAGTGCAACCAACTATAACCTTTGTTGTTTTAACGCGTCTAACTTTTGGGACGTCTAACTTTTGGGATGACACCCACATCGCGCTTAATATTACGTCATATACCACCACTGTTTTATGACTTCATCCACTTCATGAGGTTTGGCATCTGGAAAGGTCTTGATCTGGATACAAATACTTTTATTACATTAGAAAACAGTGCGGGGCATCATTGTCGTTATCCTCTACAGACATGTGAAGGTACTCACTCGTGTTTCATTGATGAAGCTAAAACTGAGAGATCCTCCACAGAAATGATGTGTCTCATCAGCCAACACAAGCACGCGGAGACACAGAAGACATAGGAGACAGAGGACCGACGTATGCCTCATCTCCTGAATTATAAAAGTATTATTTCACATAAAGACAAGAGTTTTATGGATGACAACTTCTTTATTGTGAGGGGCTGTGGGGTAGTCTAGTGGTTAAAGCGTTGGCTCGTCACGCCGAAGACCCGGGTTCGAATCCCCACATGGGTACAATGAGTGAAGCCCATTTCTGGTGTCCCCCGCCGTGATATTGCTGGAGTATTGCTAAAAGCGGCGTAAAACCAAACTCAGTCAGTCAGTCTTTATTGTGAAGGGTCACGACGTGTCGAAGTATGTTCTTACTCCTTCATCAGGTGAATATACTTCGACACGTCGTGACCCTTTACAATAAAGAAGTTGTCATCCATAAACAAACTCTTGTTTTTATGTGTATCACTTCTAAATGCCCTTCAAAGGCTCTATTGTTTCACAGTACGTACTTAACCGTGCTCACAGGTTCTCTCTTCCAACATTGACCTTAAGAAACAGGGCATTATTATTTTTAAAAATACAATTGACTTCAAATTTACTTGAAAAGTTGAACCACTTAAAGATTTTTAGAATGGGTGATAAATGTTTGACATACTGAGTAATATATTTTACATTCACAGCAATAGGCCATAATCAGTATTTCACCTCATAGCATAAGTTGATCAGACACCCGGAGTCGTGATTACCTGTTGAGATGAAATCCACATGCTCAACTCTTTATACAACATTTCACACGATTGAAGTTATGATGCTATCTGATTGCATTTACAGACTTTATTATATATAAATATCATTGATTGTTTTGTATACTTGTATAACAGCACAATTGTACCTATCAACGTCACACATTGACTACATGTACTGTACCTGTAAATAAGTGAAAAAGTACTGTACCTGTAAATAAGTGAAAAAGTACTGTACCTGTAAATAAGTGAAAAGGTGGTAAATCATTTTTTTTAAAACAACAACAAATAATTTCTAGTTGTAACATTGTACTAATAAAGGTACATTTAAATGTATTTGTTATTTATTTAAAGATAACAATTTTCAGATTGATTAACTTCTCTACAAATGTTGAATAGTGTGAAAACGGTATGGTAAAAAGTATGTATCGTCAAAGAAATATAATTCCGTAAATGTACCATTAATAGGCATTCATTGAATGTAACCTTACCGCGTTCGACTTTTGTGAATGTTATGCGTTGATATATATTGTAAAGTTAAAGTTACACTTATATAAAGTACTATCATGTTACATACAGAAGTATCTTCTTCTCTATAACATCAATGCGACGTTAAGCATGGTATAATTGTCAACGTACCTGCAACCTTGATGGTAGTTACTGACACAGTATCACAATAAGTGACTTGCTCTCTCACAGATGGTTATCCAGATATGCCAACAGTACTCTGTGATCTGTCACACGAAGAAACACACGTCACAAGTGAACTGGGAACCCAAATATATATTCATGGCATTACCGACTTTGACAAAGGTGTCTTTAATATCGCTGCTGTCAGTGTTATTAACGGAAGAAAATCCTTATGCGATCCTCAGTTATCTGGTCGGCTTGTTGTATTCGGAGATAGTTTTGTCTCTTGGCTGGTTGGTTGGTTATCAGTGTATGTGTTGGGTTCTTGCCGTGCGTACTATCCGGAAATTGGTGTGTCATCTTCAATTAATGTCCACAGCACACTGTAATTGGGAGACGATCTTACATCTGAGTTCGTATTATCATGAACCAATGTGTCGCGCCTAACCTATACATTGGTGTGTCACCTGAGACCAGAATCCACCACTACCATCACACTGCACCATGTACTACCAGACGATACCTCAGTGCAGAGACCACCACTACCATCACACTGCACCATGTACTACCAGCAGACGATACCTCAGTGAAGAGACCACCACTACCATCACACTGCACCATGTACTACCAGCAGACGATACCTCAGTGCAGAGACCACCACTACCATCACACTGCACCATGTACTACCAGCAGACGATACCTCAGTGCAGAGACCACCACTACCATCACACTGCACCATGTACTACCAGCAGACGATACCTCAGTGCAGAGACCACCACTACCATCACACTGCACCATGTACTACCAGCAGACGATACCTCAGACCACAGACCACCACTACCATCACACTGTACCATATACTGCCATCAGACCATGCCAAGTATAACCAATGTTACCAATCAATTATTCCAAATAGTACCATCAAACTATACCAAATACAACTACCAGACTATACTCAATACTAACATAAATACACACACTACAACCAGACATACCAGAAATACACACAATACAACTACCAGACTATACTAATACTCAATACTACCATAAATACACACAATACAACTACCAGACTATACTCAATACTACCATAAATACACACAATACAACTACCAGACTATACTCAATACTACCATAAATACACACAATACAAACACCAGACTATACTCAATACTACCATAAATACACACAATACAACTACCAGACTATACTCAATACTACCATAAATACACACAATACAAACACCAGACTATACTCAATACTACCATAAATACACACAATACAAACTACCAGACTATACTCAATACTACCATAAATACACACAATACAAACTACCAGACTATACTCAATACTACCATAAATACACACAATACAAACTACCAGACTATACTCAATACTACCATAAATACACACAATACAAACTACCAGACTATACTCAATACTACCATAAATACACACAATACAAACTACCAGACTATACTCAATACTACCATAAATACACACAATACAAACTACCAGACTATACCCAATACTACCATAAATACACACAATACAACTACCAGACTATACTCAATACTACCATAAATACACACAATACAACTACCAGACTATACTCAATACTACCATAAATACAAACACCAGACTATACTCAACACATACAAATACACCAGACTATACTCAATACTAACATAAATACACACAATACAACTACCAGACTATACTCAATACTAACATAAATACACACAATACAACTACCAGACTATACTCAATACTAACATAAATACACACAATACAACTACCAGACTATACTCAATACTAACATAAATACACACAATACAAACACCAGACTATACTCAATACTAACATAAATACACACAATACAACTACCAGACTATACTCAATACTACCATAAATACCATAATACACACAACCAACTACCAGACTATACTCAATACTACCATAAATACACACAACACAACTACCAGACTATACTCAATACTACCATAAATACACACAACACAACTACCACTACCAGACTATATTCAATACTAACATAAATACAGACTATACTCAATACTACCATAAATACACACAATACAAACACCAGACTATACTCAATACTACCATAAATACACACAATACAACTACCAGACTATACTCAATACTACCATAAATACACACAATACAACTACCAGACTATACTCAATACTACCATAAATACACAACACACCAGACTATACTCAATACTACCATAAATACAACAACACCAGACTATACTCAATACTAACATAAATACACACAATACAAACACCAGACTATACTCAATACTACCATAAATACACACAATACAACTACCAGACTATACTCAATACTACCATAAATACACACAATACAACTACCAGACTAGACTATACTAACATCAATACTAACATAAAACACAGACTATACTCAATACTACCATAAATACACATACTACAAATACCAGACTATATAAATACACACAATACAAACTACCAGACTATACTCAATACTACCATAAATACACACAATACAACTACCAGACTATACTCAATACTACCATAAATACACACAATACAACTACCAGACTATACTCAATACTACCATAAATACACACAACACAACTACCAATAGACTATATACTCAATACTACCATAAATACACACAATACAACTACCAGACTATACTCAATACTACCATAAATACACACAATACAACTACCAGACTATACTCAATACTACCATAAATACACACAATACAACTACCAGACTATACTCAATACTACCATAAATACACACAATACAACTACCGGCTATAGCCAGTACAATCAGCAGATTATACACAAAACTACCATCAAGCTATACGCATTACAACGACCAGACTATACCCAATACAATCAACAGATGTTACCCAATTGAATCAACAGATGTTACCTTAGGTTGTTGTTTTTTCAACTTCCACCAACGGTGGTACATGAGTTAAGTGGAAACTTGTATACATATATACACCAAGATGGCATTGGAGAGATATAATTGAGGCAGGATAATGTGCAGTACAATATACCTACATATTTATATATACAAGGATGTCATTAGAGAATGATACAAACATTTAATCACATATATTTATATCTAAACTTCTATTGATACATTTAATAAATTTGACAAATCTTTAGCATTTTTTAACAAAGTGATATTTTAAGTGTATAAAGGTTGGGCCAGGTATTGACATATTGAGGTATATACAGCTGTCGCTGTTGGTGAAGAGCTCAGCACCTGAAAAGGTAGTGAAACTCATCACCAACAGCGGGGGAGTTACATAATTTATCCAATACAATCATAAGACAATACCCAATTACTACCAGACTATACACAATGCCACCAACAAAATATACCCAATACCTCTACCGGAGTATAACACTATCACCAAACAAAACTTTCAACTAATAATCGTCGAATCAAAACCCCGGATAAAGCCTGTATTGGGAAAACCACCGATTTTAGGCAACCCATATCCGTTGTAAGAGGCGAGCAACAGGATCTAGATACATGTTATGGTGTCCCAATTACGTAGATCAAAGCGCACGGTGTAAGTCACTGGATTGTCTGGTCCAGTCTCGATTATATTATATACTCTCCTAAAAAAGAAACGGATCAGTTGCAGCCAAATTTCACAGTATAGAAGATAAAATGTCTGTTAACGCGTATAGCTTATAAAAAGTTCAATAAGTGAAGGCGTCGGTTACCAGTTGGGCGTTGTCTTCAATATCTGTTGTGGTCATTATGAGCCCCCCAGAACTACTCTGCATCATCTCGGCATGGACTGAATTAGTCTTTGAATTCAATCTTGTGATTTCTGGCACAAACCTCTTACAGTGCCTGCTACAGATGGAATACCTAACGTCTGAGGTGCAGGTTGACCTTCACATACGAGGTCATCCGAGGTCCGAGGTCATCCCACAAATGCTCGATGGGGGTTGAGGTCGGGCGATTTTGAAGGCTATGGAAACACTCTGAAGACACTCAATAGTGGCATGTGCTTTGCGAGGCTCGGCATTATCTTGCTCCCTCTGGCGGTCAATGATCGGAACTATATGAATTCTTAAGATTTCGTGTCTGTGACAGCTAAATTTCCCTAAAAGAGCACAAAGCCCACATCATGACACCTCCACCACCATATCGGTCAACCTGGGCGACACAATTCTGGGCAAAACTTTCACTTCGACGTCGATGGACACGTACTGTTCTGTCACGGCACTGAAGCAGAAATCGGTTTCGTCACTGAACCATACACATCTTGTAACTTTCAGAATCGAACGTTAGTGTCTACTGGACCCGTCGACGTCGATGTAGTTGTCGCAGTACAGGGTCAAAATAGGATGTTCTGGCTCGAAGTCCAGCTTCTCGTAAACGATCACGAACGGTTTGCGCAGACTCACTCCTCAAACCAGGCACTGCACCTGCTGTGACAGTCCAATTCCGCAATGTAATACCCAAATGTACTATCCTGCGCTGCGGTGGCAAACCGAGGTCTATCACTTCGAGTCCGAACTTGCGTAGAATTGGTTTGTTAATATCGGTCCCATAAACGGCTGATGGTACTGTGTTGAACATTCAGGTGACCTGCAAGGGCAAATTGAGACCCCCATCCTCCAGACGTTCAATGACGATTTACAGCAGTGAGTCGCGGCATAACGATATCATTTCATTTAGCTAAAGCTACCCTATATAGGCAATGTCCCGTCTCACGATTCTTCACAGCTGCACGTGCATATTACGAACAAGTCTTTCTTCTTGACATTTTCATGCAAGTTGACACTTGCGAACGTAAACGTGCATTTAAGTTTCCGAAGATGTGCATTCGTTACATGTACACAAACCAGCATTATAACGGTGAACGCATAACAATCAAACACTTAGTTTGAAAAATATCTTAAATGTCACACATCAATATCACCTATGTGTTTCTTTTTAGGGAGAGTATATTATATAATTGGAGTATTGCTGAGTGCGGCGTTAAACAACAAACAAACGAAACAAACAATACATATCGTCGTACCCCGGGAATCGTTGTTCGCTGTAGTAATCACTGGATTGTCTAGTCCAGACAATTATATTTTCATGTCGCCCTAACATAGCTGGAATATTAGGGGGAGAATAAACAAAAAAACAAACAAGTAAATATTAACAACTTATATTAATACCAAAGTTAACACCACATGTATATGGATTATGGGTCCTGAGTAGTCGGTCAGAATATGGTAGCCAAAGATCAATATCTGTAATACCAGCTGAAGTGGAAAGGTGAATATCTTCGTCTTGAAGTTACCCTAGCTATTTTAACCACAGATGAAATACCTCCAATGGCCCTGGTCTCCCGATAGGCAGCTATAATAACTGTGGAGATTGCAGGAGATAGCATGTAGTGCTGGATTGCCAGGATTAAGACGCGAGGACGGGAATCACGGACATAACACCTAATCAATAAACTTTTCAAATTACATGTAATCCTATAACATATAGGGTTAAGACAATGCATATGTGTTTGGTTTGATTTTTTTCTGGATATTGCTGGAATGTAAAACATAGCTAGGTCATTCACTCACTCACCCTCTAAGGGATAAGCTTTTTTTACATTCAGTGGTCTATTTGTCATGCACATATAATGAATGGCGCAGTGGTACAGTGTCTACCCCTTATGCCGAAGAACCAGGTTCGAGTCTCCCCTAGCAAAGTGCATGAAATCCATAATTGATTTTTCTAGTCATGTTGCTGGAACATTGCTAATGTTCCTATTTTTGACCATGTGTTGGCCGTCAGTTATCACTCATGTGTTTGACACAGGGTGGGCAGTGAACGTCCCACCCACGTGGGTGCACAAGGTGCGATAACGGTACCCCCCGCCCAGGGGGTAAGGCCAGGTGCGTCACTTACACCAACAAGTAAACCGTCGTGACCTTGGCTATCTCTCTGACCTCACGGATGAATATGTACAAACGACGATACGATTCTGAACATTCGGAATTAACCATCGGATATACATATACGCTCGGTTTTGTTTGATCTTCTGATTAAACACACCAATAGGACGACAAAAACATTCCCATCCTTGTCCGCTGTTTGCAGATGAGAATAAAACAAGCTTCGTGAAAGAGACAGCTGATCCTGTTTGCCGATATTGTAGTGTTTTCCTTACTATGCAAGTTGTCCATCGGCTTACATGATGGCGTGGGTTGATGTAACCGCTGTGTTATTTGTAAAGTCATATGACCTAACTATATATTGCAGGCAGTGTGCGAAATAGCCACTGGCACGCTAGGCCGAGGCTAGTAAAAAAGTCAGTCGGGCCAGTAAATTCTCCACAGTCACTAGCCCGACTAGCTCTTCATGGGGTCATTTTGTACATATATCACTCTCTCCGACTTGTTAAGATATAACACACTTTAAATCATGCAATATTGTGGCCTGATAAAAATGTTCATCATATTAGAAGCTTAATGAAACACGTGTCATGCCGACAATATCTTATCTTCATTTATTTTTGTAATCTTTTGTTTAGTTTCTACATTCAAATTTCGGGCTAGTGAATTATTTTGTGGGCTAGCACCTTTCAGGCTTAGTAAGCCCGATTGGCTAGCAAACTTTAGAAACTATTTCCCATACTGATTGCAGGTATGGCCTGTTTTAGCCAGAATCTGTAAGACTACTACAGTTTGGCATTTATCCATTTTCTTACATTTAAAACGATAGCAGAAAAACAACAAAAACTTATTCCCCCTAAATCTAAACATCGTAAATATCCAGAGAATGGTGTTTCACACGAGCAATTCCAAAAATTGCTTTTGACATCATGTAAATCTAGAATGCCAACAGTTCAACGGTTCGAGCGGGGACAGAAAAATGTGCCTCATATGTTTGTGGGGTACATTGAAGATTATAGATTGTGTCAGACATTGTGTCATTCTCCCGATGAGCAGTAGCAGCGGACAGTCAGATACACATTGTGCTGAATATCATAAGCTGTATTAAAATAAGCTGTTAAAATGTATACACGTGTACACAATACAATGTTAGAGAACTAAGAGAGACTATGTTATATGTAGTATGAAAAATACCTTTTCTTCGGATGAAAGTGAGTGAGTTTAGGTTTACGCCGCTTTTAGCAATAGTCCAGCAGGGGGTCACCAGAAATGGGCTTCACACATTGTACCTATATGGGGAATCGAACCCGGGCCTTCTACGTGACAAGCGAACGCAGTAACCACTAGGCAACCCCACCCGCCCTTTCGCATGAAAGTAAACATATCTGTTTAGAATATGCACAATAACATTCACCAAATATAAGGCATAAAATATACGTATTTCTCAATAATACTTCAATAGTATATGATAACGTTAACACACCTACTTTCATTTCACACTGGCTCTATCGTTTTACTGTGGTGTATTTTGTATAGGCAATTCTCTGCATGTAATCTTATATGGCCACAGTTTCTCGTATTTCTCTGTTGCAAGGGCATAGGATTTAGTCTTGATGGGAGTTTTATGTTTTATAATTTCCTGCTATTGTATGTTTTACGGTAATAAAGGTTTGTAATATGTCTTGAACACGCATGGTAAGACGTTCATAAATTAGTGTCTGAATGCCTGTCTGCGTGTCTCTCTTCCTGTCTGACTTGTAGTTATGTCTACAAAATGATAACTTCTCATCCCCTTCCGTAATATCTAAGAACATTTGCATTCAGTGCGCTCCTGAGATTTCGTCATAAGATAATTGTGTACTACTCAACCGTGCATTCAAGGAGAAATGACTGTGAGACCATCGCTTTGGAATGCAGGCAATTAAAGGTGAACATAGGCCATACCTGTCACTACTAACTAGACAGTGTTTGGGAACATGTGTATGAAATGTGGACAATGTACTTATAGTGGGAGTATGACATAAATAACTGTAGCATGCAGGCTTATAATCAGTTTATAATCTAATAATGCTCACTGAGGGCTGGATTGAGTATTTGTCCAGTTATCGAAGTGGACTATTGAGTGAATGAGTTTAGTTTTACGCCGCACTCAGCAATATTCCAGCTATACGGCGGCGGCCTGTTCAAAATGGAGTCTGGACCAGACAATCCAGTGATCCACAGCATGAGCATCGATCTGCCCAACTGAGAACCGATAACATGTGTCAACCAAGTCAGCGAGCCTGACCACCCGATCCCGTTAGTCGCCTCTTACGACAAGCATGGGTTACTTAAGATTCATTCTAACCCGGACCTTCACGGGTACGTCAAGGGTGAAGAGGAGATGGTCACGTAATGAGAATTCACAGCAACGTCACGTGACTCTTTGAGTCTAGGTAACACTAAACGTCTTGGTTTTGAACAAACAATATTGCACTCGCAATCGACATTATTTTGGCTTCCGTTTACCACCTATTTTATGCGTGGTGTCATACCTGTAGCTTCTTTAATAAAGTCATCCTTTCGCGAAGGATGCATGAGTGAGTTTTAGTTTTACGCCGCTTTTAGCCATATTCCAGCAATATCACGGCGGGGGACACCATTGTAACACATTGTACCCATGTCGGGAATAGACCCGGGTCTTCGGCGTGACGAACAAACGCTTTAACCGCTAGGCAACATTATCGCCCCTCGCGAAGGATGAAGCGACTTTGAACGAACAATCACAAAATATTCACATGTTGAAGAGAACCAGGCCCATGCTAATATTCGATCATCGGTTTGTTTCCGTGTCCTCAGTGAGTGAGTTGGGTTTAGGCAGTGTCCAACTGTATTCCTGTGTTATGTCGGCTTGTCAGTTTAATTAAAAGGGGGACCTGAGGGATGAATGATTGAGACGCTAACTGCTTCGGTGAAAGCCACGAGGACGGACATGGTGGATATAAACCTAAAAACAATCTCGGCGAACCGAGATTCGAACCCATCATCACAGATTTCTGGCGTTCAAAATCGAAGCAAATGTGCAATGCGAAATACAGCGCTTTAGACGACTGGGTGACCAATCCACCCTTTTATGCCTAGAAGATAACATACAACTCACTGTTAAAATCGTTTCCCTCGCACAGTCCAAAACTAAAAACGACTTTATATTTAAATTTCATCGCCACCCTGACTTTGCATGTGAATTGTGATTGATATAATTGT
This sequence comes from Haliotis rubra, assembly GCF_003918875.1. Lineage (NCBI taxonomy): Eukaryota > Metazoa > Mollusca > Gastropoda > Lepetellida > Haliotidae > Haliotis > Haliotis rubra. The sequence continues at coordinate 122,050 of NW_025767054.1, forward strand.
TTCGTTTCTGTCAATATTATCGGACCATGTCTACTGCCTTTTAAGTGTATTTTACTCTCAGAAGTTGCGTATTTGTTCCACCGTTGGGCCTTCTCATGAAGCAACACAAAAACAACAATATGTAATACCTAAAGCAAGTAAGTTGGCTCTAAGGCCACTTCAGACGTATGTCTGCCTGTGTAGTATGAAAGCACAGAGTGAAGCAGGTTGGAGACGTTCTTCATCTTGGGGAACCCGTGAAGTTTGGTGCTGACGGACCAGTGGTCAACATAAGGAAAAACTGGTAGTGGAACACATCTTGGCTTCTGATACATCTTCAGAGCCAATAGATCATCCATGTCCAGTCTAATTTGTTTGTTTGTTTGTTTGTTTGTTTAACGCTACATTCAGCAATATTCCAGCTATATGGCGGCGGTCTGTAAATAATCGAGTCTGGACCAGACAATCCAGTGATTAACAGCATGAGCATCGATCTACGCGAAATGTGTACGATGACATGTGTCAACCAAGTCAGCGAGCCTCACAGTCCGATCCCGTTCTAATCGTCCCGATCGTCGCTTCTAAAGACAAGCATGGGTTGCTGTAGACCCGGATCTTCACGGGCATCCAGTTTAGTATAAAAACACCTTAGCAGTTTTCTGTCTCGGTATCACACCTGACTGGGCACAGTAACAAGTGTCGTCATGGCTATGCAAACTGCAAAAGAAAGCATATAAACTTGAAAACTTGATTTCACCAAAAAGTTACAATCGTTATCAAAAAGTTACTCGGCAGAAAAAATTGTATGATTAAATTCATCAATATGTCACATTATGTTATATTTGGGATTACACTATCACAGTAAAGTACAGATTCTAGTACTTTTGTTGGGTTGAGTCACATCCGGGATTCCAACCCACAACCTCAGAGTCACTTTGCGTCCTGGCGATTAGGTGCTCAAAATATCCCGGATGGGATTCAGCCCAATAAAAGAACTAGAATCTGTACTTTACTGAGCAAGTGTAATCCCAAAAATAACATGTGTTACATTTGACCACTTTCTAAATGGCATTGTGCATTCAAAAACATCACTATGGAATAGCCTTTCCTTGTTGACTTTATGTTCAGCTGCAGGGGTGTATGTTTTGTGTGTCCGGCATTGTATTTCGGCATTACAACAGAAATGACACCGTCTCTACCACGAACCCTGAGCACGATCATCACCTCAGGTCGCGTCCTCGGCTGAATAGAAAGAATAACACATGACTAGCCATGCATAGTCCGCCTTTGAACAGAATTGAGTCACGTGGTCCTTCTCAGATGGTAGGCTGACCTACCTGCGTTTGTTACATGAACGTTTCGACAGGACCCAGTGAAGCCTTCTCTACAACATGGCCCAAACGGAGTGCAACGTCGGCATTGTGATAGGCGTGATTTCGTCCATCCTTGTAGCTGCCGGTCTCGGGGCTACTCTGTATGTCACCACAACCGGCAGCGGCAGCAACGGGAACTCCACCATTACAAGATCCACAACTCCGTCTACAACCACAGGGTAAGATGAAAGTTCCCCAATCACTCACTCAGGGTCATGCTTCATTCGCTGGCTCTGCGGTCTGTTAAGTATTGGAGTTATTGTACTGTCGTATTCAATAATACTAGACTCATGTGCAGTACTAATTACTAAATGCTATGAAGGTAGTATTAATGTGCGCCGCAACGCGATTTTGAAATAGAACAAAACAACATTATTTATGTATGTGCAATTACATGTGAGTTTGTAAACTTTAAACTGCCATATGCGTACATAAACTTTAATGTGCTGCCATTGTATATTGACATTAACTAATGTGACATTAAACCCTAATGATACATTAAATCCTTAATGCGTCATTAGTTAATGGCACGTTAATGCTTCATTAAAGTTTGATACAACCGGTCCTGGTCCCTGCCCTGTGGGATATCGAATAATCGAGTTATCCGTATTTCGAGGCAATCAGCGTATGATGTTAGATCCCATAGTGTACCCACGATTCTGCCGAGACCAGGAAGTGTCGACATTTTCTAAAGATGACGGAGAGGGATGAGAGTCATATTTAAATATATGTTGAATGATAATGCAGATGCCTTGTAATGCTTGTTTAAAAAACGACATGCCAATCCTTTCTGTAAACACGATGTAATATAATCGTGTGTGTACTGTGACTCGAGGTACATGCATGTAAACACCACACCACTGTGTACACAGACATGGTTGGCTGCACACTACCAGGACGTTTAAACTGCGTGAGAAATACAATGTAGGTAATAGGAATGTAAAGAACGTCAGTTTCAAGCGTCACGTGACAAAGACAAATATATACTTCACATCATGCCGATACATTCTTGTCTTTTTCATGTCCTTTATAGCAAGACAAAGAAAACAATACATTTGACTTCAACCATATTTATTCGTCGTCTTTTCGTCGTGAGATGTAACTTCAGGTGTAAAATGATATTAACAAAGAAGTTTTGGACTGATGTTCTTCTAGTTAAATGTGACTGACTTGTACATCAGTATGTTTAGCATGTGTTCGGAAATCGAGTAAATTACGTTTCATATCAACACCTTACATCTTCATCAGGTCTATGCTTCGTGACTATCTCCCTTCCGTTTAGTAGCAACCCCTTACATCTTCATCAGGTCTGTGCTCCGTGACTATCTCCCTTCCGTTTCGTGGTAAACCCTTACATCTTCATCAGGTCTATGCTTCATGACTATCTCCCTTTTTGTGTTTCGTGGTAACCCTTTACATCTTCATCAGGTCTATGCTTCGTGACTATCTCCCTTCCGTTCCATATCAACCCCTTACATCTTCATCAGGTCTATGTTCCGTGACTATCTCCCTTCCGTTTCTTGTGGCAACCCCTTACATCTTCATCAGGTCTATGCTCCGTGACTATCTCCCTTCCGTTTCATATCAACCCCTTACATCTTCATCAGGTCTATGCTTCGTGACTATCTCCCTTCCGTTTCATATCAACCCCTTACATCTTCATCAGGTCTATGCTTCCTGACTATCTCCCTTCCGTTTAATATCAACCCCTTACATCTTCATCAGGTCTATGCTTCCTGACTATCTCCCTTCCGTTTCATATCAACCCCTTACATCTTCATCAGGTCTATGCTTCCTGACTATCTCCCTTCCGTTTCATATCAACCCCTTACATCTTCATCAGGTCTATGCTTCGTGACTATCTCCCTTCCGTTTCATATCAACCCCCTTACATCTTCATCAGGTCTATGCTTCGTGACTATCTCCCTTCCGTTTCGTATCAACCCCTTACATCTTCATCAGGTCTATGCTTCGTGACTATCTCCTTCCGTTTTAATATCAACCCCTTACATCTTCATCAGGTCTATGCTTCGTGACTATCTCCCTTCCGTTTCATATCAACCCCTTACATCTTCATCAGGTCTATGCTTCCGTGACTATCTCCCTACCGTTTTATATCAACCCCTTACATCTTCATCAGGTCTATGTTCCGTGACTATCTCCCTTCCATTTCGTGGTAAACCCTTACATCTTCATCAGGTCTATGCTTCCTGACTATCTCCCTTCCGTTTCGTGTCAACCCCTTACATCTTCATCAGGTCTATGCTTCCTGACTATCTCCCTTCCGTTTTGTGTCAACCCCTTACATCATCTTCATCAGGTCTATGCTTCGTGACTATCTCCCTTCCGTTTTGTGGCAACCCCTTACATCTTCATCAGGTCTATGCTTCGTGACTATCTCCCTTCCGTTTTGTGGCAACCCCTTACATCTTCATCAGGTCTATGCTTCGTGACTATCTCCCTTCCGTTTCGTGGTAACCCCTTACATCTTCATCAGGTCTATGCTTCCTGACTATCTCCCTTCCGTTTTGTGACAACCCCTTACATCTTCATCAGGTCTATGCTCCGTGACTATCTCCCTTCCGTTTCATATCAACCCCTTACATCTTCATCAGGTCTATGCTTCGTGACTATCTCCCTTCCGTTTCATATCAACCCCTTACATCTTCATCAGGTCTATGCTTCGTGACTATCTCCCTTCCGTTTCGTGGCAACCCCTTACATCTTCATCAGGTCTATGCTTCCGTGACTATCTCCCTTCCGTTTTGTGGCAACCCCTTACATCTTCATCAGGTCTATGCTTCGTGACTATCTCCCTTCCGTTTCGTGGCAACCCCTTACATCTTCATCAGGTCTATGCTTCGTGACTATCTCCCTTCCGTTTCATATCAACCCCTTACATCTTCATCAGGTCTATGCTTCGTGACTATCTCAACCCCTTCCGTTCAGGTCATGACTATCTCCTTCCGTTTTGTCAACCCCTTACATCTTCATCAGGTCTATGCTTCGTGACTATCTCCCTTCCGTTTCATATCAACCCCTTACATCTTCATCAGGTCTATGCTTCGTGACTATCTCCCTTCCGTTTTCATATCAACCCCTTACATCTTCATCAGGTCTATGCTTCCGTGACTATCTCCCTTCCGTTTTAATCGTCAACAACCCTTACATCTTCATCAGGTCTATGCTTCGTGACTATCTCCCTTCCGTTTCATATCAACCCCTTTACATCTTCATCAGGTCTATGCTTCCGTGACTATCTCCCTTCCGTTTCATATCAACCCCTTACATCTTCATCAGGTCTATGCTTCGTGACTATCTCCCTTCCGTTTCGTATCAACCCCTTACATCTTCATCAGGTCTATGCTTCGTGACTATCTCCCTTCCGTTTCGTGGCAACCCCTTACATCTTCATCAGGTCTATGCTTCGTGACTATCTCCCTTCCGTTTTGTATCAACCCCTTACATCTTCATCAGGTCTATGCTTCGTGACTATCTCCCTTCCGTTTCGTATCAACCCCTTACATCTTCATCAGGTCTATGCTTCGTGACTATCTCCCTTCCGTTTCGTGGCAACCCCTTACATCTTCATCAGGTCTATGCTTCGTGACTATCTCCCTTCCGTTTCATATCAACCCCTTACATCTTCATCAGGTCTATGCTCCGTGACTATCTCCTTCCGTTTCATTCGTGGTAAACCCTTACATCTTCATCAGGTCTATGCTTCCGTGACTATCTCCCTTCCGTTTCGTGGTAACCCCTTACATCTTCATCAGGTCTATGCTTCGTGACTATCTCCCTTCCGTTTCTGTGGTCAACCCCTTACATCTTCATCAGGTCTATGCTTCGTGACTATCTCCCTTCCGTTTCGTGGCAACCCCTTACATCTTCATCAGGTCTATGCTTCGTGACTATCTCCCTTCCGTTCTGTGGCAACCCCTTACATCTTCATCAGGTCTATGCTTCCGTGACTATCTCCCTTCCGTTTGTGGCAACCCCTTACATCTTCATCAGGTCTATGCTTCGTGACTATCTCATCCTTCCGTTTCATATCAACCCCTTACATCTTCATCAGGTCTATGCTTCGTGACTATCTCCCTTCCGTTTCGTATCAACCCCTTACATCTTCATCAGGTCTATGCTTCGTGACTATCTCCTTCCGTTTCATGGCAACCCTTACATCTTCATCAGGTCTATGCTTCGTGACTATCTCCCTTCCGTTTCGTGGTAACCCCTTACATCTTCATCAGGTCTATGCTTCGTGACTATCTCCCCCTTCGTTTCATTGTCATCAACCCTTACATCTTCATCAGGTCTATGCTTCGTGACTATCTCCCTTCCGTTTCATATCAACCCCTTACATCTTCATCAGGTCTATGCTTCGTGACTATCTCCCTTCCGTTTCGTCATCAACCCTTACATCTTCATCAGGTCTATGCTCCGTGACTATCTCTCCCTTCCGTTTCATATCAACCCCTTACATCTTCATCAGGTCTATGCTTCGTGACTATCTCCCTTCCGTTTCGTGCATATCAACCCTTACATCTTCATCAGGTCTATGCTTCCGTGACTATCTCCCTTCCGTTTCGTCTTTGTCAACCCCTTACATCTTCATCAGGTCTATGCTTCGTGACTATCTCCCTTCCGTTTTGTGGCAACCCCTTACATCTTCATCAGGTCTATGCTTCGTGACTATCTCCTTCCGTTTCATATCAACCCTTACATCTTCATCAGGTCTATGCTTCGTGTGACTATCTCCCTTCCGTTTCATATCAACCCTTACATCTTCATCAGGTCTATGCTTCGTGACTATCTCCCTTCCGTTTTGTGGCAACCCCTTACATCTTCATCAGGTCTATGCTTCGTGACTATCTCCCTTCCGTTTCGTGGCAACCCCTTACATCTTCATCAGGTCTATGCTTCGTGACTATCTCCCTTCCGTTTCGTGGCAACCCCTTACATCTTCATCAGGTCTATGCTTCGTGACTATCTCCCTTCCGTTTTGTGGCAACCCCTTACATCTTCATCAGGTCTATGCTTCCGTGACTATCTCCTTCCGTTTCATCGTGTCAACCCTTACATCTTCATCAGGTCTATGCTTCGTGACTATCTCCCTTCCGTTTCATATCAACCCCTTACATCTTCATCAGGTCTATGCTTCGTGACTATCTCCCTTCCGTTTCATATCAACCCCTTACATCTTCATCAGGTCTATGCTTCGTGACTATCTCCCTTCCGTTTCATATCAACCCCTTTACATCTTCATCAGGTCTATGCTTCGTGACTATCTCCCTTCCGTTTCATATCAACCCCTTACATCTTCATCAGGTCTATGCTTCGTGACTATCTCCCTTCCGTTTCGTATCAACCCCTTACATCTTCATCAGGTCTATGCTTCGTGACTATCTCCCTTCCGTTTCTGTATCAACCCCTTACATCTTCATCAGGTCTATGCTTCGTGACTATCTCCCTTCCGTTTCATATCAACCCCTTACATCTTCATCAGGTCTATGCTTCCTGACTATCTCCCTTCCGTTTCGTGTCAACCCCTTACATCTTCATCAGGTCTATGCTTCGTGACTATCTCCCTTCCGTTTCATATCAACCCCTTACATCTTCATCAGGTCTATGCTTCGTGACTATCTCCCTTCCGTTTCATATCAACCCCTTACATCTTCATCAGGTCTATGCTTCGTGACTATCTCCCTTCCGTTTCATATCAACCCCTTACATCTTCATCAGGTCTATGCTTCCTGACTATCTCCCTTCCGTTTCATATCAACCCCTTACATCTTCATCAGGTCTATGCTTCCGTGACTATCTCCCTTCCGTTTCATATCAACCCTTTACATCTTCATCTTCACTGTCTCCTTCCAGGTCTATGCTTCATCTTCTATCTATGCTTCCTATCTCCCTTCCGTTTCATATCAACCCCCTTACATCTTCATCAGGTCTATGCTTCGTGACTATCTCTCCTTCCGTTTCATATCAACCCTTACATCTTCATCAGGTCTATGCTCCGTGACTATCTCCTTCTTCCTTCGTGGTAAACCCTTACATCTTCATCAGGTCTATGCTTCGTGACTATCTCCCTTCCGTTTCTCGTATCAACCCCTTACATCTTCATCAGGTCTATGCTTCGTGACTATCTCCCTTCCGTTTCATATCAACCCCTTACATCTTCATCAGGTCTATGCTTCGTGACTATCTCCCTTCCGTTTCGTGGCAACCCCTTACATCTTCATCAGGTCTATGCTTCGTGACTATCTCCCTTCCGTTTTGTGGCAATCCCCTATGCTCCGTACATCTTCATCAGGTCTATGCTTCGTGACTATCTCCCTTCCGTTTCGTGGCAACCCCTTACATCTTCATCAGGTCTATGCTTCGTGACTATCTCCCTTCCGTTTCGTGGCAACCCCTTACATCTTCATCAGGTCTATGCTTCGTGACTATCTCCCTTCCGTTTTGTGGCAACCCCTTACATCTTCATCAGGTCTATGCTTCGTGACTATCTCCCTTCCGTTTCATATCAACCCCTTACATCTTCATCAGGTCTATGCTTCGTGACTATCTCCCTTCCGTTTCGTGGTAACCCCTTACATCTTCATCAGGTCTATGCTTCGTGACTATCTCCCTTCCGTTTTGTGGCAACCCCTTACATCTTCATCAGGTCTATGCTTCGTGACTATCTCCCTTCCGTTTCATGGTAACCCCTTACATCTTCATCAGGTCTATGCTTCGTGACTATCTCCCTTCCGTTTCGTGACAACCCCTTACATCTTCATCAGGTCTATGCTCCGTGACTACCTCCCTTCCGTTTCGTGGTAACCCCTTACATCTTCATCAGGTCTATGCTTCGTGACTATCTCCCTTCCGTTTCGTGACAACCCCTTACATCTTCATCAGGTCTATGCTCCGTGACTATCTCCCTTCCGTTTCGTGGTAACCCCTTACATCTTCATCAGGTCTATGCTTCCTGACTATCTCCCTTCCGTTTTGTGGCAACCCCTTACATCTTCATCAGGTCTATGCTTCGTGACTATCTCCCTTCCGTTTCATGGTAACCCCTTACATCTTCATCAGGTCTATGCTCCGTGACTATCTCCCTTCCGTTTCGTGGTAACCCCTTACATCTTCATCGGGTCTATGCTTCCTGACTATCTCCCTTCCGTTTCATGGTAACCCCTTACATCTTCATCAGGTCTATGCTCCGTGACTATCTCCCTTCCGTTTCGTGACAACCCCTTACATCTTCATCAGGTCTATGCTCCGTGACTACCTCCCTTCCGTTTCGTGACAACCCCTTACATCTTCATCAGGTCTATGCTTCGTGACTATCTCCCTTCCGTTTCGTGACAACCCCTTACATCTTCATCAGGTCTATGCTTCGTGATTATCTCCCTTCCGTTTCGTGACAACCCCTTACATCTTCATCAGGTCTATGCTTCGTGACTACTTCCCATCCCTACCTCGGGTTAACAACGTTGCATAGATTCCTCTAACGTTTTCCACAGGATAACATGATTGTTCAGTGGCTACCTAGCTCCCCTTCATTTGGTTAACAAAGTCTCGTGGATATCTCCAGGTTAACACGTTATATTTTTAGCCATATCTTGCCCTTTATCAGGTTAACAATGTTTACACTCTAGTGCATTCCATAGGTTAACATGCCACTTCACCTGGTTAATGATAACAATACATTTGTAGAGCGCCTATCTCTTGACGCTTCATCGGCTTTCCCAAAGTCTCTTGTCTACCCATCACCTCTTCATCTGGTTACCAATGTTTCTTGTCTAATCCTTGCCTCTTCAACTGGTTACCAACTTTTCTTGTCCTTTCAACGTTTATCCAATGTCAGAACCATCGCTTAAGCCTCTTCTCTCATGTGTACGGAAATGTTGTTAAGCAGAAAAAATGTGCTTTTATGTTCTCTCAACTACAAAAAAAGCCAATTAAAATCTTCATACGTTTGTGTTTTCCGCAAAGATAAGATGAGTTCACCCATGCCTGTTTCAGGAACGTCTACATGACGCCATGTGGGGTCTGTGGTCCCGAGATCGATGTTGCAATCACCATACAGAACTTCATAGTGAAACCCTTCTTCAATCATACCATTGAATTGTTCGGCATGAGACAACAAGTGCTCATCTTCTTCATGGAGAAGGCAGCGAAAAAGCAAACGGAATTCAGGTAAACGTTTGATGTAATATGTATAAGTCACAATATATTGTAAACATGTGCAACACTTACCACTTTTTGTTGCCCTTTCAATTTGGATTTGAGCAAGAGAGTGCGTTGGTTTGAATGGCGGCTAGAATAGTACATGTATTTCAGTTTTGTAAATTGCCCAAATAAAGAAATTTATACCCATCTTTGATGGTTGCTTAATCTTAAACAACTGAATGGTTGTCCAAGATATTTTTATGGATTAAACTTCTTTTTTAATTTCTCTCACGACGTTTCGAGACCATTCCAGGTCCCTTCATCAGGTGAACTGGCAGTTAGGACTATGACGTCGTGAGAGAAATTAAAAAAGAAGTTTAATCCATAAAAATATCTTGGACATCAATGTACAACTTCTAAATGCCACTGAAAGACATCAACTGAATGGTTGTTCAAAGATATTTGATCATTGCGTGTATCAGGTCATCATACTATATCATCGCGTTTTGGGCCTACAGTTTGTAGTTTTTTCGGTAACCATTTTCAGTCTTTGATAACGTTGTCTATATGTTTGGTCAAATCCACTTTTGAAGTATATGCTGCTATCTTATGTCAGGGCCTGTCATCTTATGGATTGAAATCTCAATAAAGACTCAGGTCGTTTATATTTATGGGGATATCTTGACGTGCATGATGCTCACAAAACAACCAGTAATCGACACCACACAGTTGGTGCTCGTCAGTCCAAGGGACACAACTCTGCACTATCATTGGTGGCTTTTTACTACCGGGTCACTCGTTCCACACTAGGAGTGAGTGAGTTTAGTTTTACGCCGCACTCAGCAATATTCCAGCTATATGGCGGTGGTCTGTAAATAATCGAGTCAGGACCAGACAATCCAGTGATCCACAGCATGCATGAACATCGAACTACGCAATTGGGATACGATGACATGTGTCAACCAAGTCAGCGAGTCTGACAACCCGATCCCGTTAGTCGCCTGTCACGACAAGCAAGGGTTACTGAGGATCAATTCTTTCCCGGATCTTCTCGGGTCTCCACAATAGGAACGGGAACATTCGCACAGATATGGCGACCAATGCTGTTTCACTCTTAAATATTGCTCCTAGAAGTAACAAAATCTGGATATGGACAGAAATATAGGAACCTGACGTATATGAATTGCAGTAAGTGTAGTCAGTTTCATTAACAAACTAGGACAATAATTTTAAAAGCTGTTGGTTTATACACAGCTATAAGGTATTGTAATACTCTTTATTCTCTCAATGCATTTCAGTGTCGAAGAAAGGAAATAATCCGTATTACCCTGTTTTTATACAAACTGTTGGAATGATGTAGGTTTGCTGGGAAGTACGGAGCGTACGGCTTTCTTGTGGAAACCATCAATGGCCTGACGTCCAACTACAATCTCAACAAGACGTGGTGGCAAATCATAGATCAGGACATGGCGATGCTCAACGAAGGTAAGGAGTCTCTATCAAACCATGGGTAGTGGGTGCCGGGAAATACACTAGGAAGGTTGAATTAGTGTATACATTCCCTGCGGCTATGTTCAGCTCATGATAATAATAATTCATTTATATAGCGCCTAGTATCCATCTGACTAGTTGCTCACTGGACGCTGTCTGTTCTAGAATGTTAAATCTGACTTATCTACCGGGTACTCATTTTCTGCTGGGTGTGATTATTATTACCCCGGATAAGGCTGCCCCAAGTTAATCTCACATGACTTATCTCACCGGGTACCCATTTTCTGCTGGGTGTGATTATTATTACCCCGGATAGGCTGCCTGTTAAGCGCTAGAATAGTCACATGACTTATCTCACCGGGTACCCATTTTCTGCTGGGTGTGATTATTATTACCCCGGATAACCCAAGCTGCCTGTTAAGCACTAGAAGGTTAATAGTCACATGACTTATCTCACCGGGTACCCATTTTCTGCTGGGTGTGATTATTTTACCCCGGATAACCCAGGCGCTGGTTAATAGTCACATGATTATTACCCCTGTGTGATGATATTAACCCAGGCTGTCTGTTAGGCACTAGAAGGTTAATAGTCACATGACTTATCTCACCGGGTACCCATTTTCTGCTGGGTTAACAGAGGCAATTTTGAACAAACTCACTTGCCTAAGGTGAAACCACATGCATCACATGTGCTTCGTTGTGGGGCAGGACTGTAGTCCTAGAAACACTCAGGAGTCAAGCCGCCAAACACGGTCACCCATCGAACAGCTCTCCACGCTCGACCTTGCTTAACTTCAACTGATTTGTGACATGAGCTCTTCGCACAGGACCACACATCACCACATCACACCATATATATCTCCTTGTTTACTCGGTATAATCAAAACGATAACATGTACAAACAAACTCACTGCTGATTTTCCGGGTTATAACAGCAGGTGTGAGTGTAGTTTTACAGGTTACAGTAGCCTGGTGGCTGTGTAGTTTGACACTATCGAGATATAAGATCTGTATGTTCTTGTTCCAGGTGTAAGCAGCCACATCCCCCAGCATCAGGAGACCGTCATCTTCAACTTCACGCAGAGCGCAGACCATTAAATCTACAGTCTGTATGAACCTGTGATAAATATTCAAGAGAGTTGGGACATTTTCAGTCCCAAGATCACATACACGTTTTTTTTCAACACTTTTTAAAACAATATACAACCACCTATGTACAATGGATTATATTTTTACAATATACAATAAAAGTTTCCTTCATTTAAAGGCGCACAACCACGTGGTTATTGTTGTTAATTATATATCCACTGCCAGCCATTGTTGCTGATTACCCTTAAAGCCATGTCTGTATGCAGAGGGGCCGTGGGGTAGCCAAGTGGTTAAAGCGTTCGCTCGTCACGCCAAAGACCCGGGTTCGAGTTCCCACATGGGTGCAATGTCTGAAGCCCTTTACTAGTGTCCCCGGACGTGATATTGCTGGAATATTGCTGAAAGCGGCGTAAAACCAAACTCACTCACTCTGTATGCGGATCCTTGTACTAGTCGCTATAATGCTGGTTAGATAGTGATGGCACATTGAGATACAATGCTGTAGTTTTAACATGCACCACAGATACAGTATTTTGACTCCGTGCCAACCTGTCCTCGTGTTATCCCCTCCATGCCAGGGGAACAACAAGTACCACCGTCTAACGGGTTTTGCTTATGACGCGGCCGGGATCGAACCCCGGCCTTTTGCCCTCTGGACAGACACTCTCTCCACTATACCACGGAGGTGTACCAACACAATAAAATCACACGAATGTTTACCTGCAAGAAACGAACCTTTGTGTGACTTGATCATGGTGCGTTAAAACTGAATTCTGGGCGGTGTGGTAGCCTAGTGGTTAATGCGTTCGCTCGTCACGACGAAGACCCCGGTTCGATTCCCCACATGGGTACAATGTGTGAAGACCATCTCTTGTATCCCCCAACGTGATATTGCTGGAATATTGCTAAAAGTGGCGTAAAACTAAATTCACTCACTCACTCACTCAATCAATCAATCAACAATCAAACTGAAGTTTATTATGGTAACTCGTTTAAGTGGCATGAACCGGGACGTATTGCCGCTAGCCCCTATATGGAAGGTGATAACATTACCCAAGAAATAACCATAGCCTGCGGTATATCTAAACAATAGTCTTCAAAAGAGTCATATCATATAACTACACGAACAAACAAAAGATCGTGAGGTGAAATTGGGTTTAACGTCGTGCTTGAGAATATTTCGCTCATATGACGACGTGCATGCATGCGTGTGTATGTGTACGTGCGGCTGCTTGTACTAGCCCGGACTTAAGCTGGTTTTATCGTGCTAGCCCACTGAGATACCATGCCGCAGTGAAGCATGAATAACCCACTCAGACACATTATACTGACTCCGAGCCGACCAGTCCTTGTTACACCCATTAATGCCGAGCGCCAGGCAGGGACCAACAAGTACCATATTTTAACGTCTTTTGGTATGACGCGGTCGGGGATCGAACCCGCGACCTTCCGCTCTCCGGGCGGATGCTCTAACCACTACACCACGGAGGCGATCAACAAACAAAATAGATCAAACTTGGCTCTATATATTTCTCGTAAGTCCGTGAATTCCAAATTAGCTTATACGTTTATGGCCCCTACTTGTATAAATGATGTCCCTTCTTTAAAAGCAGTGAGGGAGTGAGTTTAAATTTACGACGCTCTCAGCAATATTCCAGCTATATTCCATTCTGTAAATAATCCAGTCTGGACAGAACGATCCAGGGACTCTTTAAAAGCAAGTGGGCTTGACTCAATGTACGCCAGTTTTGCTGTTGTTAGTGGCATTTCGTGTGTCAATTCCACCAGTTCAGAGACTATTCCTGACGTAGGGATACGAACCTGTTGTGAAACAGGAGTCTGGACACTTCATCCCGATTCGTTTCTTGCACTCGTTGCGATCGAATCCCTTGGCTCCCATTAGTATATAGACAAAACATTTACCAAAGGGAGGCAACTCCCAAAATTTGTTTCCATTGCATCGAGTTGTCGTGAGAGCGCCCTGCCAGGATACCGAGACGAATTCACACGACACGGATAACAACGCTTGTGGGAATTGTATAAGAAAGGTACTATGTGAAATTAACCATACATTTTGTTTCATATGTTCTTGATATGACTGTGGATGATTCGCGATTTGGAAAAGCATTAGGTCAAGATGGTTTGCTGGAAGTAAACTGAAAGGGGGATCAGTTTTGTCATGTTTCAATAGACTATCAGCTATCAGTTGACAATCACTTAATTCCACCTGTCTGGAAATCTTCAAAACATTCTGTACCGAAAACAAGAACTCACTAAACGACTTAACCAGATGCTTGGACATTGTGTGCTCGCGATTAGGTGCCGGACTCGGAGGATGTGGGTTCGAATCCCGGATGGGACTCAATCCAACAAAAGTACTAGAATCTGTACTTTACAAAGAAAGTGTAATCCCAAATATAACATATGTTACAAATGGACATTTGGTTGCTTCAAAACAAAACAAAAAAAATCTGAAGGGAGGAACCGGACTTTTAAACAACGCATCTTTTTTCGATGTACCCAGTATGTCATACAAACAACTTTTCAGGGGAGCAACATCTTAAACAAATTCACGCAGACAGATTTTCAAATTATGGGTCCCTAGATCAAAGTGCTTATCTTAATCTTGACTATAACTGTTGAGGGATTTATTATCCACAGCTGCTTTGTATTGCTTTGCTTACTCCAGAAAGAAAAACTCGGGGTCCAAAAAACATATTACTGGTGATATATATTTGTATTCAGAAACGTTTTACCCATAAATCAGCCGCAGAAATGTCGGAAAGTTATCGTAAATACTCCAGGTACGACGGTAAACACTTCATGAAAATTTCATGTTGTATATTTTATAAAACAGAGGTGTGCGAAGGTATTGAATGGAGAATATGGGGTTTAGCTATTCTTTGGAGATTTTGTTCAATAATCAAAATAATGTTATGATAGCCCATATTGACTTTGCCAATCTAGTTGCAAATGATGCGGTTATCTACCCGCTGATCATAATATCATGGATCATACTATCGACAGAGCTATGTTACAGTACAGGTTCGTGTCACATATGTGATTGTTAGGAGAACCTTGTCGCATGAATCAAGGCCCGTCTATGTTTAATTTGATTTTTTATATGCTCCCATTGTCTTCATTCTGAGTGGTTTACATGTATCTAAACATATACAAAATCCAGCGTATGCATTAGTGCATAATGAACATCATTCGTCAGGAATTTCTCCAGAAATGTTTCTTCATTACGAGAACACATTTGATTTATGCTTAGGTTACAATATGTTCCCGGCGACCAAGTTTCGCCGAAACGTCGTGAAACGGGGACAAAACGAAATGGACGTGAGACAATGTAGGGGAACTGAACGAGCAAACGTGACAGTCCGTGATTGCCGTGGATGCCAAGCCAGATTTTTTAAACCTTTTCAAAAATTGGCCACGGCAGTCACGGTACTAATGAGAAACCTAGTTGGTCGTAGTAAAACGGGGGGAACGCAACAAAACGTGACAGCACGTAATAGGCCGTTACAAAACTTGTAAACGGTCCGTATCGGGTCCGTAGTGGGACAGGAGGCATGTGTATGCCCCGGCATCTCACGGTCCTTTCAAGTTTTGTCACGATTGTTTCACCATTGCTGCCCGTTTTGTCCCGATTCTCACGGCAAGCTAGGTTGTATGGAAGCCGGTTCGTCCCGTTCTATCACGACGTATCCATGCGTGTGGCGGTTTAAAGGGCCCGCGAGATACGCACCCCGTTTATCCCAACGGCCCATCACTGATACCGTGATAGCATAACTTAGCAAAACTTGACTTTGGAGGGCAAAAATGGCCAAAATCCCACGGCGCACTACGTTTCGGTGAAATAGGGCTGTCGTAGCCGCCACAACATAGTGTAACCCTAGCATCAATAACTACTGGTTTTAGATTTTACATTTCCCGGTTCATACTGACAGTAACTGCAGTATGATGGCTGAAGGAGCGGTGCGGTGCGATAAGGTGCGGTGAGGCTCGGTGCGGTGCGGTGCGATAAGGTGAGGTGAGGCTCGGTGCGGTGCGGTGCCGTGCGGTGAGGTGAGGTGGGGTGCGGTGCGGCGCGGTGCCGTGCAATTGACCATTTAGCAACGCATGTTAAACAGCGATTTTACTCTCTGATGATGTGATAATGTTGTGATAAGGTTTCGCACAGCACGAGACTATACCCATTCGTGATGCTGAGGGTCTAAACTGCCTCCTTGAAATAGTACAACTTTGTATGCAGCAACACCATGTCTACCACCTGTGCAGTCCTCAACAATTAATCTACATTGTTGTTCCCACACGCGCCCCCACCAGGCCACAGTTACAGTTACTTGAAACCCCAGAACACCGGATGGATTCGCATTCGATCTCTAAATCGTTGATGACACATAGAAACCAGGTGTTAAAGGTGTGGAACACCAAAGGCCAAGAGAACAGAATTGGCGAATGGTGTAAACTACAGTGCTGATTTTCATGATATCGCCACGAACTACGATACCCCTCCTTTACGTCCTCCCGCCATCGTCGCAGCCCAACTCACTCACTTACTTATAACAACATCATCCAACAAATAAAGCAAACTATCGTTGAATTCGTGTCTTGCCGGTCTCAGTCCCGTCGTGACACAGTTACTTCGCCGAATTAGTCACTATGACTGATACAGTGGGAAATTCAAATCTAGATTTTAAAAAAAAGAGGAATATATTTTCAAAATATATGTTTTGTAGGCTTTCTGCATCCATACATTTTACCGTGGGTCTTCACAACATACTTCTTTACACTATGGCCTAATGTAATCATGAACGGGTAAGACAAGTTTGTGATATTTCACGGAGTGTATATGAATACTGCATTGCTTCGCATCGAAAGACAGCTTTGACAAGGCAAGGAGGCCACACCCCATCTGTGTATAGGACTGAAGCCCGGCCTTTAACCTAGCGTAACAGAAGTGACAGAAAAAATGAGACACAAGTTTGCTATAGCCATGCTTAACCGAAATAAGAAACACCCATCGTGATTGACAAACACGTCTCCTGACCAAACCAGTCCAAACCAGTCTCATCCAGTTCAGGGCACATGTCAGAACTGCAGCACGTGCATGGCGATTAATCACACTGAGAAATATGTTGTTTGGTAGGCAATATATTATATGATTAACAGATCGAAGGACCACTCGTATTTCATGCATCACATGATGGATACGGCCCCTTGTCAGGTGATGATGTCAAAGCTGCATGTCTATATAAATGTCTTCAACAAGCAAAGAATGCATTGTAGCCAGACACCTGTCCGAGAAAAATGGCCACAGCTTGGTATGCTATTCTTGTGACCCTAGGCCTATGTGCATCTCTGTACGACACTACATCGACAACGACACCGGCCCAGGCAACGACGCTGGGGTAAGAATCTTCTCACAACCGCGTCATGATACGTCAGTAGTTTATACAGAAACGTGTTAAATGTATTAATGGGTGATTGTAAAGAAAAGTAGAAGTACACCGCATGTAAATTGTAAGTCCAGTGTATTTACGGCGTCCTGGTGTTTCGAGCGTTCTGTCGTCACGCTGATGACCCAAGTTTAGTTCCAAGAGTGAGTGTGAGAGGTGGGTTCATCACCGCTTTGAACAGTACTCATGCAGGTCTCAGACCTTGACCACGAGAATAAGGCGTGGAACAGACGACCTTGCGCGCCCAAGGTAGGCAACTCTGCACCACAAAATGCACGGCACGAATAAAGGGATTCAAACATAGGAATTGTCTGACGATTGCTATCCAAATATATATCGAAATGAACTGCTGAAAACGCTTAGGGCGTTTCTGTTTGTTTGTTTTTTGGTTTTTAGTTGTTTTTTATTGTTGTTTTTTTTTTTTTTGTTGCTGCTTTTTTAAGAGTATATATAAACAAATGTAACGAAAGTGTAATTCAACATTTCAAACACACTGTTATGCACCTATGCACTAAAATGTTGCATATCTTCAATGGAAGTCAAGGACGAGATAATAGACCTGACCTCATTTAGATTTGAGCACTTGCATAAGAACTACATTTGACCAATGGTCCAGTCTTGGCGATAAATACATCATGGTCCTGCCATCATCATGGCTGTAGCTGAATCATCATGGCAGAGATTAAGCCTTTTTACTGTTTGAGGTGTTATGAATTAATCATAGACATGCAAGTGAGACAAGAAATGTTTAAATAGTTTATTTTCCAGATCTAGTTACAATGTTTATCGTTATTCTGTACTTGTTGCATAACATATGTTGCATTTGCCCTTCGCGCCAGGTTTGATAATCCACATGGTTGCAACAATCGACACCTTCCTTCACTACCTGGATATGTCTAGGATAACGAAGTCACTCGTCTTGAAACCTCACTCACTCACTCAATCACCCAATCACCCAGCCACCCAACCACTCACTCACTCACTCACAGATAACCCACCTTGTACATGTTAGTTATGTGGTTTTATTACAATGAATATTTTTCAGTCCATTTCACACACCATGCAGACTGTGTTGTCCTAAGATCGACGTGACCCTGCGTGTACAGAACTTCCTTCGCAAGCCGTACTTCAGCTGCACTGTCCAAATCCAACGCATGAGACAACAACAGCTCATCCACTTCCTGGAGAAAGCGGCAGAAATGCGAGTGGAGTTCAGGTAATTGTTTATTTCAGTTAACTGTCTGGAGGTAAACTCAACCCAACCCAACGTTTTCTCAAAATGTTTCGATACTATTTTCAAGATGGCCTCCGCGACTGCCATATTGATATTAACATTTGTGACTGATGTTTGAAAAGGGATTTTTTTCTTTTAAATCTATACAGTTAGTATTTTGAATTTGTGGTTTTATCCATTTTGCATTATGGTCTTAAATAGGGTCTTTTTCCATGAGGCCATTTACCGGTTCGAAAAGCCTATGGTCGAAGGTTCGAATCCCCGAAACGCCACAATGATATTTTTATAGTTGTGGACCGAATTTCTGGGTTTCATAAGAGCAGTAAATTTCCCCACCCCTTGCTAAGAAGCAGCCTAAAACTCAAACTCCCTCACTCACTCTACAGGTTCAACGGGACATGCGAAAAGTGGGGCTTCTTCATTAACACCATGAATGGCCTGGAGGCCAACTATGACAAGGATGAGACTTGGTGGCACATTAAAGATCAGAATAATATATCTCTACCCCTAGGTAAGTTGGTGATTATAGAGGTTCAGACAGTTTTGCTTGCATATGTGGTGAAATTAAATTACAGGAGAAACAATATGATGTTTTATGGATGGACAGCGAAAGGGATTTTGTTAGGACATTAAACATTTGTTCAGCTACTGCATTAAGTGATTAATTCATTAAGTTATTAGAAAATGAGTCTCTTCCTTAATTCTGAGAACTTAAAATAACCCTTAGCACTTTTGTTTAGTTTACGAGGCGATGGAAAAGATTAAATTAGTATTACAATGAAACGACTTTCGACAAACATTGCGTTATTGCGAAAATGTTTTACAAGTAGATGAAATAAAAACGAGATTGCTGTGTGACTAATTGTAAGAAACATTATTCTAACAAAAGCAAAAGCAATCAGTTATCTTTGCAATTCCATAGTGTTACCTGAATTTATAAATAGTTTTTCAGTCCTGCAGCGGTACTATAAAACCGGAAGCTGTAAAATATGTTTTAATGGATCAACTACATATCATTTAGGGCCAACACATTTGTAAGCTTGTCCCAAATGTGTAGATCGATGCTCATGATGTTGATAGCTGGGTGGTCTAGCCCAGACTCGATTATTTACTGGACAACAACAAACAAACAAACATTTGAAAGCCAGGGTGCCGTTGTACAAGCAATCTTAGCGCTCAGGTGATCGTAACTCCCATACCTTAACATAGAGTTACGACTGGCGTAGCGCTAAGGCTGCTTTGCACAACGGCACCCAGGCGTGTAGCAAGCCATTTGTTTCATGTAAGCCCGATAGGTTGCACTTAAAAGACCGCAGAATGAAGTAACGCATACGTTTTCGTAGAAGGGCGATTGTAAATACCTGCATTTCAGTTATGATTCACATATAATCATGACTAACAAAACAATCACATGCATGTCGATGGAAAAACAATCATCACTGAAAGAAAGACACCTTTCAAATCTATGATATGAAGAATAACATGTTTACTGTACATGACTGTATTGGTAATGCTTTGTTATCAAAGAATATTGTAGTCAATATGATTTATAGAGGGATTACCATTTTCAAAATTGTACTGATAACGTGTTTGTAGGTATTTGGGGCAAGAATTGTTTTTTTTTTTATTTATTTATTTATATTTTTAAC
This sequence comes from Haliotis rubra, assembly GCF_003918875.1. Classification (NCBI taxonomy): domain Eukaryota; kingdom Metazoa; phylum Mollusca; class Gastropoda; order Lepetellida; family Haliotidae; genus Haliotis; species Haliotis rubra. The sequence goes on from NW_025767054.1 coordinate 142,493, forward strand.
AAAAATCATGTGTAAGCCCGGGCTTTGTTTAATAATGGTAGCTACGCCCCTGTAAGCCATTCATAAAACATGAAATACATACGTTTCATATGCGAATGAATGACCGAACGTAGTTTAACATTGTTGTTCGTGTCGCAAAATATCATAAGCTAAATATAAAAAGAAAGTTCGCGTTCATTTCCAGGTTCCAGTTCCTACGTCCCCCGGGACGGGGAGACCATCACGTTTGAGTTTGTGCAGGGAGGCCCCCACTAATCACCCACCGTCACTGCAGAACGTCCCACGTGTAATGGAAACTCATATTGGGTCGCAAGCACTGTGTTCACGTTTCATCCGTGGATAATTGTCCTTATTATTAATCAACGCAGAAAAATGATTCACTGTGAACCGAGCGAACCGGGACAATGAGTGACCCCATGAATGGCAACCTTTCCTTATTAGCATGCTGAGGTTCATTTCTGTGGACAAGGCGCCCGACCGCGGATCCCATTCTCGAATCCCATAACGTGGCGTCTGATGACACATAGACAAAATTATTTTTGTGAATCGACCAGTGAAATTTACATCGAAAAGACACATTTCTGAATCATAATTATACATATATACATTTTATTCTTAATTGTGATTAAATCTTATTTTTCTTGCATGATGTTGACTTGAATGTTTTACATCAACATCGGACGGAACAAACAACACCCAATATCTTTACTGTTATTTCGTATAGGTACCAGAGAATGAAGACATTGCCATATTTGGTCATTGTAGAATGCAGACCTTAGGCACGAATTATCTCTTTGTGTAACGGGAAACACACAGTTCACTATTTGTTACGAGGGACGGGTGCAAAGAGAGGAACAGCCAGGTGTGCGAGAAAGGATGGAGACGGCACAGCCCAGGTAAATGGTTATCTTGTATAATTATATATTATAAGCCGTACAAATACCAAAACATTGGTCAAGCCCGTGCCAGATATCTGGAACCATCTCAAGGTAAGGTAAGCGTTTCTACAACATTGCCAAGCCGGTGCTAGATACCTGAGACCATTTCAAGGTAAGGTAAGCGTTAATACAGCATGTAATTGCGTCATGCAATAGTGTGTTTGAAGTTGAGAGTTCAAGTCTGATTTCGCTTGGAAGTTTAAACAATATTTCAGTCATATGACCGCTCTCTATTGTGAAAATGGTTCGTGACCCGGCCGGTTCCATAGAACGATAAGTCGTAGGTCGTCTATGTTGAAGTACAATTTCCTTATAGTCAGATATCTACTCCGAAGGTTTGCACCAGAGTCAAGGTCTAAGGACTGGGATCACTTAGTCACGTGCACGTGTGTGCGTGTGTACAGGTGTGTGATTGTTTTCACGAGCCAGTATAGCAGTGTAACGAATAATACTAAGCCTATAAGTTTACTTAGACTGCACGAGTCGAGACACTGGCAGGGAACGTGTAGAACTGCATGACTGCATGTTTGTGTTTACGCCCGGCCACCCCCCATCCTGGTTCCCGGGCCTCTCATTAGTTATTATGAGAGGCCCGGGAATCAGGATGGGCCACCCCCCAACCCTAAACAGGAAACGAGAAAATGCGTGTTTATGTTTCTCCTCCTACCCCAGTCTTTTCTTCAGGAAACTGGAAACGTGATATTGCTGGAATATTGCTGAAAGCGGCGTAAAACCAAACTCACTCTGTATGCGGATCTTTGTATTAGTCGCTGTAATGCTGGTTAGATAGTGATGGCACATTGAGATACAATGCTGTAGTTTTAACATGCACCACAGATACAGTATTTTGACTCCGTGTCAACCTGTCCTTGTGTTATCCCCCTCCATACCAGGGGAACAACAAGTACCACAGTCTAACGGGTTTTGAATATGACGCGGCCGGGATCGAACCCCGGCCTTTTGCCCTCTGGACAAACACTCTCTCCACTATACCACGGAGGTGTACCAACACAATAAAATCACACGAATGTTTACCTGCAAGAAACGAACCTTTGTGTGACTTGATCATGGTGCGTTCAAACTGAATTCTGGGCGGTGTGGTAGCCAAGTGGTTAATGCTTTCGCTCGTCACGCCGAAGGCCCCGGTTCGATTCCCCACATGGGCACAATGTGTGAAGACCATTTATTGTATCCCCCAACGTGATATTGCTGGAATATTGCTAAAAGCGGCGTAAAGCTAAATTCACTCACTCACTCACTCAATCAATCACAATTTTATTATGGTAACTCGTTTAAGTGGCATGAACCGGGACGTATTGCCGCTAGCCCCTATATGGAAGGTGATAACATTACCCAAGAAATAACCATAGCCTGCGGTATATCTAAACAATAGTCTTCAAAAGAGTCATATCTATAACTACACGAACAAACAAAAGATGATGAGGCGAATTTGGGTTTAACGTCGTGCTTGAGAATATTTCGCTCTTATGACGACGTGCATGCATGTGTATAGGTATGTGCGGCTGCTTGTACTAGCCCAGACTTCAGCTGGTTTCATAGTGCTGGCCCACTGAGATACCATGCCTCAGTGAAGCATGAATACCCCACTCAGACACATTATACTGACTCCGAGCCGACCAGTCCTTGTTACACCCATTAATGCCGAGCGCCAGGCAGGGACCAACAAGTACCATATTTTAACGTCTTTTGGTATGACTCGGTTGGGGATCGAACCCGCGACCTTCTGCTCTCCACCACTACACCACGGAGGCCATCAACAAACAAAAGAGATCAAACTTGACTCTATATATTTCTCGTAAGTCCGTGAATTCCAAATTAGCGTGTACGTTTATGGCCCCTGCTTGTATAAATGCTGTCCCTTCTTTAAAAGCAGTGAGGGAGTGAGTTTAGTTTTACGACGCTCTCAGCAATATTCCAGCTATATGGCGGCCTTCTGTAAATAATCAAGTCTGGACAGAACAATCCAGTGACTTTTTCAAAGCAAGTGGGCTTGACTCAATGTACGCCAGTTTTGCTGTTGTTAGTGGCATTTCGTGTGTCAATTCAACCAGTTCAGAGACTACTCCTGACGTAGGGATACGAACCTGTTGTAAAGGAGTCTGGGAACTTCATCCCGATTAGTTTCTTGCACTCGTTGCGATCGAATCCCTTGGCTCCCATTACTAAATAGACAAAACATTTACCAAAGGGAGGCAACTACTAAAATTTGTTTCCATTGCATCGAGTTGTCGTGAGAGCGCCCTGCCAGGATACCGAGACGAATTCACACGACACAGATAACAACGCTTGTTGGAAATGTATATGAAAGGTACCATGTGAAATTAACCATACATTTTGTTTCATATGTTCTTGATATGACTGTGGATGATTCGCGATTTGGAAAAGCATTAGGTCAAGATGGTTTGCTGGAAGTAAACTGAAAGGGGGATCAGTTTTGTCATGTTTCAATAGACTATCAGCTATCAGTTGACAATCACTTAATTCCACCTGTCTGGAAATCTTCAAAACATTCTGTACCGAAAACAAGAACTCACTAAACGACTTAACCAGATGCTTGGACATTGTGTGCTGGCGATTAGGTGCCGGACTCGGAGGATGTGGGTTCGAATCCCGGATGGGACTCAATCCAACAAAAGTACTAGAATCTGTACTTTACAAAGAAAGTGTAATCCCAAATATAACATATGTTACAAATGGACATTTGGTTGCTTCAAAACAAAACAAAAAATCTGAAGGGAGGAACCGGACTTTTAAACAACGCATCTTTTTTCGATACACCCAGTATGTCAAACAAACAACTTTTCAGGGGAGCAACATCTTAAACAAATTCACGCAGACAGATTTTCAAATTATGGGTCCCTAGATCAAAGTGCTTATCTTAATCTTGACTATAACTGTTGAGGGATTTATTATCCACAGCTGCTTTGTATTGTTTTGCTTACTCCAGAAAGAAAAACTCGGGGTCCAAAAAACATATTACTGGTGATATATATTTGTATTCAGAAACGTTTTACCCATAAATCAGCCGCAGAAATGTCGGAAAGTTATCGTAAATACTCCAGGTACGACGGTAAACACTTCATGAAAATTTCATGTTGTATATTTTATAAAACAGAGGTGTGCGAAGGTATTGAATGGAGAATATGGGGTTTAGCTATTCTTTGGAGATTTTGTTCAATAATCAAAATAATGTTATGATAGCCCATATTGACTTTGCCAATCTAGTTGCAAATGATGCGGTTATCTACCTGCTGATCATAATATCATGGATCATACTATCGACAGAGCTATGTTACAGTACAGGTTCGTGTCACATATGTGATTGTTAGGAGAACCTTGTCGCATGAATCAAGGCCCGTCTATGTTTAATTTGATTTTTTATATGCTCCCATTGTCTTCATTCTGAGTGGTTTACATGTATCTAAACATATACAAAATCCAGCGTATGCATTAGTGCATAATGAACATCATTCGTCAGGAATTTCTCCAGAAATGTTTCTTCATTACGAGAACACATTTGATTTATGCTTAGGTTACAATATGTTCCCGGCGACCAAGTTTCGCCGAAACGTCGTGAAACGGGGACAAAACGAAATGGACGTGAGACAATGTAGGGGAACTGAACGAGCAAACGTGACAGTCCGTGATTGCCGTGGATGCCAAGCCAGATTTTTAAACCTTTTCAAAAATTGGCCACGGCAGTCACGGTACTAATGAGAAACCTAGTTGGTCGTAGTAAAACGGGGGGAACGCAACAAAACGTGACAGCACGTAATAGGCCGTTACAAAACTTGTAAACGGTCCGTATCGGGTCCGTAGTGGGACAGGAGGCATGTGTATGCCCCGGCATCTCACGGTCCTTTCAAGTTTTGTCACGATTGTTTCACCATTGCTGCCCGTTTTGTCCCGATTCTCACGGCAAGCTAGGTTGTATGGAAGCCGGTTCGTCCCGTTCTATCACGACGTATCCATGCGTGTGGCGGTTTAAAGGGCCCGCGAGATACGCACCCCGTTTATCCCAACGGCCCATCACTGATACCGTGATAGCATAACTTAGCAAAACTTGACTTTGGAGGGCAAAAATGGCCAAAATCCCACGGCGCACTACGTTTCGGTGAAATAGGGCTGTCGTAGCCGCCACAACATAGTGTAACCCTAGCATCAATAACTACTGGTTTTAGATTTTACATTTCCCGGTTCATACTGACAGTAACTGCAGTATGATGGCTGAAGGAGCGGTGCGGTGCGGTGCGGTGCGGTGCGGTGCGGTGCGGTGAGGCTCGGTGCGGTGCGGTGCGATAAGGTGAGGTGAGGCTCGGTGCGGTGCGGTGCCGTGCCGTGAGGTGAGGTGGGGTGCGGTGCGGCGCGGTGCCGTGCAATTGACCATTTAGCAACGCATGTTAAACAGCGATTTTACTCTCTGATGATGTGATAATGTTGTGATAAGGTTTCGCACAGCACGAGACTATACCCATTCGTGATGCTGAGGGTCTAAACTGCCTCCTTGAAATAGTACAACTTTGTATGCAGCAACACCATGTCTACCACCTGTGCAGTCCTCAACAATTAATCTACATTGTTGTTCCCACACGCGCCCCCACCAGGCCACAGTTACAGTTACTTGAAACCCCAGAACACCGGATGGATTCGCATTCGATCTCTAAATCGTTGATGACACATAGAAGCCAGGTGTTAAAGGTGTGGAACACCAAAGGCCAAGAGAACAAAATTGGCGAATTGTGTAAACTACAGTGCTGATATTCATGATATCGCCACGAACTACGATACCCCTCCTTTACGTCCTCCCGCCATCGTCGCAGCCCAACTCACTCACTTACTTATAACAACATCATCCAACAAATAAAGCAAACTATCGTTGAATTCGTGTCTTGCAGGTCTCAGTCCCGTCGTGACACAGTTACTTCGCCGAATTAGTCACTATGACTGATACAGTGGGAAATTCAAATCTAGATTTTAAAAAAAAGAGGAATATATTTTCAAAATATATGTTTTGTAGGCTTTCTGCATCCATACATTTTACCGTGGGTGTTCACAACATACTTCTTTACACTATGGCCTAATGTAATCATGAACGGGTAAGACAAGTTTGTGATATTTCACGGAGTGTATATGAATACTGCATTGCTTCGCATCGAAAGACAGCTTTGACAAGGCAAGGAGGCCACACCCCATCTGTGTATACGACTGAAGCCCGGCCTTTAACCTAGCGTAACAGAAGTGACAGAAAAAATGAGACACAAGTTTGCTATAGCCATGCTTAAACGAAATAAGAAACACCCATCGTGATTGACAAACACGTCTCCTGACCAAACCAGTCCAAACCAGTCTCATCCAGTTCAGGGCACATGTCAGAACTGCAGCACGTGCATGGCGATTAATCACACTGAGAAATATGTTTTTTAGTAGGCAATATATTATATGATTAACAGATCGAAGGACCACTCGTATTTCATACATCACATGATGGATACGGCCCCTTGTCAGGTGATGATGTCAAAGCTGCATGTCTATATAAATGTCTTCAACAAGCAAAGAATGCATTGTAGCCAGACACCTGTCCGAGAAAAATGGCCACAGCTTGGTATGCTATTCTTTTGACCCTAGGCCTATGTGCATCTCTGTACGACACTACATCGACAACGACACCGGCCCAGGCAACGACGCTGGGGTAAGAATCTTCTCACAACCGCGTCATGATACGTCAGTAGTTTATACAGAAATGTGTTAAATGTATTAATGGGTGATTGTAAAGAAAAGTAGAAGTACACCGCATGTAAATTGTAAGTCCAGTGTATTTACGGCGTCCTGGTGTTTCGAGCGTTCTGTCGTCACGCTGATGACCCAAGTTTAATTCCAAGAGTGAGCCTAAGAGTTCATCGCCACTTTGAACAGTACTCATTTCCCTATGGCCCGTGAAAGCCAAATCTGGACCGAACCACCTCAATTTAGGTGTCGCTTTCGCGGGTACGGTCAAGCAACAGTGAACACTGAATTTAGCGTTCCCGGGTCTCTCAATACACAAGAAAAACAAAGAAATGTGAGTCGTCGTCTGATACCGTAGTCATGGTAGAAATTTCATAAATAAATAAATACTACTTTTTATGCTTGGTCGTGGAGTGCCAGAAAGGTTGAGGTGAGTTGGGCTTTACGTCACATGGGCATTATTCCAGCCATATAGTGACGAGAGCAAGTCTGCATTCATAAACGTTTTAAGTACAAAGTCCAAAAATATAAAACTATAGTTAATAAAACTATAGTTAATACCTATTGTTATGTTTTTTTATCTGGGCACATTCTGGATTTAATTGTAAAAAGTATTTGGATGATTTTTCACCTTGTTCAATCCATTTGGCTTTTGATCTTATAAAGGAGCCTTCAGTCTTTACTTTAATAAAAATTTCTTATTCGGATTTAGCTTCCTTAAATTTCTCCATTGGTATATCTTACTGAGTTGGCGGAAAAAGTCTTGAAGTTTCTCTAGAGAGATAAGATTCTTCTTTGTAGAACATATCACTGATATCTCTAACGGGGCGGTGGGGTAGCCTAGTGGTTAAAGCGTTGGCTCGTCACGCCGAAGACCCGGGTTCGAATCCCCACAAGGGTACAATGTGTGAAGCCCATTTCTGGTGTTCCCCGCCGTGATGTTGCTGGAATATTGCTAAAAGCGGCGTAAACCCAAACTCAGTCAGTCAGTGATATCTCTAACAGCATTGTCGATTGCGGTGGTTGGGTCACTATGACCTGCACGTGCATCTCGTATTCCTTTCACAAGTGGGGTCACGTACGTGCTGAAACTTGAAACAATTGAAACTTCATCTCAGTTAAGAGGCTCACAGATCGAGTATTGGGGTCGCGCGCTAATCTTGTGTACGGTAATCCGATGTTTTCATAGCAATTCGCGGCTCTTCTAGCACAACTTTGGTTTTCGCTTTGCCGGGAATAGGGAATATTGAAATTTCGCTTTCTCGGACCGACACCGTCTCAGGCGCTGCCCACGAGAATGGGCGTGGAACTGACGGCCTTGCGCGCCCAAGGTAGGCAACTCTGCACAGCATGATTAACGGGATTCACACATAGGAATTGTCTGATCTTAATGACGATTGCTATCAAAATATATTGAAATGAACTGCTGAAAACGCCTGGGGTGTTTCTGTATTTTGTTTTGGTTTTGTTTGTTTGGTGTGTTTTTTTATTAAGAGTGTATATAAACAAGTGTAACTATAGCGTAATTCAAAAGTTCAAACACACCTTTATGAACCTATGCACTAAAATGCACTAAGATGTTGCATATCTTTAACCAAAGGAAGTCAAGGACGAGACAATAGACCTGACTTCATTTAGATTTGAGCACTTGCATAAGATCTACATTTGACCAATGGCCAAGTCTTGGCGATAAATACACCATAGCAGAGATTAACCCTTTTTACTGACAAATGCATTAAGACATGCAAGTGAGACAAGAAATGTTTAAATAGTTTATTTTCCAGATCTAGTTACAATGTTTATGGTTATTCTATAATTGTTGCATAACGTATGTTGTATTCGCTCTTCACACCGGTTTGATAATCCACGTAGTTGCGACAGTCGAAACCGGGTTTGATCCTCCACATTGTTGCTGCAATCGACGCCTTCTTCCCGACCTGGATATGTCTGGGATAACGAAGTTACTCGGTCTTCAACCCCGACATGGGTACAACGTGTGAAGCCCATTTCTGGTGTTCCCCGCCGTGATATTGCTAGAATGATGTTGTGAGCAGCGTAAAACCATACTCACTCACTGACTCATTCATTCACTCACTCACTCACAGATAACCCGCCTTGTACATGTTAGTTATGTGGTTTTATTACAATGAATGTTTTTCAGTCCTTATCACACACCATGCGGACTGTGTGGTCGTAAGATCGACGTGACTCTGCGTGTACAGAACTTCCTTCGCAAGCCGTACTTCAGCTACACTGTCCAAATCAGACGCATGAGAAAACGACAGCTCATCTTCTTCCTCCAGAAGGCGGCAGATATGCGTGTGGAGTTCAGGTAATTGTGTATTTCAGTTAACTGTCTGGAGGTAAACTCAACACAACACAACGTTTTCTCAAAATGTTTCGATACTATTTTCAAGATGGCCTCCGCGACTGCCATATTGATAGGAACATTTGTGACTGATGTTTGAAAAAGGATTTTTTTGTAATCTTTACAGTTAGTATATTGAATTTGTGGTTTTATCCATTTTGTAATATGGTCTTCAAAAAGGGTCTTTTTCCATGAGGCCATTCACCGTTCAGTGTTCGAAAAGCCTATGGTCGAGGGTTCGAATCCCTGATACGCCACAATGATATTTTTATAGTTGTGGACCGTCCGCGAACTTGTGGGTTTCATAAGAGCAGTAAATGTCCGCATTACCTACATTCCCCACCCCTTGCTGACAAGCAGCCTAAAACACAAACTCCCTCACTCACTCTGCAGGTTCAGCGCGTCATACGGACAGTGGGGCTACTTCATTGACACCATGAATGGCCTGGAGACCAACTATGACAAGGATGAAACTTGGTGGCACATTAAAAATCAGACTATGTCTCTACCCCTAGGTAAGTTGGTGACTGTAGAGGTTCAGGCAGTGTTGCTTGCATATGTGGTGAAATTAAATTACAGGAGAAGCAATATGATGTTTTATGGAAGGACAGAGAAAGGGATTTTGTTAGGACATTAATCATCTGTTCAGCTACAGCATTAAGTGATTAATTCATTAAGTTATTAGAAAATGAGTCTCTGCCTTAATTCTAGAACTTAAATTTGTATTGCAATGAAACCACTTTCGACAAATATTGCGTTGTTGCGAAAATGTTTTACAAGTAGATGAAATAAAAACAACGAGATTGCTGCGTGACTAATTGTAAGAAACATTATTCTAACAAAAGCAAAGCAATGAGTTATCTTTGCAATTCCGTAGTGTTATCTGAATTTATTAATAGTTTTTCTCAATCCTGCAGTGGTACTATAAAACCGGAAGCTGTAAAATATGTTTTAATGGATCAACAACATATCATTTAGGGCCAACACATTTGTAAGCTTGTCCCAAATGTGTAGATCGATGCTCATGATGTTGATCACTGTGTTGTACGGCACGGACTCGATCATTTACTTGACAACAACAAACAAACATTTGTAAGCCATTCATAAAACATGAAGTACATACGTTTCATATGCGAATGAATGATCGAACGTAGTTTAACATTGTTGTTCGTGTCGCTAAATATCATAAGCTAAATATAAAAAGAAAGTTCGCGTTCATTTCCAGGTTCCAGTTCCTACATCCCCTATGACGGAGAGATCATCACGTATGAGTTTGTGCAGAGAGGCCCCCACTAATCACCCACCGTCACTGCAGAACGTCCCACGTGTAATGGAAACTCATATTGGGTCGCAAGCACTGTGTTTACGTTTCATCCGTGGATAATTGTCCTTAATATTAATCAACGCAGAAAAATGATTCACTGTGAACCGAGCGAACCGGGACAATGAGTGACCCCATGGATGGAGTGACCCCATGAGGTTCATTTCTGTGGACAAGGCGCCTGACCGCGGATCCCATGCTCGAATCCCATAACGTGGCGTCTGATGTTACATGATCACACAGACAAAATTATTTTTGTGAATCGACCAGTGAAATTTACATCGAAAAGACACATTTCTGAATCATATACATATATAAATTTTATTCTTAATTGTGATTAAATCTTATTTTCTTGCATGATGTTGACTTGAATGTTTTACATCAACATCGGACGGAACAAACAACACCCTTATATCTTTACTGTTATTTAGTAGGTACGAGAGAATGAATGAAGACATTGCCATATTTGGTCATTGTAGAATTGCAGACCTTAGGCACGAATTATCTCTTTGTGTAACGGGAAACACACAGTTCACTGGACCACCTCCGTGGTGTAGTGGTTAGAGCGTCCGCCCGGAGAGCGGAAGGTCGCGGGTTCGATCCCCGGCCGCATCATACCAAAAGACGTTAAAATATGGTACTTGTTGGATTAATGCCTGGCGCTCGGCATTAATCGGTACAACTAGGATTATAGACAGTATAATGTGTCTGAGTGGGGTATTCATGCTTCACTGCGGCATGGTATCTCAGTGGGCCAGCTTCAGTCTGGGCTAGTACAAGCAGCCGCACATACACATACACACGCATGCACGTCGTCATATGAGCGAAATATTCTCAAGCACGACGTTAAACCCAATTCCACCACCACCACAGTTCACTATTTGTTACGAGGGAGGGGTGCAAAGAGAGGAACAGCCAGGTGTGCGAGAAAGGATGGAGACGGCACAGCACGGGTAAATGATTCAATAACTTTGTCGGCTCTTGTGCACGTGCTCCGCGTACACCTGGCTGTTCCTCTCTTTGCAGTCCTCCTTGTAACAAACAGTGAACTGTGTGAAAATTTTAATGATAGTTTGTTAAACAACTTTTTATATTTAGGGCATAAATTCTGCAAAAAATAACAGAGTTGGTCTGATGTTTTGATTAGTGTTTCATTGTGTATTATATGTTTAGTAGTTTTCGAGTTAGACTGCAATTCATCGGTCCGCTTTTGAGCCAAACGGACTATACCAGATAAGGCTATCTTTATTTCTGACACTAGGGTTATCTTGTATAATTATATATTATAAGCCGTACAAATACCAAAACATTGGCAAGCCCGTGCCAGATATCTGGAACCATCTCAAGGTAAGGTAAGCGTTAATACAGCATGTAATTGCGTCATGCAATAGTGTGTTCGAAGTTGAGAGTTCAAGTCTGATTTCGCTTTGGCCAGTTTGAACAGTATTTCAGTCATATAACCGCTCTCTATTGTGAAAATGGTTCGTGACCCGGCCGGTTCCATAGAACGATAAGTCGTAGGTCGTCTATGTTGAAGTACAATTTCCTTATAGTCAGATATCTACTCCGAAGGTTTGCCCCAGAGTTAAGGTCTAAGGACTGGGATCACTTAGTGACGTGCGTGTGTACAGGTGTGTGATTGTTTTCTCGAGCCGGTATAGCAGTGTAACGAATAATACTAAGCCTATAAGTTTACTTAGACTGCACGAGTCCAGACACTGGTCGGTAACGTGTAGAACTGCATGACTGCATGTTTGTGTTTACGCCTAATCCACCCCCATACCTGGTTCCCAGGCCTCTCATTAAAAGTTATTATGAGAGGCACGGGAATCATTGAGATGTCAAGGTCTATTTACATTCAGTGTTTTAAAACCCTCAAACAGGAAACGAGAAAATGCGTGTTTATGTTTCTCCAGCCACTACCCATCCTGGTTCCCGGGCCTCTTTTCTTCAGGAAACGGGAAAATGCGTGTTGGTCTACCACAGTCTTTTCTTCAGGAAACGGGAAAGTGCGTGTTGGTCTATATGATTACTGCCCAGATAACATGAGAGTGAATGTTTATGTTATGCTTATATTCTAGGTGACATGTGAAAATGCTTGTTATGTTCATATTCTAGGTGACATGTGAAAATGCTTGTTATGTTCATATTCTAGGTGACATGTGGAAATGCTTGTTATGTTCATATTCTAGGTGACATGTGAAAATGCTTGTTATGTTCATATTCTAGGTGACATGTGAAAATGCTTGTTATGTTCATATTCTAGGTGACATGTGGAAATGCTTGTTATGTTCATATTCTAGGTGACATGTGAAAATGCTTGTTATGTTCATATTCTAGGTGACATGTGAAAATGCTTGTTATGTTCATATTCTAGGTGACATGTGAAAATGCATGCTATGCTGATATTCCAGGTAACATGTTAAAATGCATGCTATGCTGATATTCCAGGTAACATGTTAAAATGCTTGTTATGTTGATATTATAGGAAATGAAGGCATTCTTGCTGGCGCTCTTGTGTCTCTCAGTACATACTGTAGGTACGTATGGTTTAATCACGTGGATGGGCATGCAACATTCAGACAGATCAAGATTAGCGAAATGTCTAAGGGCATAAACATGATTTTAACGTTTCAAAATGCATAGAAAGATCATATAATATGTTTCCTTTCAACAGAAACGTAATGACATGATTTCGTCCGTGTCATGGAATGACAGTATCAGGTGTTGTTTATATCTTGGGGGTTTTAACAGAACTTACAATGATGGTTACATTAGATTGCATTACATTACATTATAAGCCCAAATTCATGGATGTGATTTTGAATCGCTTCTTCAGTATGTCGCCTGAGTATCACCGGTGATCACTTCTACGAGGGCAGCACACGTGTATTCCTGAGCGGTGTCAACGCTGCCTGGGTGTACCTCGGAACCGACTTCGGCAACAACCAACTCGACAACTACAGACTCTCCAAATACACCGACTACATCAAGCAGATTCACTCCAACGGAGGAAACTCCATACGTGAGTTCCTATACAGTTTCATACTCCTCATAGCATTATCCTTAAGCCGAAGTAACACTGCTAATGACAGACCGATCTCCATCACATACCAGCATATGCAGTGTCATACATCTGCATGTGAAGTCCCGTTCGCCTATAGTCATTATTTCAGTGTTCGGTGTAGAGTTTCATCAGTAATTGTGATAACATAGATATATCCAACGAGTCAAGGTCCAAAATTGGTCCCTAGTATCCCGTTCATATCGTATGAGCGGGCGATCGGTTGGTCAGGCTTTGTACCTGCCTATCATCGCAACCCGATCGCACTGATCGCCGCCCATCGCCCACGTGGGCAAGTGGGTAGAGTGGCTTCTCGGGGAGCGGAAGGTCCGTGGTTCCATGCTCTGACCGTAATGCAAAGGGCTTAAAAAGATGGTTCTAGTTGTTACCCTGTTTTGCGCACGACATTCATCGCATAAAACATGGATTCCCGTTCGCGATCCTAGCGCTTAAACGATCTGTTCACGCGTAGATTTACGACAGTCTTAGCGGGGAAGGTCGTGAGGTGGAAAGGATACCGGCTCAGTAAAGTCAGTATAACGATTTGGAATATTGTGCCCATACCTTAAACGGATGGTACATCCCAGGGCTAGCAGTATAAAACGGGTACAATCAGCCACCCACATACACACGCGCGCGCGCGCGCACGCACGCACGCACGCGTATGGTTGCCTGTTTACCTGGTCCATGTCTAAGTGGTATATACATGTAGTATGAACAGAACGGGCTGTGGCGTCAAACACCATCAAATCACTTCGTTAAAGGCATCTTCGTGCATGACAACTGCGAGACTACACCCAACATAGACTCCAACGGTATCACCCAGGGTCCAGACAAAGATGGAACGCTCATCAGTGACCTCAAGAAGGTCCTTGACGTTGCCCAAGCAAACAACGTCCTCGTCTTCTTTGCTCTCTTCAATGGAGCCCAGAAGAAGCCCGACCACTGGAAGCTCCAGGGCATCATCACCGACGACACCAAGAGACAGAAGTACATCGAGAAGGCTCTGCAGCCGATGGTGAAGGCTCTGGGCAACCACATTGCTCTGGGAGGTTGGGACATCATAAACGAACTGGAGGGGATCATTAAGATCGAAGATCATGGAGGGGACAGCTGCTTTGATACCAGCTTCTTAAAAAACAGCGGGGCGGGGTTTGCTGGGGCCACTTACAGTGCTCAGGATCTTCAAAGGTAAACACTAAACAGCATAAGAAAACACGGATTTACATGTCCTTACGTTTGCGGAATGTCTTCCCTTGGAGCTCCTTGATTTATAATGTGTTTTCACCTTGTAGCAGTGCCTTCCTTTGAAGTATGTTAGATTTGTAAGCGTGTATTTAGGTTCGGTAAGAGTTATGATTCAATGCTAACATCTTACTTGTTTGACCGTCCTGACTACGAACTTGAACATTTCACATCACTTAAATTCTTGGACATTATGGCCTGTTTTTTTAATTCCCGCATAAAGCAACCATCTCAAAACCTTTTGAGGGGTACAACTTAGCATATTTTAATCCAGCTGATGTTTTGGTAAACCAAGTACTATCATTGATTTATTAAGTGAGTGAATGCAACATTACGCTGATGTAGTTTAAGGATATCACAGCGAGGGTACCAAGACCGGGTTTTTGGAAAGACATGCCGAGAATCGAACAGTCAACGCTTTAACATAGAGGCTGTCCCACTGCCCATTCGATCTAACAGCACATTGCTAAAAGATATAACCTTCTTTTAGAATGGTTTACACGCTGCCTTCTCCTGTCCTTAAGGTTCCTGAACCACGTGGCCGACGGTATCAAGCAGGCAGACAGCAGTGCACTGATCACATCCGGGTCCTGGAACCCAATCTCCAACACAGACAAATTTGGTTCTCATAATCTTTACAAAGATAGCTGCCTCCGCAAAGCAGGTGGAAAACAACAGGTAAGATTATATTGACCCATCAAGTCAAATCTGATTTCGCTTATTCATCAATTTGGCATCAAACTGTGTTCCAGTCCCGTTGTTTCATCGGACTGTGTTATTTGAGTATGACTTTACACGCTCTGACGCTTTGTCAAGGCATGGCGTGCAGACCTGCATTGCACCATTGGTGAAAATTGGAGCCGGTGAACTCATTATTCAAGGCCACTCTCAAACAGCATTGAGTAGTTTCAACAGTGATGTGGTAGTGACCTGCTGGCATCAACCGGTGTTCATCAACCACTAGTTCGCTTGTCTAGGACTTGATTAGATTCTAGGAGCCATGAAACACAACTGATTGCGGTGTAAAACAATCTCCACTCACTCTATACGTTTCTGTTGCAGGGTGTCCTCTCCTTCTATTCAACCCACACATACGCCAAGGCAGATCAATGCCAGTGTCACTATGACAAGATTTCCCCCTTCTACGGAGCAGGAGTAGGTATTACCGTTACTCCCGTCGTCGCAATAAATATTTTTCAAAAGTAAACCTAATAAGATAGAATGTTTAGTTAGTCAATTAACGTCACTTCTTTTTCTTCCGATTGGTAGGGATCCTAAGGACAGGTACAAGTACCGCATATATGAACCGGAAGCGTTATGCCGCCATCTTGCTTTCCAAAACAGCTTCCGTTTTTGCGTTGAATCCTTTTTTCAGTTTCTATTAAATATGTATATTTGGTAGTAAGTTGTGTGGAGAGATATTTGGTAGTACGTTGTGCGGAGAGCACTGTATATATAGTCCGATGAATTTCACTTTAAACAAAAAAGTGAATCAAATAATGTGAAATTAAAATTGCGAATCCTCATAACTTTACCTTGCCAGTTGAACATTAAAATCTCAGAATTGTATTCAACTTAGGATAAAAGTTGTTTAACAAACGATCATAGTTTCAAATCGCTATTATTGGTGTGTATTACAAGGGGGTATGCACATTAAAAGAAACCCCGAGAACAAGAAGGGTTGGTTTCTACGGTAGTCTAAGTTAACGCTCATCACGGACCGCATGTGCATTTGTTTCACTATTCCAACTACTGCGCGTACCCCCTTGTAATACAAACCAATAATAGCAATTTGAAACTATGATCGTTTGTTCAACAACTTTTATCCTCAGTTGGATAAAATTCTGAGATTTAAAAGTTCAATTGGCAAGGTAAAATCATGAGGATTCGAAATCTTAATTTCACATTATGTGATTTACTTTATGTTTAAAGTGAAATTCATTGGTACGTTTTCACTGCAAACAGACTATAGTTACCGTAAATGTAAATTTATAGCCAACCATCGGTCTGCAGTAGATACACAACGCACTAACAAATCCAAGTAGTTAAAATAGAAAGAAGTAATTATCAAAGATAAAAGAACAGATTGCTCTGACATACAAGGATACTAGACTATTACTAGTCCCATACTGATACCTGCCTTTATATTGTATTCATTTTTTCCTTGATCCCATCAAGAACCGTGTTTTAAGATGGGTCCCAAACAGCATGTGCCTGTTGTAAGAGGTGGCTTAATGGACTGGTTGGTTGGTTGTCGTTTAATGCCGCACTCAGCATTATTCCAACTATATGGTGGCGGTCTGTAAATAATCGAGTCTGGGCCTGACAATCCAGCGATCAACACCATGAGCATTGATCTACGCTATTGTGATACGATGACATGTGTCAACCAAGTCAGCAAGCCTGACCACGCTATCCGGTTAGTCGCCTCTTACGACAAACATGGGTTGTTGAAGACCAATTCTAACCCGGATCTTCACGGGTTTGGCTTTATGGAGGAGATGGTTAGAATCAGACCTATTGACCTGGCTACTGCATGCCATTGTAGACATAGAACGCCATTCATAATCACTGACTTGTCTGATCCAGATTCGATTATTTACAGGCCGCTGTCAGACAGTTGAGATATTACTGAGTGAGGTTTTAAATTTAAAATAATGCAGTATTCATGTGTTGCTCCAGCATCACATGAGTGACTATGGTCTGGACAAGCCCCTTGTAATCGCCGAGTTCAGCGAGAAGAAAGGTGACGGGTGGACTACGAGCAAACAGTTTAACCACGCCTACTACAACGGATATGCGGGAGCATGGGGATGGCAGTACAAGCAGGAGGCGACGGATAATGACGAAGATACAGCCGCCGTCATCAACGCCGGCCTCAACTACATTAAGGGCAAGACGGACGCTAGCAACGGGGGAACAGTCAATTTTCAATTGTGATCGATTTGTGTTATGGTGTAAGGGATGCTAATTAAAATTATATAGTATTGACAATTAAATCTTTGTATTTTTATTGAAAATGTCATTCTGTGTTGTATGACATCGTCAACCACGTCATCCTTATCCCGTATATACAACTCTGGTATACAGAAACTCACAACCAGACATGACATAAGAACATAGTTGCTCTTGTGTCCACCACCGGGGTCAAATAAGCACTGTCCGGTACATCTTGCCCGGGGTGTATGGATCAGGCGCCACTGAGTGTTCTCCCACACGGCCTGTAGACGTTCAGACTATTAGGGCCGGTGGGGTAGCCTAGTGGTGTCAAAGCGTTCGGTCGTCACGCCGAAGACCCGGGTTCAATTCTCCACATTGGTACAATGTGAAAATCACATTTCTGGTGTCCTCCGACGTGATATTGCTGGAATACTGCTAAAAGTGACGTAAAACTAAACTCACTCACTCACTCAGACGATTGACTTCGTGGTTGACTACCTCTATACCCACATGTTGGTGGTGACATGACTCACGCTTTTTGTACCAAAGTCTAAATGCTTCTCCGATAGTCGTTGCAGATAATCTAATTTTAGTAGACAGGTTCCTGTCTTAAATCTGATGGTGGTTATTGATGAACAAGTAATATCTTAAGAAAGTCTGAGGCAATGTGTGCTGTCTTTTGTAAAAAAAACGTGAAGGTGATCGTTGTAATCTCTCAAGTCACTGAGTGGAATTGTCTCCCAACCACTGACCCATACTGAAGGGTAGATCTTAGCTAAACTACCCATGCTGCTGAATACTGCGATGGCTCTGCTACCAGTCTCCGTGAGACGTCGCTCGATGTTTCTTTGTGATTCAGTCAGTCGTGGCAAGAATACTTATCACTTGGTATCGGAAAAGGTACTTGAACGTGGGGCGGTGGGGTAGCCCAGTGGTTAAAGCGTTGGCTCGTCACGCCGAAGACCCGGGTTCCAATCCCCACATGGGTACAATTTGTGAAGCCCATTTCAGGTGTCCCCCGTCGTGATGTTGCTGGAATATTGCTAAAAGCAGCGTAAAAACCAAATTCAGTCAGTCAGTCAGTACTTGAACGTTCGTTGAGAGTTGTCTACGGTTGTTGGCGTTGACGTGCGCACCGTTCAAAGATATCCCTGACATGTAAGATGGGTGCACTGAGTGCTGGCCATGGTAACGTAACCATTGTTGGAGGTACTCAGTAACAATACGGGCCCTGTGTACTGCTGTGTTGTTATCCTGAAACACAAAATGATAGCCATGTCGGCGTGCAAAGGAGATCACGTGTGCCTCCAGGATGTTGTCACGGCAGCACTGCCCTGTGACACGTCCGTGAATAACACCTGAAGGTGTTCTGCCATTCACAGTGATCTCATAAAACACCATTACTGAGCCACGCCAAAACGAACATTCTAACATTAACTACATGTACATGAAAACCCTTATGCCGTCCACTCTACGCTCTGTCTGGCCTGTCAGGGTAGTCCACAGTACACCTTGATTCACCCGAAAACAAAACGTCTACCCAACAGCGATTGGTCCAGCGCTGCCAACGAGGTCTTGCTGCAAACGTGGCATATCATGTGGCAATCTAGGTTCCATCTGTGTAACAGATTACGATCTGCCCACTCACTCTAACACTTACAGCTCTATGAAGCTACTCTTCTGTGTCACTTTGACCACGGTTTCGGTTTCGTAACACAGTCGTCGTTCTGATGGAACTGGTGGTGGTGGTTGTGGTTTAGGGCAACATGCACCAGAAATAAGATCTATTTGCGCCCAACACATTAGCTGATGTTGAACTATCATAAACATAAGTAGACATGCTGCACCAAAAGATTATATATATTATGTATAAAGATGTATTCATTGTATTAGGAAATTTTAAAAAATGACAGGACTCTCTGCTTAGTAAAAGGGATTGGAACATCAAGCAACCAATTTCTGTTTTGAAAAAATAAGAAGAATAAACGCACAAAAGGATGATGCTATTTCAATAAAAAAAAACAGAAAATCAAAAGAAAAAGAAATCTTAAAACAATTTAAAAGCAATACATATGTTTGGTTTTATGTTTCTAGCAGACGACATATGCTTCGATTGTCTTACCTGATGCAGTCACGTACTCTAGTATCGATCTTTGAATTGAACAATATAGAATGTTGGGGCCCAATATTGCAAGAAGGGAAAATGTATCACTTTTTCTCAATCACTGCACTTCTGAAATTTTGTCATGTTACATAACGGGACATTCCAATTGATAATGTTGAAATGTGTAGGGCGTCTTATCAGTACATTGGTCATGGTAGGGAGCGGTGATACTTCCTTATCAACAACACTTATGTAAGCATTTAGTGCACAGTGACCAAGACGAAGTCTAGTTATAGCAATTTCATCACTTCTCTTATGACGGCAGTCTGTACATATGTCGTCCAATATATTCCATCATCCAGCAAGTTTTGTCATTTGATGGAGACCGACTTCCCAATGGCACATTAAAAATATCTTTGGCAAGGCTTCAAATTCAAAACTATCAACCTCATCCTTTAGCAATAGAGGCCAAGCAAGATCATCTGCTGTACATGTTTCATTACCCTACAAACGACATGAGCTGGAACCCATACAATATCACATGAGATATATTTAGTATTCAAAATTGTGTCTAGTTTCACAATTTCGAAAACAACATCACTTCTGGGCCCTTTAACTCCAGACTCAATACCCTTAATGGCCGCCAATGAATCAGTAACAATGACTGCTTAATGATTATATTTATCCAATCATCTGAGTGCTTGTAGAAAAGTTCTGATATATGATCATGAAGTCATGAAGACATCGGAGATAGTATTATCCGGGATCCGGAAAGATCCAGCAGCAGAATCATGGACGAATCCTTGGAGACGTCAATATACATGGAGGCGTCAGTGTCAAACCTGCATAACGTTCCAGCATAAAATCCTCAGAAATTGCTCTCATCACATTTGGATTCATATCTTTCGAAACAATGGAACCATTTCATAGCACAATCCTGGCTTCAGCAAAATCCAAGGAGCAGGTTTAGAAGATGTAGATGGCTCCACTGGATTCAGGTGAACAACTCCATGTTGTGTGCCAATTTCTGAATGTTTAAACCAAACGGGATCTTGCCATGAGACCATTCACACATGACATACTCCACACAGTCATTCACTATATCCGTGACTGAATGATAGCTGTCCATAGCCTTCATCTCCATGAAGTATTAAGGTATACATGTTGACGTCTGCGAAACAAGGGTATGTCAGAACACTCAACCTGAAGAGCCGAGACTGGAGTAGTTGCAAACGCTCCAGTGCAAGCTCAAGGTTGAATGCGATCAAGCATGAAGACGTGGCCTTTAGAAGTAGACGTGTAGACTTAGCAGGAATAGTTGATTCTCGATAAGGTAAGTGTTTTATACAGCAATAACATGGTAGATTTATCAGCTCCCCTGGTGGTTGGGACACACACTTCAATAGATCAATAACACTGTGACACCGGCTGCAAAGATAGGATATATGTTTTAGCCATGTGAGTCTCCGATGAAACTGAACTCTGCTACAACATCCAGGTAATGGTTTCCAAGAGATAACTCAATCTTTGATGGAATTCCAGTCTGTTGTACCACTAAAATGTACAGCAACACACTGATACGGTTCACTGTGCACATCATGAACCTCCGATGTCTGCACGAAATTCATAACACATTGCAAATTTAATAACAATTTTCTAAATGATATACAGTGAAGCCTCGTTAATCCGGACGGTTGCGTTTCTCAACAAATTCGTCCGGATTGCGAATAGTCCGGACTACTGAATCAAGACCCAAGTTCAAGCAAGAGTTGCTTTCCTTACTATTACAAAAACGACACGAATCTGGATAAAACAAATAAGCATTTTATGTAAAGCTTATAAAACGATGAATAGCAAGTACAACAATAATATAGTCATAGCAAAAGGGGTCTTTCATTGTTGTACAGTCATACAACTTGGTTCCCAAATAGTCGCCATAAATGGAACATCCCTTACTTTTCAATGGTATATATTTAGATCTATCAATAGTACTACAAGGTCATAAATTATATAAAACTCCTTTTCACTGTACACAGCGTATTTGTGACCACCTCTTTTACTTATGTACGGCGATCAAAGGTTGTCATATTCTTAAATCTTTTTAACTATTTATAAGACAAAATTTTGACCTGGCGCAGGGCAAGGAAAAGCCCAGAAGAAGTTGACATCCATAATATTTTGTCTTATACTTGAATACCACCTTCTATATGCCTCTCAAGAACCTTTAAACTATTTGTTAACCATCACGCATAACAGTCACTCATACAAACCTTGAAAAAAATTGGATAATACTTATTACTTTTCATTTTTTAATTGTTATTACCAGAAAAAGATTCGTCCCAAATTTCAAAGAGTAATAACATTTAATAATACAATTTACATAACCTTGGAGAGTACATTCTAAAACAACATTATGCGAAACGACATATATGCAAAGTATCAACATTCTAATTTGGGAAGTTTTATAGTTTACATACATTTTAAGGTTTTTGACACAGCATATCATTTAAATATCGGCAATGTTCCTCTGACAAAAGTGCTTCCTTTTGAATCAAATCCAAAATTGGGGGAATGAACCAAGAATCGTTACAAGTGAAATTAAAGCTCTCCTGATTGATTTTGCTCCTGAAAATGAAGAGAAAAAATATTAGTGTCGGTAAATACATATTAGATCGAGCCTCTTTGGTCATTGGGTTAGTTGTGTTAGAATAGGTTACCCCCAGCTCTGTCCTTAGTTTCTCCCCTTAAAGAGAGAAGAGAGAAAGAGTAGAGAACATATACGGGCTCCAATTTTGCCAGGAAAATAAAGTACAATCGATTGATTAGCGGGCTACCAACCTAGAGTTATTTGCCCTTGACAAGGTGGCGCAAACGTCCAATCGTCGTCCGCATGAAGAAAAGTGGATTCATTTTCAGGTTGTAAACATTGGTTAATTCTGATGTAAGATGATGGAAATTGGATCTGAGATTAGTCACAAGATCCGGGTAAGATTCTTCGTCGATATGCGTTGTAGATTGACCATGCACACAACATAAATCCAATGTCAATGGCGTTCAATGAAAAGGTACATACGTGTGTACCCTAATTTCGTGGTGCTTTTACTTGACTTCGAGTGTTCAGCTCGTGCACTAGCTACATAATTGTCATCACCGTAGTAACGAAAGGACACGTGGTATGTCAAGTATAATGCTACACTGTCTTAATCTTGTCGAATGCGTATGATGTCTGGTGTAAAGTAACAACACTAGGCGTGTCTTATTGTCACCGGTTCGGTCATTGAACGACACTTGCCAGTTCAGGTTCGCGTGAATATGTGCACATTTTTGAGGATGTGTTTGGTAACACAGATGAAAGTGTCACTTGAGAGGGATTCCATCTGGATATTAATAAAACATATTTTTGGGTTTCTGGGTGAAGATGAACAGTCACCTTTTGATTCTTCATTGCAGTTTCTAGGGCATATTATGATGTTCTTATGAGCCAACATTCAGATTGGTCAAGCTCCATTTTTGGCATAGCCCAAATTCAACGTTATTCCAGTTTCCACTGCCATGGTCAATTGTCCCTTTATCAAATTCCAGCTCTAATGAGTTTATCCATAAATAGTTCTTTAGTTTTCAGAATTCAGGTTTAGTTTGGATGCTGTTAGAACAGTCTGATCCAGTGACTATATGGAGTCGTCTTCCATCTGTGCTGGTTTAATCTTGTAATGCAGATCTACCTGGTTCAATTGTCTGGGGTTCGTTTGCAAACGTTGAACTTCTGACTCTTTGCCCCATACTTTACGTTGGTGCTCAAGGCACTGAATATCAGACTGGCCCCAATTCTCCATTGCTAATGCCAACACCAGCACTTCCCTGTCTTTGTTATATACTATGTGTTGAAAGGCCTCAAGCTCCCAAGAAAGATTACAGTCAGCCTAATGGTCAAAGGGAGAGAATTCACTTGTTTACTAACATATTTTTCATAATAAGGAAACCCATTACTAAATGGAGACTTGGGTGGGTAGAGAAAAACCAGGGAAGGAATTTCCTATGAGCTCATTTGGGCTGATTTGCTTTGTTTGTTGGTAATGCCACACTCAGCAATATTCAAGATGTATGACATGGGTCTGTATATAATCATGTCTGGACCAGACAATCCAGTGATTGGCTTCATCATCATGTGCATCTATCTAATCTGTTGGGATATGATCACATATGTCAACCAAGTTAGCGAGTCTGAATACCCGATCATGTTTGTTGCCTCTTACAACATTGACAACACGCATGGGTTGCTGAAGACCAATTCTATCCCAGATCTTGACAGGTCAGGCGAATTTGCAGTCCTAGCAGGTTTATGTAGGTCAATACAAACTTTCTGTCTACTACTCAATTTTTTAAGGAAGGTCAATTTGGTACTAACAATGTTTATCTTTTGTCCATAACCAGCTGACAACAGTGTATAAGGCACGATAATTATGTTATGTTATAATATTTCATTTCTCTCAGTTTCGTCCTCTTTGCACTGCTGGGACTGAATGCTAGAGGGTAATGATCCTTCCAGCATCTGTATCTGTGGTGTGTATCTTTGTCTCATAGAAGTTACCCATGTTAAGTCTTATTGTGCTTATATATACTTTTGTAACCAGTGATATGTCTGTTGTTTCTTTTTCAGTCTGCTATTAAGGCAAAACTGGTTGAACTTGGAGCCTATGTAGGTGCGTAATTCCATGTTGTGGTTTTTCATTAGGGACTGTTAAGTTTTCCCCCTTGATGTATAATACAGGCTCCGCTATCCCATTGTGTATACTGCAGGCTTAACTTGTTGGCGCTTTTATCACAGGCCGTGTGTTGTTATTGTGTCTGGCTTCCTAATCCCCTATCATTTGTATTGTACTGTACAAACATCTACTTGTATTTATACTTCTCTATCCTCATGCTGTTCATCACTTGCTTGATAACGGTGTTAGAACCATACACCGAAACGTCGCTCTCACAGCAATAAAGAAGTTGTTCATCCTTATATTGTTATCCTTTCTTAGAGACTGTTATGTTTGTGTAATCAAAATAATCTTGATAATAATAAAAAAATAAAAATATATATGTTATATTTATTAATGGGTGCATTAGGTAATGAACATATTTCATGGTTCATATTGTAATATTGTATCTTGTAATTATATTTGTAATCACAATGGCAGATGTAGAGGAGATCCCTGTATAGTGTGTATTTGTGATGTAGATGAAGAACTACCAGACTACATCATGGTCATGGTGGCCAACAAGAAGAACAGTTTACAGATGACGGAGGACCTTAATCTCTTCCTTGGATCAAACACAGAAAAGTTCACCACATGGTAAAGTTGATTTCTTTAATACTGATGTATTTTTGAAAGAATTGCAAAATGTTAAATGGTTATCTTGGTTACTACTGGCAGCAGACTTTGTGTTTAGATTATCAGGTAAATATGACTATTATGATATGTTGTCTTCATCTCTTCTATGTAGTGGTTTTGAAAATAAGGATTTTCAACAATCTGCATGTAGTATGACAAGGTATGAATAAGTCTTGGTATAGTGTTTTCATCTTGATCATGTCAGTCTATGATTGTATATGTACTTTGTTGAATAAAATCTAAATTTGTTTAACTGACCTTTTGTTGTTAGAATTAGATTCGAGGCTGATACTAAATGTTTGTTTGCAGGCTCCACAACCTGATCAACAAGTTGCAGTCTATATCAAATGGTAAGGCATGTCCTTGAGACTGCTGTGAAAGTAAAATAACAAGGTCAACACAAATTCTCAGTTAAACCATACATTGGAAGTTTCAAAGTGAATTGGCACTACCATCATGATCATTGATCATCAGAACTGGAAAAAAACACATTGTGAACTGAAACAGATTAGTAATGCCTGTAACAGCACTTTGAAAATTGTGAAAATGTTTAAAGAAACACAGTCAGAATTGTACTGTGAAGCATACGAGAAGTTAAAAACTATTTTGAATGCTTGGCCGGGACAAAAATGTTCAGAATCAAACAAGAATTTCAAGGGTCTTTGTTGTATGCCTAATGATAAAAGTTAAAGATTGAGGAGTCCCCAGATAACTTGCCAATGAACCTATGGTCCCCTTTGATTTTGAACACTTGTTAAGTAATGAATCTCTCTACATTAGCACATATTTAGTGAGTATAAGCATAATAATTATCTTTCAGAAACAGTATCTGATGACAAAGAAAAAAAGGAGAAGGAAAGAAAGAAATCCACAGAAAAGAAGAAAGTCATCTCTAGTGATGTCCCAGCTGCTGTGCCAGTTAAGAAGGTTGAGAAGGCACCTGTTGTCCAGAAGGAGACAGTCAAGCCTAAAGTCAATAAAGTGAAGGAGGTAGTTCAACCGAAGGAGCCGTCGCCTGTGCCTGACCTAGAAGAACCAGAGTTTACTGTCAGGGCAGATACAGGTGAGGTTTTTGGTTGGTTGATGTTGTTTAACACTGAATTCCCCATACATTTTAGAATCAAATTGCAACTGGTCTGTGTCACCAATGATAACTGTCTAGATAAAATGAGGCGAAACATATTGGGTGTGAAAGCGAACGCTGTGCTTGAAAGACTCATCATGATAGTCTGAAATGTAAACAAAGACAATTCCGATTTACACTGGGCGTAGCATTTTTCTGGAAATTTTCAACATTCATCCGTCTATTCATTTTGCTTGCAATGGCTCAATACCTTTGGAATATGCATGGAAAGAGTATAAAGCAAGAAATAGGAAATTATAAATAGATACAATGCAATGATTTGATAATTCATAAGAAATTGTCAAAGTTTCTGAGCAGCGTGACGTCATGACTGATGCCAAATCAATAAAAGCGATACGGGTAATTATCTGCATTTCTGGCCTTTTCTCTTACTTATAGTGAAAACAATAAAAACATATAACAACACACAGATAGTCAGAATCATTCTGATTACTTACATGTCATATTTATGTACAAGCGATCCCTGAATCAATGGAAGGGTCCTAGCAAAAATCCCTGTGTACCCTTGTCAGCAAAGCAGCCATTTTGTAAGAACTTCGGTCAGCGGTAGTGATGTCATCACGTCAACATTGTTCTACATATTAGGCAATTTCTTTGAGGTGAAGGTCGGTTGAACAAGAGTAAACACAATCGCCATATCCTTCCGATTACACTGTCAGTATTATGGTGCATATTTTATGTATTAGTTCAGATACTTTTCATGAAACTGACTTAAGTACTAAGTATCTACATTTAGCCTTGTTCAATATCATATCATACGTGCATATAGGGTTTACGGTGTTATATTCTTTGAAAGTTTTGATTGTTTGAATCATATTTACATAAGAAATTGACATATTTAGTGCAATACACCATATTCAAACCTCTACACAAGTGTTAGAAGATCAAACGAAAGTAGCAATAACTGCAACTACTTTAGTTCCTATGATGTACAATATTAACTTTTTTATACTAATATTGCAATTTCATATGAACAGGTTAATGAAAGTTGATTTAATTCAACCTTATATGTAAAACTGATAATATTAATGACAATGATTTATATATGGTATGAAATGTATATGCACACATATTTAAAGGAATTGTCTTGTTCATTGCATAATTTTGTGTCGTTTTATAGACAAAAGAATTATGCATATTGATCGACAAAGGTGCAGTTTGTTGGAAACGCTTTATGATTCTCTATCATTGTTTTCGATAATATATTCAATTCATATTCGATTAAATAATATTGTGATGACAGGATATCAAACTCTAACTACATTTATAGGAAAATTGTTGAAAAATATATATACCATCTCATGTGTTAATTCGGACAAATCTTACATCCATATTCTAATATATAGTTCCATATATAAAAAGCTATCTTTTTGCATCTTTCATTGCATAATTATGAAGAGAAATAGCGACATAATCATAAACAAACAAAATTCTTATCCCAAACAAAATATTCGGGTGTTGTGAAATATTATTTTTTATTTACGTTACATTGATGCCAAACAGGTGCGTGTTGTTCACAAAAAAGATGCTGTCAAACCGTCTAATTGTTGATATATTCAGGACACTATTTAAATAGAAAAATCAGTCATTTTATGTTTTGTCTAAAGAGTGTTAAATTCTGACATAGAAGTCTAGGACCTTTTATACACTTAATGGAAATTAAGTGACATATATACTAATCAGCATACCAATGTCGCCCTTTTCCGACGCCGCATAAAATGCATAAAACAAGCAATTACGCCAACTAAAATGTTGTATTATTTTCAGCAATTTCATTACATTCTCAAGATATGGCTAGTATTCTGGTAATAACGATGCAAAATTAGTCAAAATACATCTACACAAACAGGAGAATATGGGAATCTAAGAACTAACTTGTATATCGGATAGGGCCATTCAAATCGCAATTAGGTGCTTTCACATGTAGTAACGCTTGTCATCTTTTCTTATAAACTGTGAAACTACCAAACTGCATCCGGCTCACATTGGGGAACTTTGAATTGGAATAGTTTGGTTCACCGTGAACAAAAAATAACGAAAAATATAGCGTCCATGATCCACAACAAATTCTCTCCTTGTGAACTGAGTTACATTGACCTAGTGTTACGCATAACGGAGTTATGCCCCTTATCATTATATAATGCGTGTATGACCTCTCTGTCGTTGTCTGACGCCATAGAAGAAAATCCATTTTTGACATTTATTGCGAAAGTAATTTTTAATGTTGGCGATAATAATGCATGCATAAGCACATAAATCCAATTCATATACACTTATGTCGTTCAGATATCAGGCTGTATTTTCTTCAGCTCACTCTTTCCGAAAGATGTCAAAATAAAAATTCAGAGCACAGTGCTTTTATCGGTGCTTGTGATAAAAAGCGGAGAAATTTACTGTTTTTACGCGATAACAAAATTTGGACAACATTTAGCAAGGTCTATTTCTCAAACCGCAGAGGTTGTTGCACTTATATTTATACCAACGGATAGGAAATTTAATATTCTACATTTCTGTGTAATTTTGTAGCCGTGACGTAGATCCAGCACCACGCGGCGCAATTCTCGCGACAACGTTCACTTTTCAAAGCATATGAAAAATGTGCTCTGAAAAAAAACTCGCAGCCAGGGGTTAATGCCACACTCAGCAATATTCCAGCTATATTGCAGCGGTCTGTAGATAATCGCATCTGGACCAGACAATCTAGCGATCAACATCATGAGCATCGATATATTCTGTTGGGATACAATGGCATGTGCCAATTAAGTCAGTGAGCCTGACCACCAAATCCTGTTGGTCACTTCTGACGACAAGCATCAGTTGCTGACGACCAGTTCTCACCAAGATCTTCACGAGTGTACAGGTAAAATAACCAGGTGGAATAAAACAAGATGTGTAAAACCAAGGGGTCAAAGATTTTGTCATGTGCTTATACATACGTATGTATTCTTTCAGATGAATTCAGTGAAGAAATGAAAGAGATAGAGAAACAGGCTGAGGCAAAGAGAGCCCCCATCCAACCGACAACCACAGCTCCCCCTGTTGTAATCCCCACCCCTAAGCCTGTAGTCACCACCCCACCAGCTCCCGTAACCGTAGTGAAGGAGCCACCACCGGTGCGACCCACAGCTACTGCTGTGTCGCGACTAAGTGACAGAAAGACTGTTGTGCGATCAGAGTCCCGGCATGAAGGGAGGTCTGTTGTGTCATCAGACAAACCAGCCCAAGTCGTCAGAAGGGTAAGTCTCTGTTCTGTACCTCTGGACACTGAGGTTATTTCAGTCTGCCAAGTAATTTTCAGTCTACTGGCCAGAATCTTTATTTTTCAATTATATTCAGTGAATTCATTCTTAGTACATGATATAAGATAAGTTGATCTTAAAGACCAGAAGAAATATTACCATCCTAGCAATGGACTAGTGGCCAAAACTGTTCATTTTTCCTTATCCTGACTCATGCTCTTTTGCTTGTCTTCTTCTTCTTCTTGCGAACATAGTGGAACACTTGTATCTCCTTATTTGAAGCCCCTTCAAAATAAAATCACTAATTGGTACTCACCACGAAGTTGCTCTCCTTTGTCTCCCCTGGGAAAGGTGTCAAGCCACCCTCTGGCCATGTGCTTCACTCTCTCCTTCTTAAGCCCAGTGAGCAGGATGTGAGAGCCTTGTGTCTCCTTACACACATATCCTTTGATAATCTCTTAGTTTTACCTCTCATAGGTTACTATAGAGGTATAGCTAGTATCCTTTACTATTTGTATTGATTAATTATCATTATTTCTACTGTTTATTCACGTGTATTCGATTGATTGTTCAGCTAGCTTTTACGCTTCATGAAAATCTGTACGATTTGTAGATTACGCTTTTTCTGCCTCCGATCCACATGTAATATGCCCTAGTTGTTCTACTGCGTGTGCGTTTAATTCACGCGTTGCAGTTACTGCATTAATTTATCTCATTCTGCATTTAATAAATATCATCTTTGCGCTCTTCTTAAGGCGTGCTGCAGATAGATCACGCAAAACAAGGGCAAAACATGGCAGAGAGTCCAGATATTCCATCCAGTCAGCTGCTAGCGATCTAACCCTCTCCCCGTCTGGTGTTCTGCTAGAGACCCCTGCGGCAGAGGAGCGATGGGACGAGTCCGTTACTCGAAGAAACGACCGGCCTCCCAGACATCCCGCCATTGCAGACTAAGTCTAAGAGGGCCTCATCGCCGCCTCAACGCAGATTGAGGACACCCAGGGCAGCGCAGACTTCCAAAGGGAAATCATTTAAGACAGCAAGAACTTTTCTCAGCCGAGATCGCTCCAGCAGCAGAGTTGGGCCTCTAACGATGATCAGCCGATAATCATCCCGACTTACGGCAGAAGAAGCGACCCGGTGTCAGCGACTGTGACTTCTGCAGAGATCACCATGCAGCCTGATGCCTCTACACCGACGTCAGGCGCCATTGATGTGAACCCCATGCGCAGAAAAGACGCCCTAACGACTTCATCACAGATCATCCCAGAAGACATGATGCGGCAGATTATGAACATCATGGAGGACCACTACAAACGCGCAAGCAGGGTCCGAGCAACGGTACATGAAGGCTCCAACGTGAACAGCACCCCAGAGGCACCCCCGCCAACGTAGCAGCCAAGACGATGTCACCTTCGCGAAGGAAGTCCCGCACCACCTTGACGAAGGACCTAGATGTACAGCTTTTCGAGGGCCTCTGGCGAAGGCGGGAGATCATCACCATCTTCGATTTCATCTCTAGATATGGACTCAGACCATCAGACATCGCGGAAGCCTTCAGCGAAGGTCATATCATCGATCCCCGGACCGACGCAAATGAAGCTTCAAGGCATTCTGAAGGACATATGATTCCAGATCTTCATCGCCTAGAAGAACATCGAGGACTGCCGAAGAGCTTCAAGCTATCAACAT
Source organism: Haliotis rubra (assembly GCF_003918875.1). Classification (NCBI taxonomy): domain Eukaryota; kingdom Metazoa; phylum Mollusca; class Gastropoda; order Lepetellida; family Haliotidae; genus Haliotis; species Haliotis rubra. The sequence continues at coordinate 173,671 of NW_025767054.1, forward strand.
TCACCTCACAAGTCTCGAGAAGATCATCCCATAGACGATCTCCAATTCGCTCATCACCAGGTCAATCACCCATCAGATCTCCACATAGAGTGGCGCACAAGTCAACTAGATCGCCACAAACCTCATCAGATATACAGACAGCTACACGCAGTCGAAGAGCATCTACAATTTATTAATGATGATGGTTTTGAGGATGATGGAGGAATCATATTTTCTGATGCAGAGATACGGTATTGGATGGTCAATAACCTAGATCTCACATCACCATCTAAAAGTGGCAATACAGCTCAGGACGTATTTGATGAAGGAAGATGATCCAGATGCAATCACTCTACCCCCGATCGACCCGATGGCGGCAGTGCCACAGAATCTAGATGCAGCTTTCCAGAAAGCTACGAAAAGTTCAGATACCACATCTGCCCAACTTTCAAGCCAAGAAGTTCTCCACGCATAACATGGACTCCTTCTACAAGGCCCAGGACATCGATGAGAACTATAAGATCATCAGCGCATGTAAAGAACAAGATTTACAAGATGGATGATCGCAGTTGGCTCATATAGAAACCATGACGACGACGATGTTCTTTGGGTTAAATAGATCTAGGACGCATCAATGAGACTCTTATTACTAGATTCCGGGATTCCACGACGGAAGATGATAGAATGATTTATTCTGCCTTACTTATGCAAAAGAAAGATCAGCAGTTTTAACGGATCATCTTACATCTGTTTCAGCAGCATTCGACCTTAGCTCGCCGCCAAGGCCTCCTCGCCTCCTGTAATTGGGGAGAACTTTACAGCCCCACTTTATACAGCCCCCTGGTCGACAACATCCATCTTTGACGGAGAAATCACAAAGTCGCCTTAAGGAAGTCTCTAAGGATTCCAGGGAAGTCCTTATGATTAGATCGATGGACACACTAGCCTAGCAGCGCCATTCGGCCAGACTTCACAAAGATACTCAGGCAGATCTAAGTTCACGGGCCTACAAAGAGCAAAGAGACAGGAAGATAGCCAGCTCTAGAGGTAAGATTCTTTCACGCCCATATGGCAACTATAGAGGAGGATCAGGAAGAGGCAGGACACCCAGAGGTTCCCGCGAATTATAGACGCTGAAACACAGGTTCGAACGACTGGAGTCTTCCACCCCAGCCGTTCCAGTACAACCAGCTCAAGTGGGTGGCGCTTCCAACTACACTGGGAAAACTGGGGAATACTGCAAGACCCTTTACGCCTCCAACATTCTTCAACACGGATTTCAGATCCCTCTACAGGTTAAGCCTCCGCTGACAATCAAACCCCAAGTTCGACATGCCGCAACAACTACCAAAGATAAAGAGGCTGTTTCATCACTCCTATCCAAACAGGCCATAGAAGTAATAGATCAAGCAAACGCCGAACCAGGTTTCTACTCCCCAGTTTTCCTAGTTCCCAAGAAAAACTCCCACGGAGAAATACAGACTCATCTACAACATGAGCTTTTCAACAAGAACTATCTCACGCAAACCAATCGGGTTTCAAGATGATACATTGCACCTCAGTTACGCCTAGATGATTCATCCTATGGACTACATGGGCAGCATAGATCTACAGGATGCCTACTTGCACATCCCCATTCATCCCGATTCCAGGAAATACCCTACGATTTACTCTAGAAGGGCTACATTACCAGTGGAAAGTAATTCCCATTCGAATATCATCAGCCCCTGGCTATTCAATGAGGATAACTTAAACCGATTATCAAATTTCTACATCACTGCAAGGGCTACGCGAGTGCTTTACCTCGACGACGGGATACAAGTAGATCAAGATCCACTTGCGCCTCAAACTACAGTTAAATTACATCATAAAGCTACTAACACAACTAGGTTGGTTAGTAAACTTACGCAAGTCGGACCTAGTACCATCGCAAGACCTACAGTTCCTAGGTATTCGATCTCATCACAAATCGCATAACCATTATTATGGTACCAGAAGACCGCTGGTCAAGATACAACAGACCATTCCACCAGCTCTACTCTCTCCGCTACCACTCTGCGACAATGGCAGAGCCTACTAGGTCTTCTCACATCAGCCCAAGACATGACTGTCACAGGCAGATTACAGTTACGTCCCCTACAGGTCCTCATCAACGCGCACATCTCAACGATGTACAAACCATTCAGTCTACCGTAAACATCTCAGACCACATCTACTATGGTGGACCAAGAAATCGAATGTCTGCTAAGGGATTTGTTTAGCAGAGCAGGAATACAAAACCCATCTGTATGTAGATCGCTGACACCCAAGGTTGGGAGCTCATCCTCACCAACCACATCGATATCAGGGTTATGGAATCAGCAAGAATGCAAACTCCATATAAACAGTCTAGAAATGAAAGCTGTAATCAACGCCATTCTACATTGGAGCACATTTCTACAAAATGCGCCCTAATGATCCATACAGACAATTCGACAGTGGCGCTCTACATAAACACAAGCAAGGCTCAAACGAGATCGATGAACCTTTTGAACCTAAGCTTTCAACTGTTCGATTTAATACAAGATCTAAATCTACATGTCAGAGCAGTGCACATTCCCCGGAGCCAGAAATATACTAGCAGACGCTCTCTCTCGGCCTCATCTACCATCACCGATACAGAGTGGATGATCAACAGGAAATTTTGCACAGATAATCAAGCAATTAGGAGCTGCTCGCTAATAGACCTATTCGCCACGCTGATTCAACAATCAGCTACCGACATTCTGTGTCACCAGTCCCAGACCCCCAAGCTTGGGCAACGGACGCTCTAAGTCTATCATGGGAAGGCCTCAACGCGCATCGCCAGCGCCGGGCCGCCAGCAATAATACCTCAAGTATTACAGAAAATCAGACAAACACAGAGCCTACAACTCACTTTGGTGCGTTTCTACTGGTCGGCCAGAACGGTTTCCCATACTAATTCAAGAAATTCGGGTCAACCAACACTGGAGCTACCCAAGCAAGAAACCTGTTAATTCATCCTCACACTCAAACAAGTGCATCGAAACCCAGCAATGTTCCAACTACACGTATGGACTGTATACAAATGTGCTTAAACAAGAGAGGATATTCTGCCAGGGCTGACGCAAAGCAGTCAACGCTTTGCTCTTACGTTACTCAACTCAGAACTTGTAACGACTGACAAGTGGCACAGTTTCAGGAAAATTATGCAACAAAGAAAGGGTTTACAGCAAGAGAGGCTTCACAACCTCAAGTGGCAGACTATTTGTGTTACCCTACCAAAACAAACATTTAAAAGGTTCAACGATATCAACATATCTTGCCGCTTAGCTCTGTAATCACCATGAGAACGGGTGTCAAATTGACAAGATCTCCAGAGTTACTGGCCTTACTCACGAGCTTTCGGATTGGAGGACCAAAAGCGGAAGTTCCACGCCCCAGCTTGGGATCTGAATGTGGTGTTACAACACCTCACGAGTGAGGGTCTATGCGAACCTTGGAATCGACAAACTTTGAATTTCTCTCACAGAAAACATTGTTTCTGCTATCGCTAGCCACAGCAGCAAGAATGTCTGAAATTCAGCGCCTGGATTACGAGAGGATACAGTTTGATGACAATCATAACACAGCGCAGCCTCGGATTAAGATGGGATTTCATCAAAAAATCAACTGCCAGGTCAACCAGACAGATTATTCCACATCCCGGCGCTTATCCTCTATTTCTCGGATCACAAGATACACAAGACCTATCACTGTGTCCGTAAGAGCTCAAAGTTTATTTTACGATCCAAAACAAGGAGAAGATTTCTCAAACGCTTATTCATCCCATTATAAGCCTACTTAATCAAACAGAAGTGTCACGGACCACAATATCTATTTGGATAAGGACTGTCATTCTCCGTGCCTACAAGGCAGCAGGCTTGGACCCACCAACAGCATCAAATCCACATGAGATCAGGGCACTGGCCTCTACCCTCGCCTCTACACGGTAACTGTTCCTTGAACACGATTATGGAAGGATGCTATTGGAAATCTAACATGGTATTTGCTAATCACTACCTAAGAGACATCACTACAGAAGATGTCTCTGGCATTCACCATTTCGACCACTGGTCCTCAAGCTCAGCAACTGACAGTCCCTCAGAGGCGTTAAAATATTATCCTCACAAGATTAATATGTATTTTATACATACTCATCTAGCTTATAACTCTCACGGAGTTTTAGGGCTATGTATATATGTTCAGCTTAAGTATTCAACCTTAAGCATATACTTGGATATAGTCAATTTCAGTGCCTCTATCAGAGTCACCTATATATATATATATAATTTATATGTATTGTTCAATATATTCATAATGTAATTCCCCTTTAATGGCTTTATATAACCTATGGTTTTCTTTATACAGGAAACATCCTAAATCTAAGCCTTCATGAAGTTCCCGTAGGGGATATTACAGTATATCTATACAAAATCACTAATTATAAATCCAAAGTATTCTGTTACCCACCTCCGTCTCCATTAGGATGCTACAAACAAAGAGCATGAGTCAGGATAAGGGAAAAATATGTAATTTTTAGAGTAAAATTGATATTTTATACTTATCCTGACTCATGAGGTTAGCCCTCCCATCCTCCCCACATAACACTTTGGATTTCCCTGTAAATTCAAGTGTTGGGCTCGCTAAATCAGGAGAGAGTGGAGCACATGGCCAGAGGGTGGCGACACCTTTCCCGCCAGGGGAGACAAAGGGGAGCAACTCGTGGTGAGTACCAATTAGTGATTTTATTTTGAAGGGAGCTTCAAATAAGGAGATACAAGTGTTCCACTATGTTCGCAAGAAGAAGAAGACAAGCAAAAGAGCATGAGTCAGGATAAGTATAAAATATCAATTTTACTCTAAAAATTACATATTTGCAAAATTATCAGCAATTGTCGCCCACTCTCAAAAGCTTAAGGGTTGTGAAAATTCATAAGGATTTTTCTGATACTGTTGGACACGAGTAGGATTGGCATTACAGAAAAAAGATCACAGGATTAAAGATCACAGGATTCAAGAGGAATTACTTCCATGTACAGATAGGCATTCTGAACAATTGTCTGATCACTTTTGATTGATATCATTTCACTTATTACTTTTCACTAATTTTCACTTTATTACCACATAGTGAACACTTTCATCATGTTTACTGTTAATGTTTTGCAGACAGCAGTTTTGAAGTCTTCCAGTGTAGCTCTGAAGCGGAAAGCCCCCAGTTCTGTGGTGAAGCCCATGTCTAGTCGTGCAGAAGAAGAGGAGGAGGAGTACGACCCTCACAATCCATCTGTGGGCAGTGTTGCCAGTGTAGTGCGAGTCACGGCAAGGAAGTGAGTATGTGAGGCATTCTCTAGGTCCCCCGACCATCTGTGGGCAGTGTTGCCAGTGTAGTGCGAGTCACAGCAAGGAAGTGAGTATGTGAGGCATTCTCTAGGTCCCCGACCATCTGTGGGCAGTGTTGCCAGTGTAGTGCGAGTCACGGCAAGGAAGTGAGTATGTGAGGCATTCTCTAGGTCCCCCGACCATCTGTGGGCAGTGTTGCCAGTGTAGTGCGAGTCACAGCAAGGAAGTGAGTATGTGAGGCATTCTCTAGGTCCCCCGACCATCTGTGGGCAGTGTTGCCAGTGTAGTGCGAGTCACAGCAAGGAAGTGAGTATGTGAGGCATATCTCTAGGTCCCCGACCATCTGTGGGCAGTGTTGCCAGTGTAGTGCAAAGTCAGAGCAAGGAAGTGAGTATGTGAGGCATTCTCTGGGTCCCCGACCATCTGTGGGCAGTGTTGCCAGTGTAGTGCGAGTCACGGCAAGGAAGTGAGTATGTGAGGCATTCTCTAGGTCCCCCGACCATCTGTGGGCAGTGTTGCCAGTGTAGTGCGAGTCACAGCAAGGAAGTGAGTATGTGAGGCATTCTCTAGGTCCCCCGACCATCTGTGGGCAGTGTTGCCAGTGTAGTGCGAGTCACAGCAAGGAAGTGAGTATGTGAGGCATTCTCTAGGTCCCCCGACCATCTGTGGGCAGTGTTGCCAGTGTAGTGCGAGTCACAGCAAGGAAGTGAGTATGTGAGGCAATCTCTAGGTCCCCCGACCATCTGTGGGCAGTGTTGCCAGTGTAGTGCGAGTCACAGCAAGGAAGTGAGTATGTGAGGCAATGTCTAGGTCCCCTGACCATCTGTGGGCAGTGTTGCCAGTGTAGTGCGAGTCACAGCAAGGAAGTGAGTATGTGAGGCAATGTCTAGGTCCCCCGACCATCTGTGGGCAGTGTTGCCAGTGTAGTGCGAGTCACAGCAAGGAAGTGAGTATGTGAGGCATTCTCTAGGTCCCCCGACCATCTGTGGGCAGTGTTGCCAGTGTAGTGCGAGTCACAGCAAGGAAGTGAGTATGTGAGGCAATGTCTAGGTCCCCCGACCATCTGTGGGCAGTGTTGCCAGTGTAGTGCGAGTCACAGCAAGGGAAGTGAGTATGTGAGGCAATGTCTAGGTCCCCGACCATCTGTGGGCAGTGTTGCCAGTGTAGTGCGAGTCACAGCAAGGAAGTGAGTATGTGAGGCATTCTCTAGGTCCCCCGACCTGATATTGCTGGAATTTTGCTGTGACGTTACTCCTTGTGTGCGATCAGAATAATTTCATTTTTTCTTTTCTTTAGAAATGTATGCACAAGATGTTATGTTTGATTAGAACTATTCATGTTTTGATGTGTTATTGTTTAATATTTTTCTATCAGTGCGTTTGCTTTATTTTTAAACAGATTTGTTTTGTCATAATTGTTTTTGCCAATTTCATCTGCCAAACCCTCTATAGGGTACACCTGAGGTGAACTCACACATTTTTTAGGCTTCTAAATTCTTGGTACAAGTGAGTGACCCTTTCACTCCTTTATTTGAAAGCCAAAATGTACGAACAGAAAGAACTTGGTACAGCCTACTTTTCTAGCATCAGCTCAGAGGCTGATATTCAGTCCCAAGACTGCAACCACTGGCAGTATATATAACCCAATTAGACTCACAATTTACACGATTCATGTTAGTTAGTCATTATAGTTATAACCAATTAATTTTTAAACTTATCCTATCTCACGGTATGCACCTCTCTTCTTCTTCTATGACCATGTGTGGAAACATGCTGCAGGCTAAGTTGAATCAAAGCTTTCTGGCCTCTGCAGGGGTGGAAATAACTTTTAAAATGCTAGTGTACTCCAGTACAGTGGCACATGTAAAATCACTTGCCCTGATAAGTTTTCCACTATACTGGCTGTCTTCTGGTTGATTTTTTAAATAAACAACATAATTAACATTGGAAAGTCAAGTGGACACTGGTACAGTGTGATATACAAATTTGTTTGCCCGACAGAAAAAAATATTGGACTCGGACGTCGGGCAATGGGTTATTTCCAACCCTGCTCTGCCCCCACTCCAATAGCACGACCTGTCAATCATCTCATAAGCGTGCCAGATGCTCAGATGATGAAGTGACGCTCTGTGCCTGTCATTTTCTTTCTTGTCACTACACCGGGTGGACGTGTGTTGTTCTCTCAGTTGGACATTATTTGATTGGCAATATGGGTAATAGAATCCAAGTTCTAAGAAACACAAACACTGTGATCAGTGCAACAGCAACTTTTCCGCTGCTGATCAACATGCTTTGTGTGTGGATTGTATAGGCTGTTGTAGTTGGTCACATCGGTGTTCTGTTTGTTCACACTTGAATGATGATGATTTTTCTGAATATCGACGGGTGGCATCTAGACATAGATCGGACAGAGATCTGGCGTACAACTGCTGAAGGTCCTTCAACTTCTAAGCGTGCTAAATCGGAACGCCGTTCGAAGAGAGCAGTTTGTCGATCTAAATCACCATCCCCGAACGAAGATTTTTTAGAGGTGGCCTCAGACTCCTACTTGAGCGAGAATCTCCGTCGTCTCTTTCATCCTCGAACGTCTAGTCCCGTCTCCAGACAAGTTTTATCTCCTCCGAGAGTGGTAGTGCTAACAACCTCTGCAGCACAGTCTTGGCCTTCTACCTTGGTGACGATTTCACAGACTCCTAGTTTGCCTCAGGTGGTTGTTTCCAGAGCAACGCTTTGGTTGAGTGCTCCACCCCCCTCTGCTATGGTGGGTGCGCTTGGTGAAAGCGTTCACTCTCATGTGGGGAGTGCAGTCAGTTTGGCACTTTCAACCACAGGGGTCAGTTCGGCGCTTCAACCGCTTGCTTCCAATGCGGCGCTTTGTTCCAGTTCGGCGCTTTCATATCCTCCTGTGATGACATCAGGCATGACAGCAGTATCCAGTACAGCGCTTTCAACACCTTTCCTGTACCTCGCACCACCTGTCTATGAACAACCGCCTAGTTCCAGTGCGCCGCTTACTACCAGAGAGGCACTTGCTGTCCATTCATCACTTTGTACCAATGCGTCGCGCTCACAAAGAGAAGAAGAGACCAGTGCATCGTTTCACTTCAGTTCACCGCTCTCGTTCGGTCCAACTCATTAGCCCTGTGCGCCGCATTCGATTGTATCAACTCTTAAGCTCCCTGTGCCTTTTCGATTAGATCAACGCTTCAGACCAGTGTACCGTTTTCGATTGGAACAACGATTCAACCTAGTGAACTGTTTTTTAATTGGAACACCTTTCAGTCCAGTACACTATTATTGTATGGTATACACTATTATTAGACGAATGCACCGGTCCCGATTGACTCAGAGCTTTAGATCATGAATGCGGCCGAACCGTATCACAGTACTGAACCAGATCAGCTCTTCGATCCAGATCGTCGAACCAACCTAGATCTCAGAACCGATACTGATCGCTGCACCATACCAGATCGCCGATCCGACAGTGTTCGCTGGACTGTCATCTTTCGTCGAATCATCTGGTTACCTCTATGCGCATACTGTCATCATGACTTGTTTACTAGTTCGCACACTACGGTACCTACAGTGACTCTTTTATACTGCAGTTCTACTTCAACACTTATCCCAACTTCGGCGTTGATACCTCATTTATGATTTCTACAGTTTTTACCGGTGCTCAGCTTGGCTTCTCGGATTACGCTTCCTGCTCCACTCCAATGCGCCGCTTTCATTCAGTTCAGCGATGCAGAGCGCACCTTGGGTTTTGATTAGCTCATCTCTACACATCAATGCTTTCAGTCCAGTGCGACACCTTGTCCCAATGAGCCGCTTTCATTCACTTCTTGGTTATCTACTTGTGCGCCGATCGTATCCAGACTGCCGCTTTACTCTAGTGCGCCGCTCTCTTATGTATCAACGCTTCCATCCAGTGCGCCGCTCTCTTATGTATCAACGCTTCCATCCAGAGCGCCGCTTTACTCCAGTGCGCCGCTCTCTTATGTATCATAGCTTCCATCCAGTGCGCCACGCTCTTATGTATCAACGCTTCCATCCAGTGCGCCGCTCTCTTATGTATCATAGCTTCCATCCAGTGCGCCACTCTCTTATGTATCAACGCTTCCATCCAGTGCGGCCGGCTTCCAGTTAGTGCATCGTTTCGGCTGGTTGTACAGAGGTAGTGGTTATGTCAGTAGCGCAGGCCTCTACATTACGGCGGTGATTGATGATCCCTGATTTTTAAGATTCCTCCGTCATCTACCATCCGATCTTCACCTTTGATGAATGATTCGATTCACCGAATCTATCCACCCTTCGACGTAGATATCAGCTCTACAACCACCTGGTTTGACATATTTGTCCAGAAACTTGACGATGATGTGAAAGGAAGGGTGCTGAGGTTGATGAAACAGACCACGATTACACCACAAAGCTGCTACGAGTAGTCTGTATACAGTAACAAGACTCAGTGAAGCATCGTACAATATTCCTGAATATCAAGTTGGTCTATTAATGCACAGTTTCTGCGTGTGGTACTAGCAGTGATGTTTGGTCAAGAAGCTAGCGTCACTTTACCCATTTTACCAGATTCTATGGGTTGGGATTCGCCTGGTTAAATGACGACCATTTTTTGTCACTATTGCATTGTGGGTAGCATTTGCAATGGCGGACTACTGTTTGTTTACCGGAGACTTTTGATGATACAGTGACTATGAAGTGCCCTGACAGTCTTGTCTTGGTCCCACGAAGCGGATACCTATCCCAGCCTTTAATTGCCAGTGATAATGAACGGTGCCATTCCCGGTAAGAGTGATTATGTCGAAGTTTCGTCAGTCATCCAAGAGAAACAGTTTACCGAGGGTGTCAGACAGAATCGCCCGAGAACGCTTTCACTTGGCTAGGGTTACTCGGTTTTTAGATTAAGCCCTCAGTTCAGAGGTCACTGCAGCTATGTCCGGACTGTCCGCAATCATCGATTTTACTACCTTCATTTCCCTTACAAACGTTCCTGGGGTCACTGGTCTTTTTACCTCCGCCATTCCATCAACTTTACGAATGTTCCGGTTGATTGGCGATCCCATGCCTCACATCTACTCACTTTTCACTCCATCTGGCGGACCAACACTTCATTTGGCGAACCATACTTTCCTGCGATCACTGATTATACGGACTGCATCACTATGTGTACAATGTGAACGTTCCTGTAGGTTGACTGAAAATCTCCATGCCACGAACCTACTCCATTCAGCACTTCTTCTGTACTGTCATGCTGGCTTGACTAATCGAATGTATCCTATCTCAGGAGAGATTCCTTCTTCAGTGGCAGTAGTTGCTAGGCCTTCTGATATCAGCTCAAGCCTCAACGTACAGAGGCCATCTCCTACTTCGTCCGATACAGTGATTTCTACGCCCGTATCTCGAGGCCATGAACTGAACCCGAAGGAATTGAGTCGCCTTCCAGAACCGCTTCGTCCAGTCCTTCAGTGTGGCTCGACGAACTGAATGTCTACATTGGAGTTTCTATGGTACCCCTAGCGCTTTAGCAACCCAAGATTCCCACCTTTTTGGCCGGTCAGAAGTATGTTCCTAGACCGGCAAGACTTCCCGATCACGCCAATCTTCTGGTTCATCTTCACTCCGATCAGCTGCATTGGTCTCCGCTCACACTTAATCTTCACGCCTGGTGCATTTACATGAATCGCTAACTGCAACGGGATATTCCAAGCGAGTCGCAACGGCGATTAGCGCAGCACACCAAACTTCTACCAGGCCACTCTGTGATGACTATGGAAGAATTTTGAAGCGTACTGCAAGACGATGGGTATTATATCTCCCACTACAGCATCGCCGCAGATGGTCGCGGAGTACCTCCAGCATACCAAGAACTTCCAAGGAATTGAAGGGTTCTCCCTTGTCTTCATACAGGTGGCTACAGGTGCGAAGGTGTCAACTGTCCCTGAGCTCAAGTCTCTCCTCAGATCTTACAACGTTGCTGATCAATCCCGGAAGTTCCGGACACCAGCCTGGGACCTTTCCGTGGTTCTTAATCATCTCACGTCAGAGGAGTATGAACCTTCTGGCAGAGAAGGATTTCAAGCATGTCACATTTAAGACTTTTTTCCTCCTGGCTCTTGCGACTGCTGCCTGCATCTCCGAGCTTGCTTCACGCACTGGATGTCACCTGGTTGCGCTTAGAGAGGACCAGACATGCCAACGTCCTGCTTGGTTTGAGGTTGGATCTCGTCGCTGGAACTAGTTGCCTGGACAGCCGGACAGACTATTCGCCTTTCCGTCACTGTCTACTATTCTGGGCCCTGACGAAACTGAGGATCTCTCCCTATGTCCTGTCCAGACTTTACGGGTCTATTAGCTGCCTCCAAGGACAGACGTAGGTTACGCAAAAGACTGTTTATTTCTCTGTCACCTGCCTCATCTACAGAAGTCTCTCGTACCATAATGGCATTCTGGATGTGATCTACCTTCCTTCATGCCTACGCCTATGCTGACCTTCTTCCTCCTACTACAGCCAACTCTCATCAGACAAGAGCCTTGACCTCTACGATGGCGCTACATAGAACTGTTCCCTTCACGGCATCATGGAGGGTTGTCTTTGGAGATTGGACACGGTCTTCGTTTCACCCTACTTCCGGGATCTGTCTGTCACTGATGTGGAAGTTTTCACCAACTGGGTCCCTTGGATCTGGCGCAGCAGTTGTCGTCGGCTCGCAAATGCAGATAAGATGCAGTTCCTACCTTCGTGTAGGTCTTGCATTCTCTATATCATGAAAGATATCGGTCCTATCTTTCTTATTGGTATGGATTATATTTGGGCATGGACCACCTCACCTAGGGAACTAGGGCGTGTTTGCACTGTCATACCCGTGACTCAATAGACTGAGAGGCCAATCTTGTGCTACATGCAGAGGTGGTCGACACTCCACTTAATGACCTCTACTCTCTGAGCAATTACGTCAGTGTAGTGTTGATTTCCGATTACCTGCTTGGTTTTCAAAGCGTTCCGCTCCTAAGTCCTTTCTCACCTATGGTCAGTTAGGGGGATTGGTACTGAACGTTAAACGAGTTGTGCAACCGGGCTGTTCCCTCTTTCACCGCCTTCCAGCGTGTGTCTGTGGGGGATAGTTTCGAAGCAGGGACTGTCCAGATTAAGGTCTTCGACTTTAATTCACTGGGGTCACTTGATAAATCGTGGGGAGGCGAGGTCTACTTGCCAAACTGCGTCCTGTTGCTTGTCAAAAGTTGCGGCTGAAAACCACATTAATTCGGGACCGCCCACTCCCTAGAGTTTTTGTGCTGTGTAAGCTAAGGGGTTATCTGAAGCAACCCATCACAAGTTCGGAATTAGCATATCGGGACTTGGTGCTTTCTCCTGGCCTCCTTGTGTTATACGTCTCACGGTTGTAGAGTTGACACAGGGTAATCTGCGGCCCACCTGCCAACCGTGGGATAATGCATACCGTGAGATAGGATAAGTTTAAAAATTTGGAAATTTTAACTATGAATTGTATATTTATATACTTATCCTATCTCACGCAATGGATAGCCCCCTGACCTGCCCCACATCACAGATTACTGGAAGCTCCAAGACGAGAATGACAGGCACAGAGCGTCACGTGATCATCTGAGCAACCAGCAGGCTTATGAGATGATTGACAGGTCGTGCTATCGGTGTGGGGGCAGAGGTCAGGGGGGTAGAGGCCAGAAAGCTTTGATTCAACTTAGCCTACAGCACATTTCCACACATGGTCGTAGAAGAAGAAGAGAGGTGCATACCGTGAGATAGGATAAGTATATATAAATATACAATTTATAGTTAAAATTTCGAATTTGTAGAGGTGATATATATTTCACTGGAGATTTTCCATGTTTGCCTGCCAAGGGAACTGTTTGTAATCCTAGATGTACTGGGGATTCCCCATGTGTGCATCATGGTTGGTGGACAAACAGTGGGGGGGGAACTTGGTGGCTGCAGACTTCTGCAGAACATGAGGAGCAACTAACTGTACATCATGTATGTTTATCCTAGGTCTAGTGTACCCAGATCACTACAAGCCAACAAGATGCTGCTGATGAAGGCTATGACAGATGCAGAGAAATCTGTCACCACCACTGGCAAGCGATCAGTCACAGTCACAGACAACAAACCAGGTATGGTTCAGGGACCACATCAACATGATCAGTTGCTGTTGCAGTTGTTCTTGTAGCTTTGAAATGTGTGAAGATCAACTTTGTTAACTGTTTCCTTGTAATTGTATGTAAACTGCAAAACTGCCTCAATGAAACTGAAGGGAGACATGTTGCCACCTCGATAACAACCCATGCAATTCTATATTATAATGAGAAAAAGGTAAAACCCTCTTTGACTGCTACACAACTTGTACATTCCTCTCAAATAGTCAGTCAACTGCAGATGAACATGTCATTCCCTGCACTCCCTCTATTCTACCTGAAACAATATACTACATGTAGAGCAGGTCACTGCAACCATAAATGTAAATGTTTTTGAATACGTATCTCATCTGCACTTGGCAAGTAGATAAGTTGTAAATCAGATTGTAGAAAAAGGTTTCAAATCCCCATCTTATCTTACCTTCATGTAAAATACCTTCATTTCATTGGTCAATGACGCTTTAACAAGTTTCCATGTCACCCCTCCCAGGAGGGTGACAACTGGAAAAATTATTACCCGCTGCCAGCTCTCTCAGAGAAACTGTATGGCTAACAAATCAATATGGCATGTAGTGCATGGAGTTAGAAAACTGTTTGATTAGCTGTTTTTGAGTTAACTATGTACTCATTTATTTTACCGACTTTCACTGCTCAATTTAAACTAGTTTGTGCATTGCATTGTTTGCACACTCAACTTAGAGTTTAAACATAATTAACCATTTTATAGCAGTTTTAAGCTTGTTAGAATATGTTTCACTGATTTTATAAATTGAAGCTCCCCTTAAAGACAGACGCCATTTTGTTTACATGTCATACAGTCTGTAGCAAGCTTATCGTTCTTCAAAATAAAATATGATGATAATTTTGTACATTTAAAATGGCGGTAAGATAAACACGTTGTAAATTTCTCCCTTGAGTAATACAGTCTGATTTACGCCTTTTTGTAGCAGTGTCATCCCTCACCTACCGGCTCGGGTGACACTGCTACAAAGAGATGTACTTCAGACCTATTACCCTCAAGAGAAGCATACAACTTATAATCTTGCCCATATGCTGGTACAGCTAGCTCTCTTGAAACATCTCATATCATTTAGTCCAACCCAGTATTGATAGCTGTAACAAACCTGTGTAAACTCCTCACAGCTCAGCCCTGTATCCGGGGGGTAATAGGTAATGATTAAATGAAGATGTGAAGTGCAGGTGTTAAGCGTGGACTGTAAAACAATGAGGGAGGTTACTTTATTTCACATGGGTGTTTTATTTGCTTCTATTAACAATCATTGGGATACATTTACACTATATGCTGCCACATGACAACTATTTGAGACAAATTGCTCATATAACAAAGACTTCTCACTTTGTGTTTCTTTGACAGAACGAAGCCAGCAACGATCTCAGTACAACAGCAGTAGGGCTACAGTATTAGCTGATAAAAATGTGACGCGATCCTACAACACCACTCCATCCTACAACACCACTCGGCCTAGCCTGGTGTCTCGCTCCAAGAAGGAGGAGATCATGAGGAAAATGAAGTACACCATCGAGGTTGAGTCACCCCACG
This sequence comes from Haliotis rubra, assembly GCF_003918875.1. NCBI lineage: Eukaryota > Metazoa > Mollusca > Gastropoda > Lepetellida > Haliotidae > Haliotis > Haliotis rubra. The sequence continues at coordinate 188,776 of NW_025767054.1, forward strand.
ATTCACCTGAGGAACCAGGCTCTGGTAGGTTTTCTGAAACATTGAAAACTAAGCTGAAGGAATACTAATAGTTATTTTCAGTATGTGACAAAAAATGGAATATACTGTATGCGTTTTAATATGATTTCATTATGTCATTATGAATTAAATGTGAGTGAGTGAGGTTGGTTTTACACAGCTTTTAGCAATATTCCAGCAATATCACAGCAGGGGACACCAGAAATGGGCTTTGCACATTTTGCCCATGTGGGGGATTGTACCTGGGTCTTTGGCGTTGCGAGCGAACACTTTAACCACTAGGCTATCCCACTGCCCCATTATGAATTAAAAACAGTTAATATTCTTTGCAAATGTCATCACTTCAGACTTTCCTCACACATTAAGCTGACAGGTAGGGATACATACTGTGACATTAATACTAAACACTCTCACTCCACTTGCCAAAGTAAGCTGACCACTTGCTAGAATTATGAACAGTGAGAACAGAGCTACAGATAACTTTTTGGGTCATTGAGATATGTACTCGCTTGTGTTCATTTCAATTTGGTATCTTCATTTTCCTTTGAGTAACCAAATATATTGTACTCATCTCACTCAAACTCATTTGGGTATTTTGCCATTTTCCATTAATTATAAAAATATAATACAGTTTAAATGTTAGTGTTTGCTATTTATGTTTGATCTGTAATATGAGAAACGATAAGAAAGACTGCAAGTTGTCAAGTTTCTGTCCTGAAATAGAACCTCCCAGTATACCTCCGTTATTTTATCTTTCCACCGGTACGCAAGCTAAGATTTCATATTTTCGCATTTACGCATGTAAGATCACATTTATTGAGTATTTACAAAAATTCAAGCGTACTTGTACGCAACAGACTTAATAGGAATTGAGTTTTCACATAAATATTTATGTAATTTACGCAGATACGCAGCTTATCTGTACCTCTGGAGAAGCTCCATCAAAGCTGACCTTCCTTTATTAAGCACTTCAGTGGTATATAGGGGCAGTGGGGTAGCCTAGTGGTTAAAGCGTTCAGTGGTCACACCGAAGACCCGAGTTCTATTCCCCACATGGGCACAATGTCTGACATCCAGTTCGGGTGTCCTGCAGCATGATACTGCTGAAATGTTCCTAAAAGTGGCTTAAACCCTACACACTCACTCATGTATAGGTAATATAACTACATGTAGAATAACTCGTCTGCAGAGGAGGAGCCGGTGCCTGACAACCGAGTTGTCGAGGTGGACCCAGAGGAGGAGGTGGAGCAGGTAGTGTCAAGTCCAGAAGCAGTGGCTGGAGCATCTGACTCTGACCCCGGGGCAGAGGTTGAGACGGTGGTGGAGGAAGAGGATGCAATCGGTGTCGGAGACGAGGAGGAGGAGGAGACGGAGCAGGGGGAAGAAGAGATACCTGTCATCCTGGAGGATGTGGCTTCAGACGAGTTCCGTCACATTCTGGACACGGAAGGGAGTCAGGTTCAAGGCAGGCTACAGCAGCAGGAGGAGGTCATGGCAGAGGAGGAGGGTGATGGCAACTCCAGGGTAGTCAAAGACAAGTAAGTCCTACAAGAAGATTTTGTTATCCTCAAAATCATACACTAACACATTTGTGTCGCCTGCTATTCAGTATACAGGTACCAAATTACTTTTGATTTGATTTAAATGAAGTGATTGATAACCATAGTGGCTATACTGAAAAATTAATTGTATTTTAAGCTAATTTGGCTCTGAATGTGTTCCTGGATTGACATAACCTTTCTTTCTTAAGCTAGTTACTATGACAAGATGATAATGATGTGAATTATGATGCATGCCCCTGACACTACAGTTATCATCAATTTTCTGAACCTGGTGTAGCACAGTGCTTCAGTATTCTATTTAAAGCTAATGACTATCACAAGATGATATTGAAGTGAATTATAATGTTTAAAATGTGTAGGTAATTTGTGAGACAACAGCCCCTTTTTCTCAACCTTGTGTACCAGTGTGTCCCAGAGTGTACCACAGTGCTTCAGTATTCTGTCTCCCTACAGTTCCAAGAACACCAAGTTTATTGTTACTCTGGATGGTGTTGACCCAGACCAGTATGAGAGCATGGAGGTGGACATGGAGGACACAGGCGAATCTACACGGGTCATGGATGTCACGTCCCGAGTGGCTCCACCCAGAATCAAACCTTTCTCTATCAACCTCAAGGATTCGGATGGTGAGTGGACAAGCCAGTGATGGATTGTGTAGCCTGTGAATGGTGATGTCACAAAATACTGAGGAAATTGATCAAATAACTTAGTTATGTGTCACTACACAATGTCAAACATGCCTCAATCTACATTATATTGTTCAGAGCATATTTACAGTTTTCCAGTCGAAGATTGTTTCTATTGTTATTTATGGTATTTCCTCTATTAGATGGCACACTTCAAGTACATGCCAGCCTCTAACTGATACCGGGTCATATTGACTCAGTTAAAAAGAATAGAGTTGACAGAAGCTGAGCCTCTCTGGGTTTGGAGTAATGTGATTAATAATGACCTTTCCCTACAAGTTTATCATTTGTATAACTGTAGAATATGGGATTTTGTAAGGCTGTGAGTAAATGGACACCGGGCGGCTAACAGATGCAGGCCAACAGCTAACATGATAGTATTAGATGCCCGGGTGTCTTACAGAGGAAATGTGGTACATATCAATTAGTGTTGGGAATTGGTTGAAATCTCAGAATTGATGATTGCTTCATTACAAACGAAAAATCATCGAAAAAAATTGGTTAGCATCATTTTTCAGATTTTCCTATCCAGGTTGTTATTGCAGATATGTATATGATGATGCAACTTGCTACTTTAAAGTGATGACTAATATATCATGACCATAAACTTCCTGGAGTCTTCAAGAAATATTCAGTCATGACTTTTCAGTTAGTGAAGTGAGTTTTCTCAGAATTAAACAAGTTTGCAGGCCCCGACAACTTCGAAGATATGTTCCATCGTCAAGTGTTTCAAAGACTAAAACAGCAGTTCCAAAATCGTTTGTGTTTGATTATGAGAAAATGTGATCGATTGCTTGGTCATTCAGTCACTGCGACCAATCTTCGATTATTTCAATTAATCAGAACACCACTAATATCAATACAGACAACCTAGTTACTATTTGTTTGTATTTCTGACATCTTAGGGGCGGTGGGGTAGCCTAGTGGTTAAAGCGTTAGCTCATCACGCCGAAAACCCGGGTTCGAATCCCCACATGGGTACAATGTGTGTAGCCCATTTCTGGTGTCCCCTGCCGTGATGTTGCTGGAATATTGCTAAAAGCGGCGTAAAACCAAACTCAGTCAGTCAGTCTGACATCTTATGTTCTGTTTTTATCATCATTTTTAAAGACAAATAGGGTAATAGTTTTTAATAGGTGGTATGGGCAGATGTGGTATAGAAACATACCAATATGCATCCTATCAATCATGTCAATATTCATCTTAACTGACTCATGAAAATCCAGGTTAGAATTGATCACCCATGCTTGTCGTAAGAGACAACTAGCGGAATCAGGTGGTAAGGCTCGCTGACTTGGTTGACACATGTCATCATGTTCCAATTGCGTAGATTGATGCTAATCTTAACTGTGGACATGTTTTCTTTCAGAGGAAGAAGACCATTCTATTACCCCCCTGAAGAAGGCAAAAATGGCAGAAAAGTGCCGATTTTGGCCAGCATGTGTTAATGGCAATGCATGTGAATATCACCATCCCACAGTCAGTTGCAAGTGAGTGTACAAACATTGTCTTCTTACACACAGTCTCATAGGGGATCAGCTGACATGATAATCATATCTTAGTGCATGCAATCCCCACAGCAAAGATCAGAAGGCATCTATTTCAGATCAAGTCACAATTTCCTGGACTACTAGAGATATGACCCAACCGATATTTCGTCGACAGCTTGTCTTTTGGACTCCTGGCAATTTCTGGTCAATCTCAGTATCAGCCAGAGCATGGCCTTGACCTTGTTTAATTATATCCAGATCAGCTTAAATATAGCTGAAAACAGCATTCAGTAACTTTTAAACATGGGATAATGATCTCTTTTTGACTGCTCTTGCGAAGTTGTCATGTATTCCAAGTTGTCATAAAGCATCTGCTTCGGTGAGTGAACAACAATGATCTATTTTTGACTTCTATTTATTTACAGAACATTCCCCAGCTGCAAGTTCGGAGATAAATGTTTGTATATTCACCCAAATTGTAAATATGATGCCCGGTGTACAAAAACAGATTGTCCATTTACACATGCAAGTAGAAGAAAACCTATGACTACATCACCTCCACAAGGTAAGACCATTGTTTACAACACATTGCAAAATGCCTGTAAACTCAGGGTGGTAGGGTAGCTTAGTGGTTAAAGTGTTTGCTCATCACGTAGACAGTCTGAGTAAAACGCTAATCACTCACTCATCTGATTTTCCTACCTGCCAACTTACTGTGCAGAGTTGTGTAGACTGAGTGAGTCAGGTTGTAAGCCACATTAAGCAATACCCCAGCAATATCACAGCAAGGGATGCAATAAAATTACTTCACATTTTTGGGCACCAGGGACAAACATTTCAGCCACTGTGTTAACCTCCTGATTCTGCTGGCTGTGGGTTCGAATTTCTGATGTGTACATGGACTCATTTTCCCAGGACTTCCAAGTTAAAATTGCACCTGTTTTGGAAATTATTTGCCTGATGAGTAGAAACTCTTTGTTACATTTTTGCATGTGTCAGTCTATGAGTTACATGTTTTGTTGGTTTCAGTTATTGCCATCCCCCAGCCCAAGGTAATATTAGCTGCCCCCATGGCCCCTGTACCTGCTGCATCAACACATCCTCGCCAGATCACCTGTAGATTCTTCCCCAACTGCCACAACATGAAGTGTCCCTTTAAACATCCAAAGGTTGGTTAATATTGACTTTACGTTGGTTATTGTTCAGTAATCCTTTTCATCAATGATTTTATTGAAAGTAAATCTAAAGGGATACCAAGGTTCATACAGTCATATTTGTCTGGCAATTTCTTTTTCAAATCAAGATTATTCTTTTGCAATAATGGATAACAGAAATACACACATGTCTGATAATGATTTATTCCTGATGTTGTTAATCGTTAATCGTTGTGCGTTATGTTACAGCCTTGTAGATATGGGTTAAGCTGTGCCAAGAAGGCAGCTTGCCCTTTCTTTCACCCAGCCCTGCCAAGCAAAGACAAGCTGACATGGAAGGCTGGCAACGTGGAGCATAGGAGGTAGGTTGGAACTTTGCCAAAGATGATGTGACACATGGCATGTGTAATTACCATGATGACAGTAAAGGATGCCTTAATAAGGCTCAAAACCACGCAAGCACTAGCTGTATTTATGCCTGCAAGTTGTTGTGTGAAAATATAAGAATTTTCCACAACAATTAGCAAAACTTTTCCACTCTAATACATGGACAGAACTTTGTTTGCAGGGTCATTTTTAGTTTCTCTTTTATAAACTGAAATGTTTGACCTTTCATGTTTTTGACTGTTCATTAGGTTGATCTCAAAAGGAACTAAAATTTGTATTTGTTAGACACCAAACATGGTATTTTTGTGTGAATATCCATGATGTATAAGTTGCAGTATTGAAATGTATCTTCCCTCCTGTTTCAGTGCCACTAACCCAAATGGCATCAAGGCTTCTTGATCTTCGCTATGTGACTGTTGTGTGGATGTGTTTTACGTGATACCTTGACCAGTTCCTGGTGTCGTCAGTGGTTGTAAGGATTTCACACTCTGAGCTGAGAAGACCAACAGTACCAAACTTCTCATAGTGATCAAACCTTGAGCTTTTTATACTATTGCTGCCACCAGTCACAACTCCTAGCTGTGCTAGTCACTGCTAGGTGGCCAAATCCCTGCATGAAGCTACACTCGCATTCTTTTCCAAACAAGCAATGACATGCTGTTCATGTATTAGCAGGTTATTCTAGTTCATTTCAACTACAAGATATAAACTTTGATAAACAAATATCATAAGAATGTAAGTTAACACTTTTGGCTGCTTTTCAAATGTCAGGAACATAAGGTCAATTAGTTCTAATGAATGTGTGTATATTTTTCTGGGAAATTATCAGGTTATTTCACAATGAACTTAAATGATGGAAACACGCAAGGAACATTTTGGTTTTGAAAGAAAGTTTCAAATTCATTGTACTAGATACAGCTTCACAGGTTGCAGCAATGACAAATAGAGACAAATGAAGCTGGCAGTGACTTTTAAAGAAAATACCACAGATAAATTACTATCCAAACAACCACCTCACACACTGATGTGTACAAGTGAGTTCGTACAAGTGCACATGCTGAGTGCATGTTGATTGTGATATGACTCTGAAGCTTGGATTTGTGGGTCTGTACAGGCCGACCTGGTCCAGGTGCTGAATGTGGACAAGAAGATATGACTCTGATGTGTTAGATTCTAGCTGAAGCTTGGATTTGTGGGTCTGTACAGGCCGACCTGGTCCAGGTGCTGAATGTGGACAAGAAGATATGACTGTGATGTGTTGGATTCTAGCTGAAGCTTGGATTTGTGGGTCTGTACAGGCCGACCTGGTCCAGGTACTGGATGTGGACAAGAAGATATGACTCTGATGTGTTAGATTCTAGCTGAAGCTTGGATTTGTGGGTCTGTACAGGCCGACCTGGTCCAGGTGCTGGATGTGGGGATGATAGGATGAGACACTGATGCTAAGGTTCTGTCCAGACAGACGGAACAGGCTGCAGGACATTACATTGTCCAAGTTGATCAGTTGTTTAAGCCACATGTTGTGTTGTTGGCAGTTTTTGGATTGTTGTACGTGTATTGCCATATTATTTATAAATACTGAGGTCAATGAGAATTCATGTAGTTAGTTAAAGCCTTAACATCCTTTTTAATTTGGTTTATGTGTGTGTATTTTGCAAAACAATATTGCGATCAAAATACTAATGCAAATTAATTTGAGAAAAGCAACTGTGTTCTTATCAGACTTATCATGCTTAGTGAGTGGTTGCGCGTTGATATTTAAAATATGTTACGAAAGAATATGATCTGGTGGGACTGATTTTTTGAATGACAAGTCAAAGAGTCATGTCCCTTCCAATTTCGTTTTTGAGGTATTACTGATTTTTACTGTATTTGTTTTTTAACCTAATCAGCCTGATGAAGAAAAGTTGGGAAAAACATTGTGATGTTTGGATTGAGTGATTCACACACGTTTTTTCCAGAATAATTTTACACACAAGCAGTGAAAATGTACAACTTCTTTATATGATATAAATAGGAGCTGTTTTGGAAAGGTGCCCATGTATCCAAAACATTTTTATAATTATCCCTCTGTACACAGAACATTTTGTGTTTATTAAAAGCATATAATGAATGGCGATGTTTGATTCTGTGTTAAATCCTAAAAACCTATTGAGCCAGGATAAGAACTGTTGCCATATGTATTTTAATGATATGTTTATGGCTTTTAGTTAATTCATCATAAGGGACCGTCCATAATTTATGGCTAGTGGGTGATGATGATTTTAAGGGTGGGTCACCCATTTTGTTCTGGGGAGGTGGGGGGTCATCAATTTTGTACACATGTACTTGAGGGAGGTCAGCAATTTTGTACATAAAAATATTTTAAAATTATGCTTAAAAATATTACTTTGTACATGACATGCAGGGGGGTCACTCACTTTGTACATAAATTTTAGTGGCAGTCATTCACATTGTACATGCATCTCCATAAAAATAATCATCACCCCTCCTGGCTATAAATTATGAACGGCTCCTAACTCCATTCCAGGACTAATGTGTGCAGTTATCAGTATGGTGTCTCTGCTAGAGATATACTTTTAATTGATAATTAATATTCTTCTCTGTTTGCCAAAAAATTTTTCAGTGATGTAAACCAGAGGCAAGCGTGTCAATGGTATCAACACAGTCATGTCTTGAAATTATTACAATGTCAATGAAATGCAGTGATACTTTCAACAACATACTTTGAGATCATATTGTATATAACAAGATGAGAAGGCCAAAGTTTTACAAAATCACGGAATGTTCATTTTGCTGAAGACAATATCAGTAACTCAATCTTGCCCTGGCCTTATGTTACTGGAGTACTGATAAAAGAAATCTGTGAAGGTCCGGGTTAGAATATTGATCTTCAGTAACCCATGCTTCTTGCAAGAGGCAACTAACGGGATCGGGTGGTCAGGCTCGCTGACTTGGTTGACACATGTCATTGGTTCCCCATTGAGCAGATTGATGCTCATACTGTTGATCACTGGATTGTCTGGCCCAGACTCGATTATTTACAGACCGCTGCCATATAGCTGGAATATTGCTGAGTGCGGCGTAAAACTAAACTCACTCTCTCACTCACTCACTCACCCACTGATAAAGCATTAAATCTAACTCATTCACTGTTTGCATTCTGATACAACTCTAATCAATCATCAGAACATAATCCTTGAGTACATTTCATAAAACTTTAATGCAGCTATATATCAGTTTGGTAACCACGCTGGTCCTGTTGTCCCTGGCTAGTAAAAATTCATCAGGACCATTTAATGATAAGTTTGCAGTGGGCCTGGTGGCCAGTGAATTTTGTATTGATAGTTTACTTAAGTAAATCTATGGATGATATTTTAGACCAGTGAAGTACAGACAGGACCACTAATTATTGTCCACTCACTAGTCCTGTGGTCTAGTGGGAAATTTTGAAAGGTTTCTTTCCCTGTAACCATCCATCATCTGCATCTGTGCGGCTAGGTAACACAACTGGTGAAACTATGCACATCATAATAGTGAATGTTTTATATACAATATCAGAAGTATCATTTACATGATGAAGGAAAAAATCACGTATTTTAAGTGAACAAATAGTCGTAATGCAGGTTATCATGTTTCTTTTCCTATTCCTATTTTCAGAGAAATATGTATTGGTCACAGCTGCTAATGTGTAAGAAAAAATACAACATATATTGCCGTAATTTAATGCCTTTATTTCTTGAAGAATGGGGGCGTTGGGGTAGCCTAGTGGTTAAAGCGTTGGCTCGTCACGCTGAAGACCCGAGTTCGAATCCCCACATGGGTACAATGTGTGAAGCCCATTTCTGGTGTCCCCCGCCGTGATGTTGCTTGAATGTTGCTAAAAGCGGCATAAAACCAAACTCAGTCAGTCAGTCTTGAAAAATGAAAGTATGGTAGTAAGTGCAGTACTATTTTTGGGTGATATGTCTGTAAAATGACATTTTGGTGTGAGAACAAATTATCCATTACTACTGCAGACATTGTCTAAATCAAACCAGCCAGGTCAGACATCAGTGATATGTGTGAAGTGAAAGGGAAGACTTTGGTATTTATTTTTAAACATACTATAATACTAAATGCAATGCTGATAGAAAATGCTTTATATAAATAACACTGTGATTTTAGTCCTCTCTCATATTTTCAAAGGCAAATTGATCACAGTGTCTCTCACACTCCACACACACACACACACACACACACACACACACACACACACACACACCATCACACACACACCATCACACACACACCACCACCACACACACACCACACCACACCACACATCTGCTGGGCTACCATACTAAACTGTTCAAGATCAACTTAAGAAAATGTAAACATACCACAAAACAATCCAGAATAAATTCCTGTGTATGAAAACATTCATATGCAGCTATATCATGGGTAATTTTAATTTGGTTTGTATTGATCAAGTATTGTCACTTGTTTTTATCTACTTTTGGCTTAGAGGCATGGGGCTTTAAAAAACCTGCACCATGATAATTATGGTCATATGAATGATTTCAACTCTTAATCTTCACATGCTGATTGACGTAAACTACTTTCGTTTAGTTATATTCTCATTAATATTATAATCATAATTTCAAGAATGCTATTTTTCTATCCCTGAAAACATTTGTTTAAGTATATTTTATTTTTGTTTCTCTTATCTGGTCTGGAATTCATGATAAAAATGTAAATAGTGAAAGGAAAATAGTTTAGTTACATACCCAAATCAACAACTGTGGTATTACAGGTGATCACATTAATGTTATGGTCTTGTACTATGCAGTTATTTCAAAAGTACAAAAACTAGGGTGTATCCATTGGTAGGTGTATTCCAATGGTAAACAATCATCTATGTGACCTGGCCCCGATTTCTCGAAACAAACTAAAGTCTGAGTTTTGACTTAAGTTAGAGTTTTTACTCAAATTTGAGAAAACGCATTTCCCAGAATGAGCTGAAATCGATATTTAATTCAAACATAGTAGATAATTTAAGTTTGGTGAATAGAATACTGAAGTTGTTTGGGCTTTTTGTATTTTGAAAATGCAGCTGAGTAAAAATTCAGCTGTTTCAAATTGTCAAACTCAGTTTGAAATTTGAGTAAAAACTTAAGTTTGTTTCGAGAAATCAGGGGCTGGAGAGATCAAGGATGAGAATCATCATGACATCAGTTCGAAGATGAACACATACGGTTTAGTCATAATGCCCTTTTATGGTTTTGCGTTTCTTTAAGATTGTCATAAACTAACGTTTGCTTAGTTGAATATTGTTTTCTATTTTTACAGATGTAAACCAGTCAACTCTGAGGCATTATTAAACATGCTACTTGTAATTTACTGTTTTCTCTTTCTTTGTGCCAGGGGTGGTTGGGTGGCCTAATGGTTAAAGCGTTCGCTCTTCACTCCAAAAACCTTAGTTCAATTCCCCACATGGGTACTATGTGTGAAGCCCATTTCTGGTGCCTCCACTTTGATATTGCTTGAATATTGCTAAAAGCGGCGTAAAGCCATACTCACTCACATAATTTAGTTTCAAAGTGATCAGGGTCTGCGACAATAATTTTGCATGTAATGTTTGTCAGAGGACTCTTTTAAGTTGGAGGAACATTTTTAAATGTTTAGCTCCTATGACATGATTGTTGTTCCCGGTGTTAACTACGTGACCAGACTATTATTTACAGACACTTGTTCTTGCAAACGTAAATCCTAAGATGCACCGAAAGTGTGGAGTAGAGTTGCATGCTAGTTTCTCTTATGAAAATCAAGTGGCAACACAATCTGTGAATGATGGATAATGAGTTGAACTCGGTGTTCATATAGGAAGACAAAACATGTTGATTCTAGTGCATAAGAAAGGTCTCTGATGTGGCATTGGCCTGCCTTTAGCACCACAAACAAAATCACTGGCGAAACAATGCCCTTTGAGTTCAGTGTTGCTGAGTTATGGAGTGTTTCCAGGCTCCTCTCAGTGTTCTGCCGTCGATAAGGCTGGTTGATAAAGCTGGCGATGAGTGATTGTTTATAAAATGATATGTCCCATAGCCGGATCCAGGGGGGGCTGCAGGTCCTGAAAGTTTATTAAGTGACGATTGAAACTTGTGAAAACGGGTGAAAATGAACTGTGCACAGACACACTTTCTCAAAGAGCAGTATCAGCACCTGTGTCCCTGGACGTGATTTGCTGGAACAGTGCTAAAAGCGGCCTAAAATCATACTCACTCTCTCGACTAGGCGGTCCACACACACGTGATATATGCGAAGTTACCCGTAAGTGTCATACTTTCACTTGAACTTAATATCTAAGAAGCAAAATGTGTCGTTTCTCTGCATTAGACCAATCCTGACGAATACATAAAAACAATTCCCTGATATCACCACTGTATCATTATACACAACAACAATGCATGGTGGATTGTATTCAGTAGCTGTGGAGGTCTGGTGCTATCTTCGTGATCTCTCCGGTAGGTGGTAGTCGTAGTCATTGCCGTTTACACAACGTTCCGTCACTACAGACGTAACGACCAGCACGTGTGGCCGTACAGGAACCCAGTCTAATGCGGTTACTATAATCAATGTCCAATGTTGAAGCGCAGCGACAACCTAAATCCAGTTTGCTGAGTGCTGAAATAGAGTTACATCCGGTCAGTAGTGTAACACCGACTAGCATTAGTGTTATACCGAGTATCAGTATAGTGTATTTCGACTATCAGTAGTGTTATACTGAGCATCAATAGTGTCATGCCGACTATCAGTAGTGTTATACTGAGTATCAGTATAGTGTCATGACGAGTATTAGTAATGTTATACCAAGCATCAATATAGTGTCATGCCGACTATCAGTAGTGTTATACCGAGTATCAGTATAGCATCATGCCGACTACCAGTAGTGTTATACCGAGTATCAGTATAGCATCATGCCGACTACCAGTAGTGTTATACCGAGTATCAGTATAGCATCATGCCGACTACCAGTAGTGTTATACCGAGTAACAGTATAGTGTCATGCCGACTATCAGTAGTGTTATACCAAGTATCATTATAGTGTATGTCGACTATCAGTAGTGTTATATCGAGCATCAATATAGTGTCATGCCGCATGATGTCGATATAGCACCATGCCGACTATCAGTGTTATACCAAGCATCAATATAGCTTATACCGAGTATCAATTTAACACCATGCCGACTATCAGTAGTGTTATACCGAGCATCAATATAGTGTCATGACGACTATCAGTAGTGTTATACCGAGTATCAGTATAACATCATGCCAACTACCAGTAGTGTTATACCGAGTATCAGTATAGTGTCATGCCAACTATCAGTAGTGTTATACCGAGTATCAGTATAGTGTATGCCGACTATCAACAGTGTTATACCGAGTCTCAATATAGCATCATGCCGACTACCAGTAGTGTTATACCAAGTATCAGTATAGCACCATGCCGACTATCAGTAGTGTTATACCGATTATCAGTATAGCGTCATGCCGACTACCAGTAGTGTTATACCACGTATCAGTATAGCACCATGCCGACTATCAACAGTGTTATACCGAGTATCAATATAGTGTCATGCCGACTACCAGTAGTGTTATACCAAGTATCAGTATAGCACCATGCCGACTATCAGTAGTGTTATACCGAGTATCAGTATAGCGTCATGGCGACTAGCAGTAGTGTTATACCAAGTATCAGTATAGCACCATGCTGACTATCAGTAGTGTTATACCGAGTATCAGTATAGCGTCATGCCGAGTATCAGCAGTGCTACGATACCCGTATCAAACACATTACAATCGTATAACCATCGCTTTCTTTTTCCCTTCAGTATATAATCGAAATGCAGAAACTTTCAAGTTGGTAGCGGCAACACTATGTTATTCTGCCTCTACACAACATGTCTTCTAAATGATATATTTCTTTCGTATGTGACCAAAGACCCTCTGCGAAACATACCGATTACTCATTGACTGATTAATTAATCGATCATTTGATTGATTACTTGGCACCAAGCATCAATAACATCCATGCACCATTATCATATACTGAAATGGTAATGTAAACCAGCAGACTCGTATTTATTCCTTAGCGACATTGAGATTGGAAACCTATAATAAACCAATAAAGATTAAAAAACCGGATATTTTAAAAAAGAATAAAGCATGATTTTACATAAATAATTTAATAACGTTTTTCATAATAAATTATAGTTATAAACAGGTTTAATTTACAAATAAAATAACAATGACCCATTAACATTCCTTAGACTAGAACGGTAATCGGACAAGAGACATCCTATTCATTGTCGGTTGCGTATACCACAGTTCACCACAAGCAAATCAAGAACCTATATGTTGTGAGGTACATTCCATAACTCTCGAAGGTTAATCAAGACAATATCGGAAATGTTTGATATAATTGTGATCTGACTATGCTAAGAAGTAAGCACGTGCAACATGCTTTCATATCTACAAAGTAAACACGTGCAACATGTTTTCATAGCTAAGACTAAACATGTGCAACATGTTTTCATTGTTTACAAGTAAACACGAGCAACAATTTTCCATGGCTTACAAGTAAACACATGCAACAATTTTTAATGGCTTACCAGTAAACACGTGCGATGTGCTTTCATGGCTTACAAGCTTAAGTAAACACGTGCAATGTGTTTTCATGGCTTACACGTGCAACATGTTTTCATGGATAAGAAGTAAGCACGTGCAACATGTTTTCATATCTACAAACTAAACACGTGCAACATGTTTTCATAGCTAAGACTAAACACGTGCAACATGTTTTCATTGTTTACAAGTAAACACAAGCAACAATTTTTCAGTGCATGTGCAGTAAATCACATGCTGGAAGTTAGTATTGAGTCACTTTTAAGTTATTGCATCGGAAACGTAAAGGCACGATTTACAAAGATCCATTTCGGTTGACAGTATTTGAGTAATGCTGAATAATGCTGAAAGACTTGTACGTTTTGTGACGCTTTCTGTTGCTGACGCTGTGATGAAGATGTTTGGTCAGTCGTCCACACTCGCCCCTTTCCGGAAAGTGCGACTTGTTCCGGAATGACACGAGTGAACAAGAACGCTTGGCGGGATCACACATGGGTGTTGTTTGGGAGGTATAAAACCAAATCAGGATAACATTCGATGTGGTTGGTTGTGCTCATATCAGACGTTTTGTGGAAGGGCACGGCTTGAACATGGGTCGTAAGTAATGATTGTACATGATTAGTGAATCTGTGCTGTAAAACCGGATCCAAGGGATTGGTGGGTGGGTGTGCAGACCCTCACCTTCTGTCGTGGCTGTTTTTGTTTGTGAACAAGTAGGGGTTGTCCTGAAATAGTATCACATGACATTAATGAGACCACGTACTTTATAAACGCTAGTAGTCATGCATTTATTCACAAAGTAACGAACGAAAGGGGACGCGAGCACGGATTGTGGAGTCTTAAAGGCCCTGCAATTCGTAGTGCAGAGTTGCGTGCCTTGGGAACAAAAAAGCGCTATAATCCATGGTTCGAATCCCGGTTCGCCCTAATTATGTTACAGGGTTTGTCAGCACCAAACCCCTGCTCGTGGTTTACACTGAAGTGGTGCATGTGTAACATCTGCGATACATCAGACTGTGTTTGATTACACCTATATGGCAAACCTCTACGATCTGTCTTACTTTCCCCGACTTCAGACTGAAATGTCGTGATTTACACAACTCACAGCACAAATAGAGTGTTACAGCCACCTACCGGAGTAGGACAGTTGGGCGACTGACCAGGCGACCAGCTCCTTCTCTTCTCACCGACTGGCTCGATCTTAGAATAAAAAAAAGGAGCAAATATCAGCTGATGGCCGAGGCATCAACCAGTGCTAAGCTTTTCCCATATTCCTAAACCATATTATTTTCATTTCCGCCCGTTCTTGCCATCGTGATGCTATAGTCCCAAATGACGCAAGTCTAGATTGCCTACAGGTTCTTAATTTCCCATCTCGTTTGGGCTCCTTTTTAGCTATATAGTTTCAATTGTGTCTTTTATAAATCTATGTTTTCGGAGACTATCGTTAGTCTAGCAGAGTACTTGCAAGGTTAAATACACATTTATAAATGGCTGTCATTCAAACAATACCAAATTTGAATGGATTCATAAAGGACTTTCTGTTACATTTAGGATGTTTGTTTGTTTTAATCAAGTCTGGACCAGACAATCCAGTGATCAACATCATGATCGCCGATCAACGCAATTGGGATATGATGACATGTTTCAACCAAGTCAGCGAGCCTGACCACCAGATTCCGTTCGTCGCCTCTTACGACAAGCATGGGTTGCTGAAGACCAATTCTAACCCGGATCTTCACGGGTGATACATGTGGGGTAGACTACCATGTTATTCCACAAAGCGATGGCGGCTGCGGCGTGAGCGCGTCTACTGAAGTGGAAACAGTCTGGGGAGAAGAAGGTGAGATCCGGCTTGCCGTCCTGAAAACATCAGGATATTGATGAAAAAACATTAATATCAACACCCCTGCAACTAGTGTCAAGCGTAAACAAAACTTGTGTAGTGAGTCTGGTTTTGTATCTAGATCACTGTTGTCTACAAACGCATATCAGGCGGAAGAAAGTCGCATTCATCTCGCATGTACAGCTGTAGGTAGGATTCTGGGCCCCGATCCACAAAGCGTTCGTAACGTTACGACCTGTCGTAACTCTATTGTTTATCATAGGCATGCGAATGTCGTAGCGCTACGAACGTATTGTGGATCACAAAGCGTTTGTAGCGCTACGACATTCGTAAACCTATGACAAACTATAGAGTTACGACAGGTCGTAACGTTACGAACGCTTTGTGGATCGGGGTCCAGGAAAATAGTATGGTTTACTAACGGGGGCCAAATCTATATGCAGAGTTGCGTCCCTTAGATATACGATTCACTGGTTGCGATATCTGATCTGATCCTTGAACCTTACCCAGGGTTCATCAAAACTGTAACTTTCAACTGAATAATCACAACGAGACTAACAGATGATAATAAATGATGTTGTGAAGTGTATATACAAATTAAAGATTCCCACAGCATACCTTTAAGGGTAGCATCGTTTCTTTGAAGAACGGCTGTAGGACCACTGTGAAGTCGTCCCTGTCGTCGTACCTCCCACTGGCCACCAGCTTCTCCAGCGCGGTGTCGTAGTCTTCCGTTGCCTGATGAAGTTGCTGTGACGCCTCCTCGCTGCCAGGGTAGGCGGCACAACGACATATAAACCTGAGGAAGGGTTACAATATGTGGATGAACATCGTCTGCATTAGCTAAGATACATAGCGTTCACTGACATGAACAGTGAACGCTATGTATCTTAGCTACGTCTGTATCACAGTGAAAGGGATGTTTCGGTGTAGGTTCTAACGCCCTTATCAAGCAAGTGGTGAAGACATATAAACCTTGAATACCGGATAATGTCAACAAAAACAGGTTATGCTGGACATACTAAATGTCTGAATGTGTCTTCTATTCTCAGATCGCGGAAGTGTTTTAATAAATATCAAATTGGGAATTGTATACTTTGTATAGACTACGTAATGATAATTCTATATAGACCCGCCAATGGTGCAACTGTGTCTAGTACTGAGGCAACTTTCACGAACACCTTCATATTAACATTTTACATTTTATGCTAATCGTTTACGGGCGGTGGATCCCAAGATCGTTTTCCAATGGCAATTCTCTTACAGGTGAGCTACTGAACAGACAAGGCCAATGTTGAGTTTCTTCATCTCGTCCACATGGTTCACCTCCACCAGGTTGACGAAGGCGCGGGGGATGCCTGCGTGGAGGATGTCGAGGGCCTTCTGTACACGTTGGACGTAGTTGCTGGCGTTGTAGCGCCCCTGTGGAAAACAAAACAACTCATAGTCTACTCATGTGGAAACTCGCGGCACCTTAAGCTGAATGTCATAGAGACTGGCTTGAAGGTTTCAGGAGATGATCCGTGAAGCATGATACCATCCTTCCGTCCCACATCCGGTGTTCGTGGTTCAGGAGAATGCTTCTCTATCTGTCTGCGTCTAATCTCCGCTCAACTTAAATCCCAGAGTTCGTTGATCCCAACCATTCCACGTCAAGTTACCGTATTTCTCTAAATCCCTGTAACTCATCCCAGCCGTTCAAGTACTAGTACGTTTATTGGTTGGAGTGCCAACATACACGTTGTTGAATGGTTATATGTAGTTTATTAAGTCGAGATTCAGGGTCTACAAATAAACTAACGGGCAAAAGAAACGATACCAAAATTTAATTTGATAATTTGGACCTCATTCCTTCATTTATACTGTGACTCACAGGACTTGTTATTGTTGCTGCTCCAGTGAAATGACTGAGGTGCATGTTGCCAATACACCTGTTATTTAAATTCACTGTCCTTTTTCACAATGGTGGTTTGTAGTTATGTAATATCAGTGATTTCGACTTGGTATCGTTTCTTTTGCCCGTTAGTAGCCTCAACGCCACGCTTGTCATTAGACAGTACGATATGTGGATCGGGTGGTCAAAATGTTTGGCCATGATGATAGAGTGTCTTGTATCCCGTCAACTTGGATCGTTGATATTCTGTTTATCTATTGTTTAGTTTGGCTTGCTGAGAAACTATTGTTTACAGACCTCAATGATCTATATGGGATATTGCTGACTGCAGCGTAAAAGTTCACTCACTCACTCATTCATTCTCTTACTCACTGGGTGAATAGTCCGGAGGTATACTCACCTTATCCTCACAGTAGTCGCACAGGTCATTGCCGCCGATGAATATGGTGATGAGCTTCCAGTCGTTCTTGAAGTCGACCCCTGGTTCGGACTTCAGCCGTTCTACCAGAGACTCGGCCTGCTCAACCATATCCCTTTGTACACAGTATAAGTGAATGAAGTCAGCCAGGGTTACACCTGACGTGATGAGTGCCGTGAACAGGTCATAGAATGAATTGTTAAAACTTGTTAATACAAACAATATTTTTAATATACATTTCCTTAACACATGTCCGTTACACAGAAACAAAACAATTGATACCAATCCTCAGAATGAGACTTGCTAAATAGATAAAGTAGTAAGTGTTTAGGAATGGATTTAGGTCAGCCAGAATGAATAGCAATATTCGGTAAACCAAACCTAAACATAATGACTATGATTCTAACGTTTTTTCGATGATAAAGAAAAAATATTTTCGACTGCAAGTTGACTTTCAAAACAAGTATGTCCATCACGTCTTCAACCACCCGCTAATATAGGACTCCGATTTGGATAAAACATATATACCAGCTTTTGTTGAAAAATTCAGACTCCATGGTTTAATCACACTTAACCAAATTTTCAGGGAAAAAATCATGTTTCTTAACTTGGAATATCATTTCACAGTCGTAACAACCTCATCTCTAATGATCACTTTCGCTCTCTCGCACGCACGTACATACGCACACGCACACACACGCACAACCTCTCTTACTCTGATTTGGCCCCTGGTACTGCAACATCAAGGTGAGCGTTCCTGCTCCTCGCCGAGCCGCTCTTCACGGAGAACCCTTTCACGTTCGGGTTGAACTTTCTCACAATATCTGAAGAACACGTTTAATAAATGTGAGTGGCTGTAGACAGACCCTCAGTTGTCCTAAATTGTATAGTACTGTATATTCTCCACTATAGTACAACATTGAGCAACGTTAATATCGTATCATGCAGTAAACTTAGCAGTTGTTGTATGGCCTTATTACCGTACAACACAGGAGACTGTCTATTATTGTTGGACATATAGTGTATCCCAAGCAACTACTAATTAGGATATAGGAAATATTAATGCCATAATTTGGCGTGCTGTATGACAGAGGAGATGTCGTACTTGGAATAGTTGGTTGGTAGTTGTAGTCGCCATCGCCGCCGATGCTGCAAGAGAACACCAACATCTTATTGTATATTATTACTCATACAGCTACTCATACAGCTACTGTATCAACTTTGCCAGTACGTCACAGGCTGTAGTGCAAGAGGAGAAAACACACAACTACCTGAAGGAGGGTTGTAGTATATAAATGATCTCTTATTGCTGAATTAGTTACTATTGCCAAACCAGGGGTGGAAATAACTTAAAAATTGCTAGTGTACTCCGGTACAGTGGCACATGTAAAATCACTTGCCCTGATATTTTTTCCACTATACTGGCCGTTTTCTTGTTGATTCTTTAAATAAACAACATAACTAACATTGGAATATCAACTGGACACCGGTACAGTGTGATATACAAATTTGCTTGCCCGACAGAAAAAAACACTGGACTAGGGCGTCGGGCAATGGGTTATTTCCACCCCTGCAAACTATGTCTGTATTTAATATAGTTACAAAATATGTCGAACTGTCACGGGGACATTAAATGTTAAGTAATTGTAACATAATTGATACTCCAGTAGGATCTATTTTACAATCGACTATTTTTGCGATAACGGTTAGGTTAAGTTGATTTGTTAATATATTTTCAGGAACCGAACAGAGGGGAAACAGAAACCGGCTACCGAGTAAATACATATAAATTAGTGAAATGTTCCCACCTCCAAGACAGTCCCCGGTCCTGCCAGAGGAGTCCAATAATGGTGCAGGCTGTAATTCCCGTCCCGGCCTGCAACACACAATATGACGTCACACAACACGGACATACCGGAGTTATTACACAGCTATTTGTTTAATACCATTCTTGCTATATCCGACGGGTGGTTTGGTATCCATGAATATAAGGCCGATGACTTACCGTGATGGAGTCGCCCAGGGCCGCCACCACTTGGACATCAGCAGGGGTCAATCTGTGAACTGGTAAATATTGAAACAGAGTTTATTTGGTATTTTTCTAAAATAACATACAAAACAGGTACAACATGATTGTGTTATGGAAATTCCAATATTTGCTGCAATTTCATGCCATAATACAAATGATGATATAATATATTAATAATATAATATAAATATGTGTTTTTACATATCGCATGGTGGGAATCACTAGATTGTCTGGCCCAGGCGCGATTGTTTTCAAACAACATCGTACAGCTGTAATAAACAAACACGTTTGCTGAAACAAACACGAACTCATGATACAGTCACAATTGTACAACCGACTCATAGTTGTGGAACGGGTTTTGTCGCTTCTAATCCAATACATTTAAACATACAGGGGTTCCCTTATAACTTCACTGTCAGGCGCGTACCAACCCAATTCTTTCGTGTAAGCCTGATAGGTTGCAAAGCTGTATAATTGAAGTATTGAGGGCTTGCCCAACTTTATTTTTTTATGCTGCTGGCTGGCTGGCTGAATTTAGTTTTACGCCGCTTTTAGCAATATTCCAGCAATATCACGGGGACACCAGAAATGATCATTATTTGTGAGACGTGAAGTGTTATATCGTTTTACGTTTGATGATTTCAATAACTTCAAAATGTTATTATCTTATCAATATTTTGAAATCATAAGGAAAACTTAGAGTAGTCTACCATTAATTCAGACAGAATAATCATTTGATTGAAATGTGACCTCATATGCAAGTATGTTTTGACATTGTTTAACGCATGTTCACTGCATTGGTACAATACCATACATCGAGTATTTGGTGTTGCTTTTTCTAAATGAAATGATAAACAAATGAAAAATATACGAAGAAGGGCGATTGTAAATACCTGCATGTCAGGTATGATTCACATTCAATCATGACTAACAAAACATTCACATACATGTCAATGAAAAAACAGTCATCACTGGAAGAAAGACACCTTTCAAATTTATGATATGAAGAATAACATGTTTACTGTACATGACGGTATTGGTATGCTTTGTTATCAAAGAATATTGTAGTCAATATGATTTATAGAGGGATTACCACTTTTTAAATTATTTTAATAACGTGTTTGTGGCTATATTTGGCAAGAATGATTTATGACTTTTATTAGAACGTGTTTGTGGCTATATTTGGCAAGAATGATTTATAGAGGGATTTCCACTTTTTAAATTGTTCTAATAACGTGTTTGTGGCAATATTTGGCAAGAATGAGAAGAAAAAATATTTTTAGCAAAAATCATGTGTAAGCCCGGGCATTTTTTATAATGGTAGCTACGCCCCTGACTGTAGACCATGAACTTTGGAGTCAACGAAAAGGACAAGCTGCAGTTTTCAGAAAGTCTAAATATGCAAATGTGGCTTGTGTTGCTTTTTCCAAGAACCCTTGTATTGTGAATGTGAATATCCTAACAGGTGTCTCGGAAGGTCAATCTCTGTGATTGTTGTGGAAATAGAGAATATTAGTTCTAATAAATTATCGAAAAACATCTGTCCATGTTCATTGTTCATGTATATAGATTGATATGGGCAGAATACAGATGGCGGACTGCAGGACTTGGCCAGTATTCTTTAGGCTCAATTTAGCCGCTTCTATTTTAGTAGTTGTAATGGGAATAGTCATAAACGATGGGAAGAGCCATACACGATGGGAATAGTCATAAACGATGGGAAGAGTCATAAACAATGGGAAGAGTCATAGTCATAAACGACGGGAAGAGCCATAAACGATGGGTAGAGCCATAAACGATGGGAAGAGTCATAGTCATAAACGATGGGAAGAGCCATAAACGATGGGAAAAGTCATAAACGATGGGAAGAGTCATGAACGATGGGAAGAGTCATAAACGATGGGAAGAGTCATAAACGATGGGAAGAGTCATGAACGATGGGAAGAGTCATAAACGATGGGAAGAGTCATAACTGGAGTAAATCGTCCTGTGACGTCTGACTCTGGATTGTCATAACGAGATTGTTATACCTTCCTTACCTGAAGTTGGTGAGGTTTTGTTATACCTTACCTGAAGTTGGTGAGGTTTTGTTATACCTTCCTTACCTGAAGTGGGCGAGACGTCTGACCTCGGGGTGGGTGTACATGGAAACGCAGGTGTCCCATAGTCCTGCAAATCATAAACAGTTGATTACATTCAAGTTTATATTTGATAACACAATTCAAATAACCCATTATATACTGTATAGTAATCGAAAACTGTCTAAATACATTTAACCCTTAATGTTGAGACTGGCAGTGAATGTGCTGAAATGAATATAACACCTGTATGTTTAGCGGTATGTTTATAAGTTACCTGTGTGTCATCCTTGAAGAGATGCAGGTGTTTGTTGAAGTCTCTCTGTATGGTGACGTTGCTTGCTGCCTTGGAGAGCCACGCCCTGTAGTCGTCATAGCTGCCGTGACATGCTGCAAAAGTCAACATCTTTACAACGTGATCAGGTTTTGATCCAAGCCCTTTAGATCCGGGTTAGAATTGGTCTTCAGCAACACATGCTTGTCGGAAGGGGCGACTAACGGGATCGGGTGGTCAGGCTCTCTCTCTTTCTAAAACATTATTCTCTTCCTTAGACACTTGCTCTCTATTTGGAGTTGATATATTGTAGATCGTGCAACGTTATGTTTACTTATCGTGTCGTAAACTGTATCGATAAAGAAGGTGTACCTCTCGCCCTCTTGATGATACCAACCTTAGTATATAGACAGTTGCATGGACTCAAATATGAGGTCATATACACTGTATTTGGAGGAAGGTGTTCTTGGAAGCGAATCGCATAGATGGATTCAGGGGTGGTCCTCTCTCTCTCTCTCTCTCTCTCAGGGTCTCTCTCTCTCTCTCTCTCTCTCTGTCTCTCTCTCATACACACACAACACACACACACACACACATCCATTTTGAACAGCCTACCATCATTGTTATAGGCTCTAAAATGATGGTTATAGGGCCAGTTTGAGATGGACCGAATCGCCAGCAAGGATGCCTCTGGTCAGCCACAGACTGAGGGGATTAAACGTCTTTCTCGTGATAGTGCGGAATTTAACATCAATTCCCCGTCTCAGCGAAGCACTAGCCCACCTGTGACTGTATTAATTACAATCACGAGTGTCATTAGATTCACAATGGAGAAGTGAATGTCGAGCTTCTTGTACAGTGGTGGTGTACAGCTTCTGACGGGGTGTACAGTGTTGTGTACAGCTTCTGACGGGGTGTACAGTGGTAGTGTACAGCTTCTGACGGGTGTACAGTGGTTGTGTACAGCTTCTGACGGGGGTGTACAGTGGTTGTGTACATCTTCTAACGGGGGTGTACAGTGGTTGTGTACAGCTTCTGACGGGGTGTACAGTGGTTGTGTACAGCTTCTGACGGGGTGTACAGTGGTTGTGTACAGCTTCTGACAGGGTGTACAGTGGTTGTGTACAGCTTCTGATGGGTGTACAGTGGTTGTGTACAGCTTCTGACGGGGTGTACAGTGGTAGTGTACAGCTTCTGACGGGGGTGTACAGTGGTTGTGTACATCTTCTAACGGGGGTGTACACTGGTTGTGTACAGCTTCTGACGGGGTGTACAGTGGTTGTGTACAGCTTCTGACGGGGTGTACAGTGGTTGTGTACATCTTCTAACGGGGGTGTACACTGGTTGTGTACAGCTTCTGACGGGGTGTACAGTGGTTGTGTACAGCTTCTGACGGGGTGTACAGTGGTTGTGTACATCTTCTGACGGGGTGTACAGTGGTTGTGTATAGCTTCTGACGGGGTGTACAGTGGTTGTGTACATCTTCTGACGGGGGTGTACAGTGGTTGTGTACATCTTCTAACGGGGTGTACAGTGGTTGTGTACAGCTTCTGACGGGGGTGTACAGTGGTTGTGTACAGCTTCTGACGGGGGTGTACAGTGGTTGTGTACAGCTTCTGACGGGGGTGTACAGTGGTTGTGTACAGCTTCTGACGGGGTGTACAGTGGTGGTGTACATATTTCCACCGAGTGTGTACAATCGTTAAGTACAGTTTTCCTTTGTGTGAGTACGATGGTTGTGTACAGTTCTCTGCCGTTATAGCTTATGGTGAACAGTATTAAACAGTGGTTGTGTACGGGTTTCTGCCGTGGATGTACAGTAGCTGTGTACATATTTCCACCGAGTGTATACAGTCGTTAAGTACAGTTTTCCTTTGTGTGTGTGCAATGGTTGTGTACAGTTCTCTGACGTCGTTAAAGCCTGTGGTGCACAGGCTCCTGCCAAGGTAAAACAGCGGTTGTGTACAGATTTCTGCCCTTGGTGTACAGTCGTGGTGTACATATTTCAACTGCGCATGTACATTCGTTAGGTAAAGCTTTCCTATGTGAGTGTACAAAGGTTGTGTACAGTCTGACGTTATAGCTTGTGGTGTACAGTCTCCAGCGAGGTTGAACAGCGGTTGTGTACAGATTTCTGCCACGGATGTACCATGGATGTAAATGTCTATGCTGTGTGTTCATGGGTGTACAGCAGGGTTTAACCCCTTATAAATGCACCCCGGTTGACAAAGCACCCGACCAAAGATTACGTCTATTTATAACCAGGTACACAGTATTACTCGGTCATGCTTATCTGTCCTCGGGTGTCCCACAATGGCAACCCGAGATTTTTGTCGGTCAGGAGGCCAAATATTAACAAAAGGTCCTAATTAAAATACACAAACAGCTCGAAAGTATGGGACACAGGGAATCAATGCTTAGAATTAGCCTTCCTCGATAATGCAAAATCATTGCGATGGGACATGTGACCCACTGTCATCAAGTGAAGACCGACTTTTTAAGGACTATATAACAATAAGAACGACCTATTAGTCGCTGTTTACCTGCTACAAGTCCGGCTGCGAGGAGAAAGTGTGTCCATGTCATCATCGGTCCGTTCTCCACATCTACACGAGATACCACTCTCGATGAGTGCGGTCGTATTTACAAAACAACAGAGCAGAGATCACATGACCTGTCGACATCATGTGATCTGTCAGTTTTCAGTACGATGCGTTTGAATGCGGTGTTCACAAGGGAGCCATCTAATAGTTTTGCAGGCGTTTCGTCAGGCGTTATTTACAACGTGACATTGGTACAACTGGAAAAACCATTCATCTTTCAAAGCAATGATGACTGGTAACAAATGTGGTATTCATGTCATATTCCGATCTCACGCTCCATGCGAAACAATACATACTGGAACAGATGTGCCCGCTGATGACTGTGTTACACTCAGTATTGATGTGCGAGTGCCTACGTCCGTTTATATTGGTTTGTGTTTATATTGTAGGCCTACTTGCAATATATATACTTAATAGAACATTTCCTCCTTAATGTATTTTCTCGATAGGTTCAATATGTAGGGGCGGTGGGGTAGCCTAGTGGTTAAAGCCGAAGACCCGGGTTCGAATCCCCACATGGGTACATTGTGTGAAGCCCATTTCTGGTGTCCCCTGCCGTGATGTTGCTGGAATATTGCTAAAAGCGGCGTAAAACCAAACTCAGTCAGTCAATATGTAGGAAGTCGATGCAATCATACCCACCCATTTATGTGAAAAGGCTGAATGTTAAAAAGGTTTCAGTAGTAAAATGAAGACCTCGCCTTAACCAATCAGAATCAAGCAATGTTCAAGGTCATGGCACATCTCATAGTCGACATGATGGAAATTTATGATATAATAAAAAATACTATTTGCAATTTCTTTTCCTGGACAGTCATGAACAGGTGTATGGTGAATGTTATCCAATCCCACCACCCACCCAATTGTTCTCGTCACGATATGGCTGAAATATTGCCGATTTGACGTTAAATATTAACTCACTCACTCTGAAAGTGTAAGCGAGCATGGTTCACAGAGATTCGACAATAGCATGTGGGGAGCCACAACAAATGTGTTTCACATACAGCATCAATATGAACTACTAGACTATTTCACCGCCCACGAACGCCCTGTTTCTTTCATTGTTTCTTTGTAGGTTTCTTCTCTAAAACGGGCGGTGGGGTAGCATAGTGGTTAAAGCGTTGGCTCGTCACCCCGAAGACCCGGGTTCGAATCCCCACATGGATACAATGTGTGAAGCCCATTTCTGGTGTTCCCCGCCGTGATGTTGCTGGAATATTGCTAAAAGCGGCGTAAAACCAAACTCAGTCAGTCAGTCTTCTCTAAAACGGCACAGCTATATGATGCCGGTCTGTAAATAATCGAGTCTGGACCAGACATACCAGTGATTAACATCATGAGCATCGATCTACGCAATTATGATACAATGCAATGCATCAACCAAGTTAGCGAGCCTCATCGCCCGATTACGACAAGAATGAGTTGCTTAGGACCAATTCTAACCCGGATCATCACGGATCGGGACGCTCTGATATAACGGAATGTTCAAACCCTTACGGTTTAACTCATTTGATGACGATTAGGGACGAACAATCCCCTTTGGTGGAGTTTTGTTTAACGCCGATTTAACATATTCAAAACATATTCCATCAATGTCTCGGCGGGGGAGACCAGAAATGGGTCTCATACATTGTACTCATGAGGGCAATAGAACCCGGTCCTTACGAGTGAGCATTTCTACTACCCCACCGTCTGGCTTTGGTGGTATAGAGACTGGACACTGTGTTCTCGATATTGTGCCATCAGTGTGCTATAGGATAAAGGGGATACACGCTACAAACCTCCTATAGAAGAAGTGAGTGTTGTTTTACGACGAGAATCAGCAACTTTCCAGCTACCTTACACCGACCTGCGATAAACTGAGTCTGGGCCAGACAATCTGATGGCTAAAAGCATGAGTAACCAACTATGTCTCGCTACTTCAAAATATCAAAAAAAACAATTTTACAGTCGCATTAGCGATGATAGAGGTATTGTTGGAGGAAGAATTCTAATGCTCGGTAAGAAGAACGTGTGGTGAAAAGACAAATGAAATTATATAAACAGTTAAATCAGTAATCTACTGTAATAACATATAAAAAGCTCGCACCTGTGAAATATCAACAAAACAGTAGAAAAATAGCTCACACCAAAGCCTTCACCGAATATTCACGGACAACCCGCTTCCAAGCTCCGCGAACCTATTTCACTGCGCATGTGCTATGAGCGCAGCCCAGCTGTTGAAACCACTTCAATTCCCCCCAAGCGATGGGGGAAAGTTAGTGAATCGTTTGAACTACGATTTCGCGCGGTTTTTTTCATCGCGTTATTTTTCAACTTTATAAGTTGAATTTGCATTTTTGATGATTTTTTTCGGTAAGTCCATACCGAAAGGTATCAGAATCTGCAAAGTTGTGTTTTACGTTGCATGTGACCTTTAAACTATTATTGCGAAAAATGTACTAAATGCCTTTTCAATAATTGACTATTTCCAGTTATACAACAGTTTGACCAGAAATCACACATCTGAAGTAAATAATGACATCATGACAGCTGCCATGGAGATAAGGACATATGCGACGTATTTGATCAGATACCTAATCGCACAACCAAACAGCTGAAGTCGTGCACAGTCTACTGATACACGCGCCTTTTACCTAACGCTGATCAGCTGATCACACTGAAGTAGGTTTAGGTTGGTTATGATTAGGTTCGTGAGTGGTAGCATGTGATATCGGCTATCATGCCTATATATATAAACTGTGTCATGGAAAGAGGGCAGATTGACACTCTTGTCCGGGTCATGTATTACCACTTGTCTCGCGGTTCCGGCACAGGGTATACTCAGCGAAAGAAATATGAGAACGGCTATAAATGTTATGGTTATATCTTGTAAGCTCCTCACGTGATATATTATGTATGTAATACAATGGTGTAAATGTGCCCGTGTGCGTGATTCCCTGTGATATGGGTGATGGAAATGTACCCGATACCCCTATACGAGAGTTAGCTCTCTTCCCATTCCCATCTGCGTGTAAAAAAAAGAAGTTAATGTGTACAACCAAGATCAAAGGATCAATGAGTATTTTTAAGTACGGAATACTATACAGTTATAAGTGAAAGGGTGACTAACAATTAGACTAACAATGAGTGTTAACACTTTCCACCAATGTTTGATTGTGGCTGACAAAACAAACAAGACATTGTTTCTCGTTGGTTTACATGTTCAATACGGGTGTCAAAGATGTGACGTGGACCTGTTGCGTTCCGACGAATGTTTTCAACCCAGGACTGACTGACCGAGTTTGGTTTTACGCCGCTTTAGCAATATTCCAGCAACATCACGGCGGGGGACACCAGAAATGGGCATCACACAGTGTGCCCATGTGGGGATTCGAACCCGGGTCTTCGGCGTGACGAGCCAACGCTTTAACCACTGGGCTACCCCACCGCCCCCTTTCAACCCAGGAACATTTTGAGCACATTTGTAATTGTTTAGTCCAATCCAATATTCAGGTGTATACTCAATAATGGCAAGTTTGTGAATCGCCTATAGTTCTTCTTTAACATTTTTCTGATAACATGGATGGATGCATTAACTAGTAACATTTGCGGCGTTATTAGTAATATGGTGATATATGAATGACACTGAGACGTTTTATAAAGATAATTAGTAACCGACGTAACAGTATTCCCGTGTTGTTCCATCTGAATATACGATTTTGACATTGGCTTGTCCTTACAAGGAGGTTTGGATCCGTTTTAGAACTGGGCTTCAGCAGCCTATGCTTGTCATTGGAGGCGACTCTAGGCATCGGATGATCAGGCTCGCTGGACTTGATTCATGTCACTGTATACCCATCAGTCGATGCTCATGATGTCAATCACTGGATTGTTTGGTCCAGATATAATGTACAAATGCCGCCATAAAGCTAGGATATATCTGAGAGCGGCATTATGCAGAAGAGCTACCGACTGCCCCATAGTGCTTTCCCTATAGCGCTATCTGCACCGCACTTTAGAAGCTTCAGCTATCTGTATGTGCTGTTATTTTACAACAAATAAAACATTATTCACTTCCTTAGACACTTGCTCTCTATTTGGAGTTGATATATTGTAGATCGTGCAACGTTATGTTTACTTATCGTGTCGGAAACTGTATCGATAAAGAAGGTGTACCTCTCGCCCTCTGGAAGATACCAATCTTAGTTCATAGACAGTTGCATGGACTCAAATCTGGGTTCCTATACACTGTATTTGGAGGAAAGTGTTCTTGAAAGCGAATCGCATAGGCGTAACCAGGGGGGGGAGGGGTTTGCAGGGTCTTCTCCTCCTCTCCTCCCCCCCCAACAAACACCACCACCACCACCCACTACCCTCTCCTTTGTCCTGAATGTTTTTCAAATGACAACCCGAAAAACGGGTCAAAATAAAGTGTGCACCCGCCCTTTCTCTAAAAGCCGCATCCACCCCTGGAATCGTATCGTAGTTTTCCCGATCGAGATCTGTTGGTAAAATCATGATGTTGTGACAAGTCAAAGTCAAAATCGTTTAGATATATTTAGATCCTCATACAATAGAACTAGTCTCAAGAGTCAATATGGATATATAACGATTAAATCATAAGCAAACAATGGACATTTGAACCGGACATCAGCGTCAGTCTATCGATGACAAACGTGTTTTAAGCTACCCCAAAGCGACAGACTGTGCACATGTCTGTGTTTGTGCCATCATTTCAACAATTATGCGTGTCGTCTGCTGCACGATGTACACTTGGTGCTGTCTCCACCATCAGACGATTCAGTCAAGACGTCAGACTTTCGTCATAATCCAATCGATATACGTAGCGAGAATGTGTAACTGCCAACGTCACGTCTGAAAGGGAAAGTGGTACGTATCGGCTTACTTGAGCAGTGCAATAAATACATGGACACCGTTAGAGGTGCAAACACGGAACAAATTACCGACATTGTTGGATGCGATTGTCCTCAGCCCGGAAATTTAGATCGATGAGTGCGTTGAGTTTTACGCCGCTTTTAGCAATATTGCAGCAATATCACGGCGGGGGACACCTGAAATGGGCTTCACATATTGTACCCATGTGATGAATCGAACCCGGGTCTTCGGCCAACGCTTTACTTCAGTGGTTGAGAGCAGATGAGCTAATTACTGTTGCCATGACAATATTCCGGTACATGTAGGTTTTGGTCAGACTTGTTGCATAAGACATATGGTCAGCAGTCTCACATACTTGCGGCTTCTGGGACACACTCCAACACCGTATTCATAAACACGACATCAGCCACAGTAACGGACACAAACAAGCTTGTAATTGGGGCGGTGGGGTAGACTAGTGGTTAAAGCGTTCGCTCGTCAAGCCAAAGAGCCGAGTTTGATTCCCCACATTGGTACACTGTATGAAGTCCAGTTTCTTGTGTCCCTCGTCGTGATATTGCTGTAATATTGCTAACAGCGGCGTAAATCTAAATTCACTCACCCATTTGTGCTTCGCCATGCTGACGTGTGCATATACTGCTTCATTCATATACATACTGCTTCGTTCATGCTCATAGAGATGTTTCCATATTGTACTGCTTTACACATACACACACACGCACATTAATCTCATTAATATTATGATCATAACGTCAAGAATGCTTTTTTCTATCCCCGAACACATTTTTTAAGTATACATTGTATTTTAATTTTGTTTCACTTATCTGGTCTGGAATGCATGATAAAAATGTAATCAGTGAAAGGAAACTAATTGAGTTACTTATATCCCAATCAATGATTGTAGTATTACAGGTGATTACATGTTACGATCTCGTATCTTACCTTTGATAGTTGACACTGTTCTTGCTTGTGAAGAAGTATGGATTTAGCTGGAACAGAAAAAAAACTTCCACATCACCTGAATAGGAAGTTGTACTTGTACATCACCGGAAGAACGAAGTTCTATAGGGTCAACACAAATGTGTAGGAGGAGGCTAAGTTGGGTTTAACAACGCTGTGGTTTCCGTTATTAATACCACAGTGTGTCAGCTTGATATGGGAGGTCAGATCATCGTGATGTAGCATTTAGACCTTTACAACTACATGCACGATGATATTATACCACGGGTCATAGCCAGGGAGAAACTGTGATTCTAACTTCCCATGATGAGATCCTGCACTTTAAGGGGATGCAACTCTGCACGGTGATATTTTCACGTCCCGTGTGAATTGTAAAGGGGGACTGAAAGTGTGTGTCGTTACTCCATATTCATATTAATTCAAGGGGGAGGGGGGTAGCCTAGTGGTTATAGTCTTCGCTCGTCACGCCGAAGGCCCGGGTTCGATTCCCCACATGGGTGCAATGTGTGAAGCAAATTTCTTATGTCCGCCGCTGTGATATTGCTACAATATTGCTAAAAGCGTCGTAAAACCATGCTCACTCACTCGTATACTATTAATTCAATTTTCATTGGCGACAGGGTTTGGTCATAAGCACGATTACGTCCCTACCTCGCTAGGACATTGAAGGGCTTCCCCGGGAAGTATGGTCGTTCTCTTTGCCCCGACA
Organism: Haliotis rubra; assembly: GCF_003918875.1. Classification (NCBI taxonomy): domain Eukaryota; kingdom Metazoa; phylum Mollusca; class Gastropoda; order Lepetellida; family Haliotidae; genus Haliotis; species Haliotis rubra. Next base: position 220,429 of record NW_025767054.1, read on the forward strand.
GGGTGGATCTGATAATGTCAAAGATACAAAACATTCAACCCCGTGTCAGACCATGAGGAAACGTTTAAATTCAAATCGATATGTCAGAACATTGTTGTTCTAAAATCCATATAATGTTGATTATCGCTCTCTTGGATTATCAATGACAAGGTGTTACATGAGACAGTGCAGCATTAAAGAAACTTGTTCAAAACTTTGTTAATTTCAACACTTCGGCCACTTCTCCAATTCTATCCATGCTTCAGTATCTGAATAGAAATCCACACCCGACACACCGTAAGAAAAACGACGGCTAGTTGTGAATCAGTTAAACATGTCTGATAACTTTCATTCCAAGATCATTTTCCCCGTACTTTTTCCTGTAAAATTTGACATTTCCATTGAGCCAAAAAGGATCCATTAATCCAAGTCAGCTTGTACAATTAATGGCTCACAAACACATTAACATGATGAAATCAGGTCGTAATGATAGTCCCCGATTGTTGATGTGTACAGCAAAACATACCATGTTATTCCAGAGCGCCCTGGCAACAAATGCTTGTCCTTTCTGACTAAAATGAAAACAGTCCGGCGAAAAGTAAGACAAGTCTGGTTTGTTTCCCTGAAAATTAAAAAAGCCCAAAAATTAAGATTTACGTAATTTTTTACACAATAAGAAATTAGGCATTAAAAATAACTAATTATTTCAAATACTTATTAAATTGTATACCAATAAATATCACATACCAATAAAATAGCATGAATTTATTGAAATCCTATCAATAGTAGTAGTAGTAGTAGTAGGTTATTGCGGTGATTGAATTGGAGTTGTTAAGATAGTAGTATCTAGGTACCTTCATGGGTAGCTTGGCATCTCTGAAGAACGGCTGTACGACCACTGTAAAGTCGTCCCTGTCGTCGTATCTCCCACTGGCCACCAGCCTCTCCAGGCCGTCGTTGTAGTCGTCAGCAGCCTGGTGTAACAGCCGAGCGTCCAGTTCATTCCGGGGATAGGAGCCACAAGAACAGAACAACCTGTACACGGAACCATGGGTAGATCTGATGACGATGTCGTTGGTGTTGAAGCGTCATGCCGTGCATATTGATGTTCATGGATCATTACGTTTTCAGCTTCAACCGACAGAGCGCCAATTTCATCAAATGCGAGGACAAATAATTCATCAGATGTTTCTTTACTATAAAGAACCATTACAATATGCTGACAGCAACAAGTTTTACACAAAACTCAAAGTGACAAAGTAATAGATTATATGGTCTCTGGTGACACAAATTCAGAAGCTTTAATTCAGTAAGACGGAGAACGCCCAAAGCACAAATACGTATAACACCATTCCCAATATAAGAAATATCCACTGCTGAAAGTTCATGGTCCGACCATGCCATAGGCCGTGCGTTAAGTATTATGAATCATGTTGAGTTAGAGTTCGCGAAAAGGCGAGTCTATCTTGCCCCAATGTGGCACTCATGCAGCCAAGTTACCAATTAAAGCGTTCAGACATTGACAGAAGGTAAAACAACTCGGCTGTCAGCTAAGCCGGATTCGCATACACTCTCACCCACCACCCACCCACCCAAACATTTTCAAACCAACCTGGCTGTCGACTCTGCTGGACATGCACACACCCTCACCCTCACCCTACCCACCCCCGAACATTCACCACACCCATACCAACCCCCTCCAAACTCTCTCAAACCAACTTGGCTGTCGACTCGCGCATACATCCTCACCCACCCAGCCCCACGCAATCCTGGTTCCACCTCACCCAAACTCTCTGAAGCTAACTTGAGTATCGACTAAGTTGAATATGCACACACCCTCACCCACCCCGGCCAATCCATCCCATCATGGTCCCACCCCACTCAAACTTTTCAAAGGCCAACTTGGCTGTCGACTCTGCTGGACTGTACACGCCCTTGCCCTACCCCGACCATCCACTCCATTCTGGGCCCAACCCCACCCCAATTCTTCCAAGCTAACTTGGGTATCGACAAAGTTGACATGCATACACCCTCATCCACCGACACAAACCCTCTTAAGCCAACTTGGCTGTCGACTCTGCTGGACTGTACACGCCCTTGCCCTACCCCGACCATCCACTCCATTCTGGGCCCAACCCCAACCCAATTCTTCCAAGCTAACTTGGGTATCGACAAAGTTGACATGCATACACCCTCATCCACCGACACAAACCCTCTTAAGCCAACTTGGCTGTCGACTCCCTCATCCACCGACACAAACCCTCTTAAGCCAACTTATGGGGTGTCCACTGAGCTGGACGCCTGAGGCAGGATGGGGCTTACTGGTGAAGGATGGAGCAGATGCTTCCGAGGTTCATCCCCTGCATCACGTCGACGTGGTTCACCGCCACCAGGTTGACGAAGGCGCGGGGGATGCTGGAGTAGAGGATGTCGAGGGCCTGCCGTACATTTTCGACGTAGTTGCTGGCGCTGTAGTGCCCCTGTAGGTAACCACATGAGTTTTCTGATATAAATTAAACCTACGGTCACAGTGAATTATATGTTTGTTCCTTAAGTGAATAAGTGGATGTGGTTTTTAGCATAGGGAACATCCTCTTGAGTTGTCTTCAGGAAGATACGGTTCTATTCGGGACGGTGTGTGGTTTTGGGTCGTACTAGGGAGGGCTGTGTGGTTTGGATTGTATTGGGTAAGGGCTACTGGGGTTGAGATGTACTGTTGTACGATGGGTAAGTGACGGGAAGTAGGGTTTTCTACGTTAAAAGTGGACTTCATAACCAATCTTCCCATAAATGCCCATGGAGGTGAATTATGATAAATGAAATAACAGTTTAATAGATTCTACCATTTTGTAGGAAAAATATGTTATAGTATAACACTTTATCCTCCGCACTTTTACGCTGTGAGAATATAACAACTAATTAAGTTACAGTTCTATGTAATATGTCACCGTGTATATATCAGAGCGACGCCTGTAATGCCTGAATTAAGTGGCTCTTCTGATAACCATGATGTATTGGTAAAATCCCTCGAGACAGGGCACCATCAATCAGGACACCTCGTTTTTCATACGATCCTTCTTGGAACATACTCGCCGCGAATAGCTGCAACATTGCAGATGGGGCGTTAAGCAATATTCACTCACTCACTCACTTACTCAATCACTCACTCTTGGAACACAGAATACATACAGTGAAATGTTAAATACTCTAGTTCGTTAAGTCATTCTGTAATCGGGATATTATATTTCAAATTTTAAATTGCTATCCGGGCTCCGATTTCACAGGAAACGGTACCATCCCTATTAAGATGAGTTTGCAGTATTAGAGATGTTGAGTCACTTGTACAGGTCACGCTATTATTGTTCACCCACTAACCATGTCCTTGCAGTAGGAACACAAGTCATCACCCCCGATGAAGATGGTAATGAGTTTCCAGTCGTTTCTGAAGTCCACAAATAGTTCATTCTTCATCCTCTTTATCAACAACTCTGCCTGCTTGGTCAAGGAACTGTAACACAACATGGGCTTACACCAGTTCGTTTGTTTGTTTATTGTTGAGCAGGTTTCTACCTATATGACGGCGGTCAGTAAATATTCGAGTCATAACTAGATAATGAAGTGCTTGACATCATGAGCATCGATGTTTGCAGTTGGGATACGATGACATGCATCAAAGACGTCATGGAGCCTGAACCCCCGAACCCGTTAGTTACCTCTTACGACAAGCATGGGTAGGAGAAAAAGAATAATATAGATGCAGTAGTATTAATACAGCAGTGTATTTATCACATTTCGAGGCATCTGCTATCTCACAGACTAAAATATGTTTTGGTCAGCAACAATGTTTGTCATCTTTATCAGTCTCTGTTCACTGTTATATGACTGAATGGGGCGTTGAACAATTAACCACGATACAGATCCAATACAGATCGGTTCAATTTAGGGTTTTTTCATTTTTGCAGGATATATTGTATTTGTACAGTCGAGTACTTTATTCAGAACCTATGTAAGCACAAAAGAAACATATTGCCCCCCAAACTCCTTACGCGGACTCGGCTCCTGGTTCGGCTACATCAAGGTGAGCTTCCCTACTCCACACGCTGCCACTTTTAACAGCGAATCCTCTCAGCCAGGGGTTGTATTTCTTCAAAATATCTGCATGTTATAATACTGTAGAACAATGGAAAGTATATCATCATGGAATGTGGAAATTTTGGGAAACTTTATCGTTTTATCAAGATATTCTTTCTTGAAGGAATTATAGATCAAACTGTGCATGGCATCTTACTTGGTATGGTTGGCTGGTAGGTGTAATCCCGATCTCCGCCTATGCTGGAAATCAGATAGGTAAAACAAGTCTTAATCATACTTCCAGGCTAATGCATGCCAAATAAATGCTAAATATGTTTAATTAACTTTTTCTCGAAAAGAAATATTTGTCAACCTCCATGAAAGGCCGCGGTCCTGTCTGCGCATGTCCATAATCGTTTTCGCTGTAATGCCATTTCCCGCCTGCAAGTAAAATGGGATTTCATGACAAACGTTACTTCGAGTTGCTCTTCTCATCTAAATAAATATTTGAACGATCGGAACTATCAAACTCCAATGAAACTGACTTACTGTGATTGAGTCGCCCATGGCTGCCACAACCTGAATGTCACCTGGCCTCAAGCGGTGAACTGCAATACAGTGTAGATACATAAGGGGGTGGTACATATCTGATACAGGAGTACCTAATGACGGAGGATAATTGGTACATACCTGATACAGGAGTACGTCGTGACGGGGGATAGGTGGTACAGGGAAATGCTCCATCATGGAAGTGGCCTTCACTCTGGAAACAATAACACGCCATGTGAGCACTGGCCCTTTAATGTCGACTCTAAGTATTCACACAGAGAACAATATTTGATGCAACAGCATTACTAAAAAAAGCAATGGCTTTTTCGACATATTTTAAAAAAAAAAGCAATACCATATATTTACGGCCATACAAATAGTAAGAACCCCATATGTTCGCGACACTTCGGCGCAAGATGCCCAATCAGCGCAAAACAAGTGTTGATGATGATGATGATGATGATAAGGACGACGATAATGATGATAATGACGACGATAGTGATAACGACGACGAGAATAATGATGATGATAATGACGACGACGATTATGATAATGACGACGATGATTATGGTGATGATGATGATAATGACGACAATAATGATGACAATGACGATGACGATAGTGATAACGACGACGAGAATAATGATGATGATAATGACGACGATAATGATGATAATGACGACGATCACAATGATGATGGTGATAATGACGACGACGATAATGATGTTAATGACGACGATCACAATGATGATAGTGATAATGACGACGACGATTATGATAACGACGACGACGACGATGATGATGATGATAATGACGACGACGATGATGATGATGATGATGATGATGATGATGATGATGATGATGATGATGATGATGATGATGATGATGATGATGCAGAAGACTATTGCGGCTTTGGAAGCGACATAGGTGGCACATGACCGAACCAGATATATAACCTGAAGGTCTTCCCTGAAGAGATGCAGGTGTTTGCTGAAGTCTCTCTGTAAGGTAAAGTTGCTGGCTGCCTTGGAGAGCCACGCCCTGTAGTCGTCATAGCTGCCGTGGCATGCTGGGATAGTCACGTATACTGAAAAACAAAATTAGAGAAACGCTGACAGATACAATTTTGACAATAAAGCTAAAATTAAATGTTGCATATTAACTAAGTAAGTCATGAAGGTAAACGTTTCAGATGTACATGTATTTCAGTACATTGCCTCAGTAGATTAAATTATAAATTTTGACTGTACATGTTTAAGAATGTTCCTGTTCGGAATCATGTCCTAAATGAGCTGAACTCGACAGCCGGCATGAAATCTCAAATCGGAATTGGGTGCTTACAACTTGTGACTTGACCTGGTTTATGGCAACATTGTTGTTGCTGGTGGTGTTATTGTTAATATTAGTGTTGATGTTGTTATTATGATCATTATACCATTCGAGGTGTCTTCTTTAGATATTTGAATTGTAGACAAACCAAATCATTGAAACCGGAGTATCATTATCTAGCTATCAGTAGTCCTCGATGGTTTCAATGTTCAAGAGGGCTTAAGAGCTACAACGGGACAATACTATATATGAGAACCTTATGGTGTAAAATAACACTACGACCAATGGTATGCAGAGTTGCTCCCCTTTGAAGCCGCAATCCCACCCCTGCTCCTAGTCTGTGATAAAACCACTCAGTCTGGTAAATCTGCGCTTTGGCGATTTAGGACGTCGGCCACTTTGGTTAGTTCCACTAGCACGTGTTTGGAACTGACCAGCCAAGAAATCTAATCGGGGAGAACTGGGATTCGAACTCTCAGTGTCATGTATCTGTTATGCCTAAGGGACACAACTCTGCATACCACTGGTCGTCATAAGTCGCTAGTTGCGGCGACTTACGATAGTTCCCCCATTCCGTGTTTTGTTTGTTTGTTGTTTAACCGGTGCACTCAGTATTGGCTACACGATAGGGGTCTAGAGTCTAGACCAGACAATCCAGTGAATGACATCATGACCATCCATCTCAGCAGCTGGTAAACATGCATCAGCCAATCAACAAACCCGTGAAGATCCGGGTTAGAACTATCTTCAGTAGCTCATGCATGTCGTAAGAGGCGCCTAACGGAATCGGGTGGTCAGACTCGCTAATTTGGTCAAGTGAAAACATTCATTACACAACAGTCTCGTTTCCTGCTGACTGGGTTCCGTCCTATTGCGCAACTTCGTACAATAACCAGTTCAGAATTTTGGGACAAATTCAATCAACTGGATACATAAATATTAATCAGTATTATTTGATACATCTAACCACTTGTATATTGCAACACTACGCTCCTTCTAATCCTTGAAAACACGTCGTGCAGCGTGCTCTGTCGTACTGCGAGCTCTGACAAACAGAAACCTGGAAATCGTGGAAATATCAAAACGAGGCTCTGCCGCTATAAAAGTTGGCCGTCTGGTACGGATTTGATTTTATATCAATCACATTGTCCTTTACTACACTGGATAAAAGCAAAGAACACATAACAGGTGTAACCAGTGAGCCAGATGAATTGTGAATCATTTTACTACTTCATCAAACAGGGGCAGCCCGTGACGTCTTAGTTAAGGTCATGCTGCCAACACCTCGCCATAAAATATAGAAATACGATGTTATTAAAGTTTGAAATTAAAATTAACTTGTAAATACCATTTTCGTATGAAACAAGGAATTGGAATTCAGTGTAACCATAGTTGCTTGTGGTATCTCTTTTCACTTTCACACGAGAAAATTCGGATCGGCTGAAAAAAAGGTCATTATCTGAATAGGTTAATGAGACTCATGTTTCGGTTTGGACACATGTCATTGTATCCCAGTTGCGTAGATTGATGTTCATGCTGTTGATCACTCAGTTGTCTGATTCAGCCCGCCCCATATAGCTGGAACATTGCTGAATGGGGCGTTAAACAACAAACAAACAAACACATTAACAAAGAACACTTCACCACAACAATCTATGTACATTATTTGCATGCCATTCACAACAAACATTTTTAGAGATTACAGGACAAATATCAGTGCTAAATGTAAGTTCAACAGGGCTACGTTTACAATCTTTTGTGGTTGTGTAGTGACTCAACACTTATACACCATGTATACTTGCTGAGGACCCGTTCCCTGCCAAAATCACCACCAGATGTCTTTACAGTGTAACAATGAACGAAATGAATAGAACATCATTACCTGCCATGAGCCATAAAACTCGCAGACTTGATGTGTCCGTCATGATCAGTCGTGGAGCTTCAATTAATTGTTTTCTTCTTCGTGTTCTTTTTTTGTTGGTCATGTGATCAAGCTACAGCTCACGCGATAATCACGTATGTAATCACGTATGGTTGATAACTGTGGCGTGTGCTGGATATTTTTTTATCGCCTAGGTATTTATCTATTATAATGACAGCAGTCAGATTCGTATATATCTGTTGACTGATATAATATTTTGTAGTTCATACAAACTACAATTAATGAAAATTTCTTTTGGGATGAAATAGTTTCAATGTGCCCTTGCGGCTCTACTAAATTTATAAAAATAATACACACCGTGATTCATTTAATGGGAAATACCATAAATTTGACAAAATAAATGAATCAAAAGCTATTTTGCACCCCATCAAACTGTTTATCCATGGCTCTCTCAAACTCACAGCTTTACGTGGGCGTGGCTAATGCCAGTGAGCATAACAGGAAAGCCGTTTTGGATCATGATAACATAGCGTGTGGATTAGTTAATGGTCCGGGACAAATCAAGCTGAACTGTTCTTGCAGTCATGATAGTGTTCATAAAATCCAGTTTGCACGTTTACAAGTTAGACTAACCTTAAGTCCCTGAATATATATACTTTTGATAGTAACAAATAAACCCATGTACACTGAAAAGGAGCCCCAGTGAGATGGGAGATTCAGAACCGGGGGAAATCTAGACTTGCTTCCTTAACGCCTTACCATTGCAGGGGGCGGTGGGGTAGCCTAGTGGTTAAGGCGTCACGCCGAAAACCCGGGTTCGATTCCCCACATGGGCACAATGTCTTAAGTACATTTCTGGTGTCCCCCGCCGTGATATTGCTGGAATATTGCTAAAAGCGGCGTAAAACTAACCTCACTCACCTTACCATTGCAGAATGGCTGGACATGATGTATTTCAAGAATTTTTAGATTTATTCAATGTGAATCATAGCCATCATTTTTGATGGACCCTGAATACACCCCTGCGTATCATATGCTTGTTTGCTTGTGGCATATATTCTTACCTTTAATCCGCACAGATGGTCATTATGTAGACTTCATGGATGTTTGTGACGAGTAACGTTTTTGCATGTAATTGCTTGAAGTTGGAGATGAACTATAGTGAAGTAGGTTATCATTTTTTAACATTTGTAAGACTTTGTATACAGGATATAAATGGGCGGCCATTTTGCCTTCAAAAACCTACAGTTGATTTCAGTCAGCTAATACAACTATCTGTTAATGCTGGCACCTATTACATAAGATAATTCCAAGTATTAAGGCTTTTTGTATTTCAGTCTGTATACTTGGGGAAAACAATGTAAATGCTACAGCATGGAAATGGGATTCTGCATGTTGTATATTCATTTAGTGGTGAATGCTAAGATACGTAGTTTCTCTTTATTCTTTGCAGGTGGAATTTACAGTGGCCAAGGTATTGGTTGCACTGCTCTTATAACTTTGATTTCAATACAACCATTCATTCGCAATGAAATAATTGTTACGGTTTGTAACCATGATCAATTTTGGTTACATTTATTGTGTTCATTATCATTTAGGATTTTCAAAACGTATGTAAACAAATCAACATTTACCGAGGTGTAGTTCACCCTAAACATCTTGACATCAGCCAAACATAGTCGCTCGGATGAGAAATCACAATAAGTAAATAAGTAAAGGTCAAAACAGGTCAGGAAAAGTATGATGCGCTACATCTGTTTACATTTATTGACATCACCAAACGATGCTAAATACTGCTAAAAGAGGCGCAAAACCACACACACTCACTCACTCAATCACTACTCCACTTTCACCACTACCACTTCTGCAAAGTCTCCTACTACTACAACTTTCAACACCTACCACTACTACTACCAAATAAAAAAGCCCTTTCAAGAAGCATAACAATTACGATTGTATGATTCCGATTATATCATAAGGATATGATTATGAATCATCATTTTTTTTTAAATCCCACGAGATAATGACGGGCACAAGAATACACCCAAATTCAAAACTTACACCAGAACCGTCAACCGTCGCCCCTCCGACAATACCATCTTCGGTGGTCCAGTGTCTGATATACATGTTCTGTCATGGCGAATACCCTGGACCAATCTGCTACTGTTTCCTCCTTTGGAGGTCACATCATCGTCTCTCCATCTCCTATCTCGTAGCACAGAATATCTCTCGCTCGTTGTGGTCTTAAATCAAAGTCGAATAGGTCGCAATATGTTCATCATAACCATCTGACAGTCTGAATGGTCACACAATCGCAGAATGGTTCCCGTTTAGTGTTTCACGTTACGTTGATGTATCATGTCCGCGTGTGTCACGTGCTCTATACACTATCATAAGGTGGAGTGGTGTGAGTGAGGGAGTTTTGTCTACAGTGTTATACCACTTCATGTCAGCATGGTGTAGGGAGGAAAGCCCAAAGTGATGCAAGCATTTGATGTTCGTCTCTCGGCTAGAGGACGTGTCCGGTGTTGACAAACGTGTAAACATAATCATGGCAAGCCATTGGCGTATCAGTACAACGCCCGACGTCACTTATATATTCAAGTGAGGATTATCGAAATTATTAAATAAGTTATTTAACATTAATAAGGTTTTATTCAAAAAATGAAAAACGCCCGTGTGGGCGATACAGGTTTGTTAGTAACGTCACTATGTACAATATGTCCCACTACTTGTGCTACGTTATGGCGAGTGTTGCTTGATAATCTTGGTCGCATAGTTAGGTTTCTCCCACAGCGTGTCCTCGTCCATCGTTTGGTACTTGTTGGCACCCACACGTCGGCGTTTATTTGCAGTCCACAACGCCGTCAGTATCAACCCCACCACCGCCAGTACGACAAACGACGTTCCTGAAAAACACGACCGCCACATCACTGGCACTTCTCTAAACACAACCTTGATATATGAAAGGCTACTTATTGTGTTCACTATCCCACGGACCTGTGGGGTAGCCTAGCGGTTAAAGCGTTCGTTCGTCGGGGTTCGATTCCCTCATGGATACAATGTGTGAAGCCCATTCCTAGTGTCCCCCGCCGTGATATTACTGAAATATCGCTCAAAGAGGCGCAAAACCACACACACTCACTCACTCACTCACTACTCCACTTTCACCACTACCACTTCTGCAAAGTCTCCTACTACTACAACTTTCAACACCTACCACTACTACTACCACATGAAAAAGCCCTTTTAAGAAGCATAACAATTACGATTGTATGACTCCAACTATATCATAAGGATGTGTTTATGAATCATCATTTTTTTTTTAAATCCCACGGGATAATGATGGGCACAAGAATACACCCAAATTCAAAACTTACACCAGAACCGTCAACCGTCGCCCCTCCGACAATACCATCTTCGGTGGTCCAGTGTCTGATATATATGTTCTGTCATGGCGAATACCCTGGACCAATCTGCTGCTGTTTCCTCCTTTGGAGGTCACATCATCGTCTCTCCATCTCCTATCTCGTAGCACAGAATATCTCTCGCTCGTGAGAGTAATTTGATTGGACGAAAATTGGGAGCGACTTGATCAGGGATATTTCTCATAACAGAACATAGACGTGATGCACTGGATAATCGACGATGGTAGAAACCATCACCCACTGTTTCTATAGCCCACCAACACAATTCACCACCAATAGTATCAACCCTTGAGACGTACCGATGACGACTGTGTGGTCCTCTGAGCCCCCTGTGTTGTTGGCACTTATCTTCTCCTCATTCTCCGCCTCATTCACAGAGTTCCCCTTCACGCCACTAGTCAACGGGGCACCATCTCTCATAACACCCCCAGTCACGTTGCTGTTCTTACGGGTAAAGAAGAACGGGGATGCCTGGAAATACATATATACATACACAAACAGATATAAATTTAGATATAAATCTAAATACATGTACAAATATATATACTGAACCACAAAAGCAATGCCGCACTGATAGCGGTTTCTTAAAGCACACACTTTAATTCACTCTAATGAACAATCAAAACGGAGGGTTGAGTTCAAACTTGACAATTATGGTTAACACATTTTGGGGAATCACATTTAGAGTTCACACAAACAAAATCACCAAAAAATGGTACCATTAAGATACCCCAAAGTCAGTATTGTGTGTGGCCTCTATGGGCATCGATGAAAGCGTTGCATCGTCTGTACATGGAATGAATTAGCCGGTTGAAGAAGGCCATTGGCACTTAGGCTCCAAACTCTGTGAAATGCCTGATCGAGTCTAGCTGCAGTTGTCGGCCTTGGGTGGCGGTCATCCAGTCTTCTTTGAATCTCGTCTCAAAGGCGTTCTATTGGACTCAAATCAAGACTGAGTACAGGCCATTGTAGAGTTTGGATGCCTTGTTGTTTTAGGAAGTCCAATGTTACTCTGGCAGTGTGGGCACGAGTGTTGTCTTGCTGGAAGATGTGATTTCTGTAACGTCCAAAATGTGGTACAACGTGGGGGTTTTATAACTTGGTCAATATAGCGAGCAACTGTCACGTCATTTCCTCGTCCTGGACTGAGATTCTGGAACACCACGGTGCCAGCTATCTGGTTCGGACCGATTGCACCCTACACCATGATGCTTGGACCACCTCACGAGTCTCTTTCAACAATACACTCACTGGAAAACAGTTCCCCATACTCTCACTCTGCCATCGACTGTCGAAACACAATATCGGCTTTCATGAGAGAAAAACACAGTTTCCCATTGTCGATAACGCCAATTCCGATGCTGAGTTGTCCATTGTAGTCGGTTTTGGCGGTGATGAGCGGTGAGCACAGGACTACGATATGGTCTGTGACTTCCGCGCAAACGCCGATGCACTGTATCGGCACTGATGGGTCTGTTGTGAGTCCCAAAGGTCTGGCGTGCTCTTTGCAGATGTTGACGCTCAATCTGTCGGTCTTGACATTGAAATGTTACTGAAAGGTCGCCCATTGCGTGGACGGTCTTGGATTCTGTTAGTGACCCGATACCACTCCTGCAGTCGGTAGATTGTCCTAACATTAAAATGATTGGCAGTCTTGCAATCGTCCGAAGACTTGGTTCCTCTGATCTCTCGCAATTCGTACCATGACGATTTTGTCAAAACAAAAATGATTTCAGGCGAGTTTGGGACTCGCTTTCATTGGTAGGGTTGTCACAATATACACATGCATTTTCATTTTCACGAATATCATACGGAACCTTTTGCCACGTCTGCCTTTTTTAGGTGCGTTTGGTCGAAATGCTTTTTCATCAGAAAACACACTGATGTTGGTAATAACTGTCAATTTGGATTGAAAAACATGTTAATAAAACGATACAATCATAATAAAAACACCAATTTGTAAGAACAAAATCTTGCATTTGGTTTTGAAAAGCGACGTTTCTTTTGTGGTTCAGTATACAAATAAATATACAAATCCAGACATATGTTCATCACCCGCAGTTACGCTGCTGTTCTTATGGATAAAGGAAATATATAAACACACATACAAATACATGAACATGTACATATATACAAACAGAAATCCATATTTACATGTACATACACATACTGTAATGTGCCAACGCAAGACCATGAAAATGGTCCTATATTAGCACGACTACTTCTGAGATCATTGCCCGACCCTACCCAAACAGAAGGTTCAAACTTTCTCCAAACCTCAACTGGTTGGTTATAGTATGTAACAGATGCTAGACATGAAACTATCATCACCTCAGATGGACAGTCGATAGGTTCACCGGGAGCCCAGCTGACACGCTTGCTTCCTTCAGGCTCGATCTGCAACACAACACGGATGACAGTGGTGCACATATAACCGTTATCAACAACAACAACCGCTTGTATAAACCAAAGTATTGTCCTTAGGTTCTCTGTTCGCCAGGCAAAATCCTTAACGATAAGTGAGTGGTATTTTCATATTAATATGTCAGGTGAGATGAAATGGAATTTTACGTTAAAAAATACTGAACTTGTACATGTTTGTATATGTGTGTGCTGCTTGTACTATCGATGTCGGTTTTATAGTGCTATATACTATTACTAAACACTATGCGTCAGGTTACATGGATATCCGACTCAGATACAGTTAATATACAAGGGTACCAATATATGGCGCCCATCAATGGGTACCAGGACTGGTCGGCTCGAGTGATTTATCCCTTAATGGGGAATGCTCCACTGCGGCATGATATCTCAGTGGGCTAGCACTATAAAAGCTTAAGTCATCTTACAAACAGCCGCCTCATACACACGCATGCATCGAAGCAAAATATTCTCAAGCACGACGTTAAACCCAATTTCACCTCAGACCTTAATGAGGAACCGCAGGGATACTCCAGGTACCATCTTTTAACACCTCTTGCATCTAGAACCACAGACCTTCCGCTCTCCAGGCAAATGCCCTAACCACTTGGCCACGGATTCGTATGTAGTATTGTAGGTACCTAGTTCAATGTGGATGAAGTACGTGATTTACATGATTTACTCATTACAGTTTACCTTTGAACATATACACAGTTTAGTGGTCGTTTGGGTTACAGCGTTAGACTATTTTTATACCTATCACCATCTGATATATCATGCCAATAACTGTTGTCAACCCTTCAATTTTTTAATATGGGCGTGACAACCTAGCATGAGTATATGTCTGGTCTGGACTGGATCACTTCCTGGAATACATAACAGTTACGGCGCAATGCAACAGTACTCACCATGTTGTTCCATAGACCATTGGCAGCAGCGGCTTGGCCTTTACTGCTCAAGTGGAAACAGTCGGGGGCAAAGAAGCTGAAGTCAGGTTCGCCATCAGCCTAGAAAATATACAACCATGATTGAATTTGAGTGCATAGCTAGGTACAATCATAAGGCCGCAATGATGTTTTCTTTCTCTACATTGAACAATAGGTTTGCATCTATTCTTTATCTTGAACAACTCCATAACAACGAAAACAAGAATCTTTGAGAATCTTTTGTTACTTAACTTCGGTACAATCATAAACATAAGCCCGCAACCTGATGTTTTCATCCTCTACATTGAACAATAGGTTTGTATCCATTCTTTTTCTTGAACACGTCCTTGCATAACAACGAAAACAAGAATCTTTGAGAATCTTTTGTTACTTAACTTAAAGGCCGTCATGGAGTGTTCATTTCAAACGCTACTGAACCCATAAATGAGTCTGAACTGTTTTCTGCACATACGTCATAACTAGCCTTTGTAACACGGAGGCACATGCGGAAAGGGAATTTGATTGTTACGCTTTTAGGTCATGTGATACTGTAGGTCTTCCAGCCTCTGGGTATCGCTCAATGGTTTCCTTTATCATTTATTTCTTATTAGAGTGCGAGGTCATTGTACTTCCGGTTTCGCCCTACCGTTCTTGGCAGGAATGTGTCCTCGAGGAATGGCTGCACTACTACAGTGAAGTCGTCCTCGGTGTCGTAACGGCCAGTATTGACCAGCTGCTCTGTCTGAGAGTGGTATGCTTTGGTCGTCTGCACCACAATCTCCTCCCCCTCCTCGCCATCAGGGAACGCCGCACACTTGCACGCGCTGTTAGTAGAAATATCCCTTTTAGTGGTGACATACATTGTGCACGTGCACGTGCTCCTGCATTAACATCATCCTATTCACTGACGTGCGGTGGTGTGTTGCTATGACATTCACGGACATACTCACGGACAAAAAACTTTCAATATATAACTCTATTCACTGACATTAAAGTATAATTTACGAACTCTCCTACAGTATTCATGGACAAGCAGAACCATATAGCATCTAATTCAAGAACAGGCAATGCATTTGCATCATATTTGTGAAGAAGCAGTGCTATATAGCATGAACTGCCAGACTGTACATCATGTGCCCGGACGCGCACTGCCAGACTGTATATCATATGCACAGACAAACACTGTAAGACTGTATATCGTATGCACAGACACGCACACAGACCTCCTCCTATTCACAGCTATACATAACCGTTATGTACAAGACTTACACGTGTAGAACAGTACAAAGAAATCCCTTGTTGAGCTCTTTAGCGATCTCCACATTGATCGTCTCTACCAGGTTGACGAACACTCGGGGAACCTCTGTCTGAAGCAGGTCCAGGGCAGAGGTCACCGACTCGATATAACGTTCGGGGCTGTGCCCTTCCTGGGGATATATAATATATCATTTTAGGCCGTGCATCTTAAGATCATGAGTGAATATATTGTGTCTGTCGCCTCAGAAACTGCAAGTCAAAGTAGAGAACCTATGACAACGTCGCTTTAAGCAGCATGTCAACATGCAGTGTTGATTATTGTTAAAGGAAAGACTATATTTGATGAGAATAAACATGTATATCAATCACAACTGACCTTCACAGGATATATTGCTTGAGACTAACCAATTTATCCCTGAAGACGTCGCTGGAAGGAAATTCCACCACAGTGCTTTGAAGAACATTACTATGACATAATTAAACGCTCTGCTAGTGAGGCTCTATAGATGTACCTTTTACATGAATTCCATTGCAAAGTCGAAAGAATGGTTTTCAGTGATTATTGGATTCGCATGCACGGATCTTTGGATATTTAATAGATAACTATTGTATTTGGTGATATTTTTGTTCAAAATCTTTAACAAGCCTCTGAGATTCAAACTTTCTTTCGAACTCGTTGTTATATCTGATAGCCAAAGATAATTGTGTGAGATTCTCAGTTCAAACTTTTCAATCGATGCTAATTAGCGAATTCGAACCAATGATTTCGAAAATGATTTTATAATGCTAATTTCATCATGAATATTCAAATAGCGGTCTTGAATTATAATCATTTCCGAGGTACAGACCTTACCTTTCCACATCAGTACAACCTGCAAACTAAACATTGACAGGCGAGGTAAATACGTCGCCATATTCGGAACGTTAAAACACGTCGTGGTGTTGATGCAAGCCTCACCTGATCAGTGCATACGTCGCAGATGTCGTTCCCGCCAGTCATGATTGTGATGACCTTCCAGTCGTTCTCAAGGTCAATCTCCGGATCATTCTTCATCCGGTCTATCAAAACTCTTGCCTGTCTCGGAAGGTCCCTGAGGTGACATCACCAACAACCCTTACATCGACTGTACGACTATGTCTTAAAACTTCTATCAAATGTATATGTTCTGTAAATTGTATGTGATGCAAGTTAAAATTTAGCATTTTGTAGAAAGGAACTTCATATTTTGGCAATGTTATAATTGGATCGAATGGCGTACGATATATTACAATAACGATAATACATGAGTATGTATGTTGTTTAACGCCGCACCCAGCGACATTCTATATGTAAAACGGTAGTCTGTGAAGTATGGACCAGACAGTCCAGTGATTCATGTTATGAACAATGACAGGCAATCAACAGAGTCTTAGAGCCCGACCACCGATCCATTTGGCCGCCTCGTACAACCGGCATAGGTTGCAGCCTGGGAACCTATTCTGACCCGGAATCGCCATGGAAACTGATTTATAGGCTTTGTTTGTTTGTTTGTTTAACGCCACATTTGCCAATATTCCAGCTATATGACGGCAGTCCGTAAATAATCGAGTCTAGAACAGACAATCCAGGGATTAACGTATTATATGCCGTACTCGAACGAGTCAACTGTCGACAAAAACGCGGTGTTTCTACTTACGCGGCTTCGCTGCCAGTATCGGCAACGTTCAGGTGAGCATTGTCCTCCTTGTCTCCTGTACCGACGGAGTACCCCTTTAACTTAGGGTTGTATCTCTTGAGGATGTCTGAAAATACCCAAGGAAGAACATTTCATTTTGTTTCACGTTTCCTATTGCACGTAAATATTGTCAAAAACTTTCTATCGTCGACAATAGTACGGAAGTAACTGTATATGTGATTAGAACAGCCTGCTTCATGTAACACAGGTAATAGATGAGGAAAGGTCAGCCATGGACAGTTCCGGTTGAAGTCTACAATGTGGATCAAGTCGCGTATATCACTGATTGTGGTTCTTGCTATCAACCACTGGTTCCTCTGCACCAGGCTTGCGTGAATGCGATTGTCAAGGTAATATTACACTCATCCAGACTCCACCGTATATGTGCCACCCTACTTTAGGTATACATTTGCGACCCCCTGCAGATTTGGGTTGATATCACTCGCAGAATGGGGCGCAAACATACTTGTACCTGGTGGGCTACGAAGACGATGCAGTCTACTTAGGCGGACATGGCTGGCACACTGTCGCAATTTCGCTGTGCAGAGTTTCGTCCCTTGGATTGCAGGTTCGAATTCCGGTTCACCTAGATTGCATACCTGTGCTCGTGGGTTTCACCGAAATGGTTGACATCTGAAATCTGCATCACTTCGTGTTTTCCTCCCACAGTTAGCAGACACGTCCTTGAATAACTGTTATACTGACCAAAGCAGTATAACTGCCCATACTTGTCATGGAAGGTGACTTCCGGGAATCCGGTGGTCAAGGTCGACGTACGCCCATGTGTAGATAGATGCTCATAATGTCAGCCAGAGGGTTTTTTTCTGATCCAGCCTCGATTATTTGCTCACTGCGTCATGTAGCCGGTATATTGCTGGGTGCAGCGTTAAACAACAAACACAGACGTATGTTGTGCCCTTAAACCTACAATGGTCTTAAGTGCACAGAAATCATGAATATTCATGAGTGGGCGGAACAGACGTACATAGTAATGACCTCCCTAAGACAGCAGGCTACTTACTCGGTAGTGTTTCCTGGTCTTCATAGGTTCCATCTCCGCCAATACTGAAACAACATCATACACAGAGTTCGTGGTGAAATATATACTCAGAGACTCCCATAACATAATGTACAGTGATTAACAATACCGTCGCTATATGTCTAGGCTTTGCCTGTGGAGACCCAGTACCAAATCCATGGGTTCCACAAACAACAGTTGTGAGAGGCGACACATTAGGTCGATCGATATACCTCAAACTATACAATCCAAATACAAAAACAATACAAATATTCAATAAATTCAGGCAGCAACAGTTCCATGCCACTTTGACCGAAATATATCGTTACACCATGTTTTTTATGTAACCAAGTGATAAGGGTTATAAATTATTTTACAACATGCTCAAGAAATCTTCAGATTATCACATACCCCAAAACAAAACCTGTAGCTTTACCTTCGCTCAATGCAGAAATCTGAAATTCTGATATATTCTGATAAGATGCTGACAATGGATGCCTTCACATTTCAATAGCCCAAGCTCCCTCTACTTTGAGTGGGTGATTCGTATGATTAACTTCATTTCATTTTTGTGATTTGAATCTCAGACTTCTTTTCTTTCCGCCTGCATGTTTACATTGTTCAAAGCTTTTGATCAACTGAGGGCCGGTGTGGTAGCCTAGTGGTTAAAGCGTTCGCTCGCCCGAAGATCCACATGCGTACAATGTGTGAAGCCCAATTAATGTGTCCTTGCCGTGAGTGAGTGAGTGAGTGAGTTAAAGTCATTTTGGCAAATATTTCAGCCATATCGTGACTAAAACATATAAAAAGATATAATAGATATATATATATCCCAAATATTTTATAAGTTTATATTTTAAAATCTGTCTCCAAAGGACAGTAAAACAACTAGTATATCACAGTTAGAGATATAAAACTTGCATGTAACTTAAAATTATAGAGTATTTATGTCATTAAAACATAAAAATGGGCTACAAATCGCCAGCAACTGACCTCCCAATATGGCTGGGATATTACTTAAAGCGGCGCAAGACCTTACTCACTCACTCACTCAACTGAAGTGGCCTTTTATGTTAGACCTTTAGACTTGTGTGAGCAATGCCATAATGTCTCACCTCCAGGAGAGTCCCCTGTACTCAGTTAGCATCCCCAATATGTTGCTGGCGTCAGCCCCCAGGGCCGCCTAGAAGAAGAGGACAGGTTACTGACGATGTACAGATGGCCATGCGACCAAATGGCTTACTTTAGCATTTTCTTAAATAAAATAAACAAATCTTTGACTTTCGCAGATGAAGACAAGTGGCAATGCGTGGTGCGTGACAATGTAATGTCATGGTCATTCGGTAGATATTTTTAAAAACTTGTGCATAACTCTTTGGTTGGGTTTCGAATTCAAACGATTTTCCATTTAAACTTAGCCACCGAGTGCTCATTCCACAAACGACTTTTAAGTTATCGTTTTGCTTCACAGAGGTTGGTAGTTATAACACCAGTAAATAAGGCAGAAAGGGAATTCCATGTCACGGGTCACATAAATCTTTTCAGTCTATTAAGTGTCATTCAACCATACATCTGGACGTCCCGTGTGTCCTCACAATGCATGACAATGTGGAACAGTTTCACGGCTGTCTCCATCAGCGATTAATGAAAGAAATAATTAAATACAGATTAGTGCTCCTGTTGGGGAGGCAAGGTGGGGAGTCGTTGTCCTGCACGACACAACTCACTGTGATGGAGTCCCCCATGGCTCCGACGACCTTCACGTCTCCAGGTCGCAGAGCGTGAACTGAAACATCCGTAAAACTACGATTAGATTACAAAACAACTACGTGTCAGGTGAAACCTCGGTTAGGTGAACCATCCGGACAACCACATGCCACGTGAAACCACGGATATAGGAGAGATCCTACCAACTATGTGTT
The DNA here is from genome assembly GCF_003918875.1 of Haliotis rubra. Taxonomy (NCBI): domain Eukaryota; kingdom Metazoa; phylum Mollusca; class Gastropoda; order Lepetellida; family Haliotidae; genus Haliotis; species Haliotis rubra. Next base: position 240,926 of record NW_025767054.1, read on the forward strand.
AGGTGAAACGTCAGAACAACCACGTTTCAGATGAAACCACGGTTACGTGAAACATCCGAAAAACCACGTGTCAGGTGAAACATCGGAACAATCACCTGCCAGGTGAAATTACAGTCGGTCTTGAAAACAAATACAACTACTGAACGTATCCTATATACAATCTTACAACTGAATTCTACTGTACCTTTGTACTGTGGCGCCTTAATACGATATATAGTTTCATGTATACCCTATTACACCAGATCATGCAGGATTGACTGCGCATGATGTGTTCCACAAATAAAGAGTTAATTATTTAACTATAACACCAGAACAAACTACCTGACGTTGGCACTGTCGGAGACGCCGGGTACACGGTGCAGGGGAAGGGGGACCCAGCTACCTGTATAAATACATGTACACGGAATACATCACTGCTTGAGTATGACAAGAGCAAAACAATCAGACTGTAATAAACACCGACCTCGTCGCGTACAGGTGCAGACGAAAACAGCATACGATAGTGAAAACTGTCACAATATTTATCCAAGTTATCTTTTGTAATATGAGTGAGTGATTGAGTTTAGTTTTACGCCGCTTTTTGCAATATTCCAGCAATATAACGGCGGGGGACACAAGAAATGGGCTTCACACATTGTACCTATGTGGAGAATCGAACCTGGGTCTTCGGCGTGACGAGCGAACGCTTTAACCATTAGGCTAACCCACCGCCCCCTTTTGTAATATGAAAATGTGGAGGACACAGTGATAAACTAAAATAGGTAGATATCTGTTTCATGCCGAGGTTGTCCTAATGACAAGATAGAAAATGTTTAATAAAATAAGTTAAGCCCACACCACTCCTGTGTGAAAGTGTAAAGACTGCGTCATACAGTCTGTGAACCATATAATTTTGCCTTCCACCCAGCCCTCTCAGTATTGCAAAACCAGGTTCTAGTTCTTAATTTCCCATAATCTTTCTTATTTAAATAGAGTAATTTGTTTCCATGACAATTGCATTTATTCAGAGACGGAGGCATTAGTTTAACTCCCATGATAATGGGTTATCTCCCTTCTTTGGAACTAAGGCTAGTATGTTTTCATTTAGGGACCGACTACCTGATATGCTTATAGGGTTGAGGCGATTTAATGGATTTTATGACAAAACCAGAATGGAGAGGCCGTCAACACTCCACAACATGTACCTTAGGGTGGTGTTGGTGTTCCTCCTCTGCTCTCATCATGCTGACATAGGTGGCGTTGTTAGACACAGACTGGATGTAATCTTTGTAACGCTGCAGGTACTCATTGTCATCTGTCCGCAACAATATATATTAAATTAATGATCACATGCTAAAACTACTAAACGTGTTGAGTATATTTGTGATGGACTACGTTGACGTAGGTGGATGCGAACCATTTTTCACTCGCCTCCACGATCCATACACATTGCAGGACCAGTGACGGATCTCACTGGTGCCGACGACTTCCTGCTGGTGGGGCACAGCAGTCTCAGGGAGAAATTACATCATCGTCATTTGCAAAATGTATGCCCGAAGGTTCTTCGGGTTTGGGAAGGTGGGGACGATGCCAATTTCGCTGAGTACGCAGAATGCTCAATAAATTCAAAGCCATTGCAACCATGGCAACTACAGGCTTGTGCACAGGTGCATTGTCCTGATGGAACAAATCGCCTTCACTTCTACTAAGTACGTCTTGATATTCTAAGGGAGCGGTGGGGTAGACTAGTGTCCTCTCGTCACGCCGAAGACCCGACTTCGATTCTCCACATGGGTACAGTGTGTGAAGCCCAGTTCTGGTGTCCCCCGCCGTGATATTGCTGGAATATTGCTAAAAGCGGCGGAAAACCATACTCACTGATATTCTAAAGCATGTGTTCAGGTAGATTAGTATAATACCGCCCATTAATTGTCTGACTATTCGGGACTATAGTTTGGCATGAAATGCATGTGGACCCGTTTTTTTTTAAATATCTCTTCATCCAATGACCCAATCGATCTCAAACTGTGCAAGTGGATGTTTTGTCAGACAACCTAATCACATTGTAAATCACCGATTTTATGCATTTGTATTAAAGAATCTGTCTATGTAACTGTCAACAAAATAAACAGCAGAACGCAGACGGCTTGCAGAGGGAGGGAGACAATGACCTGTAACAGCAGCAGTGTTGGGTCATAAAGGTAAATGCACGTGCAGTTCATGATAGTTACCTGTGCACTGCACAGTGATAGACCGTTTGGATCATTCACATTGACTACTTCTAGCTGTCATCATGAAAGCTTATTCAGATGATGCTAAACGTTTAATTAGAAATGTGTTGAGAGCAAACGTAGCAAACCGATTTATAAGGTGTCGGATTCCATGAAACGTACAACTTTTGCTCTTGGAATGAAAAAGAACATCGTGCTAAAAATTGTGAAACATAAACCAACAACCAATAAACAAAACCTTGTACAAAAAGGTAGGCATCCAAAGTTAGATTCTTTTGACATCAGGGCCATCAGCATAGCTGACCTACATTGACGAACGTTGACCTTTATGACCCAAAGGTCTGTTACAGGTCATTGGCTCCCTCCCTCTGCAAGCCGTCTGCGTTCTGCTGTTTATTTTGTTTTATGTTTGCATTTTATTGGTTTTACCCTATGAACAGCATGCGTCACGTAAATAAGATATATTTCCCCTTCTTCTTCTCTTCGTATCCGAATCTGACCATTCGATTTATTTTGTTGCCGTTATCGACCAGGGTATCACTACCACATTACATAACACGGTGTATATTATACATAATATAACATATAATTATGCGAAAAACATATGTGGTATTTGCCTGATTGACAAATACAAAAAATATAATTAATACAATGCTTTCCAGATTAAAATGTGTTCAGATGTTAATTACTTAGGGACGGCTCATTTTTGTTTTTCATCATCATCTTGTTTTCAAGATTTATTAATCTTGTCTATGTCTATGTTATCATCGTACACGATTTTATATAAAAATAGCCTACTGATAAAGCCATAACGCTGACGTATTTTCCGAAACCATCTACCGAGTACGATCTGATTAAAACACCAGAATAGAAGATACATGTATAGCGCGAGTATCATGATTCAGCAATGACAGAGCTGAATTGCCTGTAAACATTTGCTTTGACCAAACAATTACAAAATAAAGTAACCCTTACATAACCGAACACAGACGCCGAAACCACGCAAACTTAGGGTTCTAAAAACGACCATGATACCCGCATTTAATCGATTAATCCGTGAAGTTCTAGACTAGGCTTGGTCATCCTTGTCGCAGGTGGCGACCAATGGCGCTGGATGATCAGACTTGCGGACAAGGTTGATGCATGTGATTGTATCCCGATGGCGTAGACCGATGCCAAGGGCGTCAATCTCTGGCCCAGACATGTATTTTGTAACAGTCCGTTATCAGTTGGCTGGAATATTGCTAAAAATGCAGCGTTAAACAAAGAAACGTGACGAATAAACATTTCTTGTATTTTTCAGTATATATGCCAGGGGCTTAAACCCTGCCCTTGTTAGGAATCGAACCGCAGACTTCTAGAGCTCCCCAATGTCCATGTTCGTGACGTAAGCTGTACATGTCGCCGTCGATGGTGTATAAATGCTGTAAACATTTCCTGATACCCCACACGTGATACTTAAGTTGGAACTTAATACTCTTGTAATCGACATGTGACTCTCGCTAATATTGAGTTACCTGTATATATATACATATATATGGGATGACTGGTGATGATATGACAGATTTCATGACGACTGAAAAGCATTTCATCAATATCTAACCACCCTCCTTTCTCTTTTTACCTCATTGCTGGTATCCATGTTTGTTCCATCTACATAAACAAATTACATCACTTACCAGATGCTGCTGATAGGGACAGTAATATAAAACACAGGAAGGCCACTGCGCCGGCCATGTTGCGATGTCTCGACTGGGGTGCTGGTGATTTCATGCATACGAACCCATATACGTGATATGCTTTCACCTCTGACCTACATTGATACGCTGTCAAAGTTCATTAGGATACAATCACTGGTGTTCACACATCCCACACTGGTGTGATTATCTACATGTGACTGGACCCAACACAGATGGATCAAACTGCCTTGAACGAGCACCGCTTAAGCAGCCTGATGACACAACGTAGAGAAAACAGTGTCTGTTCTCTACACCACCAAGCCAGGCGGTGGGGTAGCACAGTAATTGAAGTGGTCACTCGTAAGGCCGAAGGACCGGGTTTGATTCCCAAATGAGCACAATGTATGAGGTCCATTTCTGGTGTCCCCCGATGTGACATTGATGGAATATTGCTTAAAGCGGTGTAAAACCAATCTCTACGAAAACGGACTATTCGTTCCTCATCGTCATTAAATGAGTTAAACTATAAGAGGTTTGAACATTCCGTTATATCAGGGCGTCCTGACACGTGAAGATCCCAGTTAGAGTTGGTCTTCAGCAATCCATGCTTATCGTAAGAGGCAACTAACTGGATCGTGTGGTCAGGCTCGCTGACTTGGTTGACAACAACCCAACAACCTAATTGTCCTAACAACCCAATTGTGTATAATGATGCTCATGATGTTGATCACTGGATTGTCTGGTCCAGACTTTATTATTTACAGACCGCCGCAATAGAGCTGGAATATTGCTGAGTGCGGCGTTAAATAACAACCAAACCAAAAACTTAAGGCGCAGTGGCTAGCCAAGTGAATAAAGCGTTCGCTTGTCACACCCGGGTTCGGTTCCCCCGGGTTCGAGTCCATTTGTGGTGTCCCCAGCCGTGGTATCGCTCGAGTAATGCCACACTCACTCACCTTAAGGCATTGTTGATTGGGTTTGGATCCGAAATTAACAAGGAACTATGTCTACTTCAACTGTTTGACACACCCAGGAAGGAAGTGTAACTCCGTTGAAACAGAACAGCCTGGCAATTTTTCTGCATTACGATGTTACCATTCACATGCTTGTGGCTAATGAAATTGTCTCCCTTCCTTTCCGAGACATACATGTATTTGCATAACAGAGTTGCACCCCATACCAATGTCAGGGTCCGTAGACTGCGTGTTAGAAAGCCAGATTCACACGGGTTATTAAGTGAATGATCCCAGAACTTCAAAGGTCTAATCAACATGATTAAAGTGTGTGCTTGTTCATTGAACAACCCTCTGTATATGTTTCAGGTATCTACAGAGGGTGATTCGTAGTAAAAAGACAAACAATTCGATTACCTTATTAATTTCTTCGGATTCTCGAAGTCTGATAGTGGGTTTAACAAGACTATCAATTTATACACGATGTTTGTTTAACCTTTATTAAATACTGTTCACAGTGGCCTTACCTCCAACTAAGTCTGAAGACGCATTTTTGACGCATAATCCGTTCACGCTCATTTCTGACCAAATCGTGAAAATTCCGGAAGAACCCGTGAAGATCCGGGTTAGAACTGATCTTCAGTAACCTATGCTTGTCGTAAGAGGCGACTAAAGGGATCGGGTGGTCAGGCTCGCTGACTTGGTTGACACATGTCATCGGTTCCCAATTGCGCAGATTGATGCTCATACTGTTGATCACTGGACTGTCTGGCCCAGACTCGATTATTTACAGACTGCCGCCACATAGCTGGAATATTACTGGGAGCGGCGTAAAACTCACATCATTCGCTCATTCCGAAAGAAGCCGAGTCTCTTTAAATTTTACGGAAAAGGATGAGAGTTGACGCACTGGTATCCCTAACAACTGACCTTTCATTCAACATTCTGCGGGGCGGTGGGGTAGCCTAGTGGTTAAAGCTTTGGCTCGTCACGCCGAAGACCCGGGTTCGAATCCCCACATGGGTACAATGTGTGAAGCCCATTTTTCTGGTGTCCCCCGCCGTGATGTTGCTGGAATATTGCTAAATGCGGCGTAAAACCAAACTCAGTCAGTCAGTCAGTCTCTCTGTGACAAGCATCACCAGACAGTTGTTCGCTTAACTAAAATACATTCAAAAACGTGTAGGATATTGTATATTAAACCTCTAATAGCGAAAACTTATCGAATACTTCCGCCGTGAAAAATTGTACCTTTGAATGCATGAAACTTTGAATAGTTGTAGCTAACAACATTCAAAATATTTTCAGATATGGAGCCTTGAAAATATCTATAATGATCGATATTGATATTCTTGTACACTCCGTATGAAGATGATTAACAATTCTAAATATATTATACAAAAGTCGCATTTACCTAACACCATATCCCTAAAATACTTCACCGTATCATAATAGAATATATTTCTGCTTTAGCTAATCTGAAGTATGAAAAATATGCATTTTTCAAATCTTGGTCATGTCTTTGTGACCTACTTCATTACAGACAATTACTATACTGCTTTACTCACACGGTCAACAGCAGAATACTTAAAGACAATATGAATCAACTGAAATACCCTGTCGATCCTTTCGAGTAAATAGTTTGTTTAATTATATATCTTTTGGATACAATAAATACATTTTGGGGTTTCTTGTGTCCTACTAATTGATTGAAACTTTTGAAGAATATAATACATAAATACAGAGAATGGAAAAGATAAACGTAATTGTTACTGAAGAAAAGCATTAAACATATGTGGGTCCGTTTGGGGGGTAGCTGGTGAGAAATGGAATCCCCCAAAAGGTATAAAATTCAGTGAAAAAGCTTACGACGCTGAGGTCATACCTCGTTCTCTTGCCACAGAGGTTACTTGTCATATTTTCCTACGAAATGACAAATAACCTGTGGGAAGAGAATGGTCATACCTTTGGCGTTAATGAATTTTGCCTCCTTACTGTTTCGCTTAGCATGGGCGGATCCAGGAATTTTGAGAGGGGGTGCTCTGCCAACGCAAAAAAAAATCTTCAATGTGGACTTAAGTCATTTCCAGAAGGGGGGGTCGAACCCCCTGGAACGAACACCCCACCCCCCTTGGATCCACCCATGCTTAGGGCATTGCCATGCATTGTGCTGACATCACTTCAATGAGGGTGATAGGCTGTTATGTGCATTTGTTGTGGTAAAGCAGGATGTTTATTTGTCTGTTACCGCCGCACTAAGCAATATTCCAGCTATATGACGTAAATAAGCGAATCTGATCCAGGCACCCCAATGATTCACATCATGAGCATCGATAAACGCAATCGCTGACATGCATCAACCAAGTCAACGAGCCGGGGTCAACATTCACAAAGCGATCTCAGCACTACCACTGTGGTAACTCCCATATTTCAACATCTAGGCATACGATCATCACGAAAATCACTTTATGCAAATAGATCCTGACCACTCATAGTCGCTTCGTACGACAAAAAAGGGTCACTGAAGACCAATTTAAACCCGTCTTCATTGGGACAATGTTTTGAAGATGTGGACGTTTTATTTGTCAGTGTCAAGGGAATAGAGTGAGTGTCAGCTAAGTCATAAATATCATTTGATAATAATATTTACACACCACAGAGAGGGTAACAGTGTAAGTAGGACATCAACAATGACGAGACGTTTTCATAATGATATTGTGACGTTATGTTATAACGTCTTTGCAGAGAAAATGAAACTTTTGAGAATGATTTTAATCGGGGTTTTCTTTATTAAATCTTTTGTTGGTCCCTGCCTGGCGCTCGGCATTAATGGGTACAACAAGGACTGGTCGGCTCGGAGTCAGTATAATGTGTCTGAGTGGGGTATTCATGCTTCACTGCGGCGTGGTATCTCAGTGGGCTAGCACTATAAAACCAGCTGAAGTCTGGGCTAGTACAAGCAGCCGCACATACACATACACACGCATGCACGGCGTCATATGAGCGAAATATTCTCAAGCACGACGTTAAACCCAATTTCACCTCACCTCACCTTTATTAAATCTTGGTTAAATACAACAAAGTAAATAACAATGTAGATTGAAAGCTAAGCATCGTCCTGAGATGACTCTGCTACCACATATTTAATGTAAATAGAGATATAAAACATATTAAAGTATTTGAAAACATATTAAAGTATTTGAAAATATATTATCTAATTATATGATACTTATACTTATATTCTATATTATATAAGTATTTGAGTAGCACGTCAGTGTGTCTCTTTTGTGACTTTGGTCATGTTCATCTTGTTAAACGGTGTCCGGATAAAAGAAGAACGCCGATATTAAGAATACTTAGCACCTTGGGAAAGTGGTCATTTTGCTTCATGTATTTACAAAAACAATAGCAGCAACATGCCGACTGTCCTGAATAAATGGGAAACGGAATATTGTTATTCTCTCCCTTTGTGAGCAAACAATAGACGTATTCAAACAACGACCGACACATATTCCATTATAATAAGTCCCCGTGTACCTGATGCCTGTATGAAGGTACAGGTGAGTGAGTATGGTTTCACTCCACTTTTAGCGATAATCCAACATAATACCAGGGGAAACTACAAAAAGGGCTTCACACCTTTTACCCATGTAAGCAATGGGCATTTGGCGTTACGCGCGAACGCTTTAACCACAAGATTACCCAATGCGCCAAAGGGCAGGTGAAGCAGAGATTACGAGCAACAGTTCCTCTTACTGGTGGTGGGGTAGCCCAGCGGTTAAAGCGTTCGCTCGTAACGCCGAAGACCTGGGTTCGATTCCGCACAATGTGTGAAGCCCATTTCTGATATTGCTGGAATATTGCAAAAACCGGCGTAAAACTAAACTCAGTGACTCACTCCTCTTACTCCTATCGTACCGTAACGAGTCCTCTTTCCAAGTCTAAGAGTAGCACTCAGCACCATTGTTCTCGGGATTCATATCAATATGATCAATATACATTCGTTAGTGTGTCAGATTCAAGAGCTGATTCCAACATGCCAATACAACATTAGTTTTTATGACAAGCGTATATGATATTTTGATGCCCCTGTACTTCAAGCTCCTAACCTGGATATTCGAATCAGAGTCAAACCTAAGACTAACCCTATTGACAAACTAGGGCGGGCGGGGTTAGGTCGAAAGCCGGGCGGCCATGTTATCAAATTGCGCATAAGGAAATTATAGCATGTTTGAATCTTGACAGGTTTAGATTTTTCCCTTGAACTTTTTGTCCTGGCATGTGCATGAAGGGTAGTTGTTGTTGCAGCACATCTGCAGCCATGGCCTCCACATGACGTTCCTGAAGGTGTATTGGTTGGGCACGGGGTCCACGTGCTGTAGGTGCTCCTCGAGAGCGTGCATTATCTTCTTGTAAACTTCGGGGTGGTCCGTGGCATTCATTGGTCGTTTCTCTCCCGGATCTGACGTCATGTCATACAAACCGAGGGGGTCAAGAGTGATGGCGTGCGCACAGTTACAAATGAACTCACACACCTGGCGGCCGGGGAGATAGTTCGGTTCTTTCAGAGTCAACTTCCAGACGATTGTACCTGAAAGATATGAAAGAGAAATATTATTTAGAGACTACACTTCAGCTAGTCAACGTACTGCATGGTTCATAACTGATAAAAAAAATTTTTAAAAGTCCCGTTTTTACTTAAAACAAATTTGACTCGCATTGTAGGAAACACATAATGTGTCATGTAACAAATTCCAAAGTATCTAAGAATACATTTCCATTTTTTGGTTTACCATATATAAATTCAACTGAGCAACTGGTTATGTTTCAGAGCTCTAAATTATGGAAAACAAAAATCATTGCTCATAATGTCAAGTACTAGTTTCTCCAGAGCCAATGTTATATAGTTGGAATAACGCCGAATGTGAACAACAAAGCGAACGTGCCCATGTACGGCGACTTACCTCCCCTTGGCCTGTATCTGACAGCATGAACATCTGAGCCGCAATAATGGAGCATAAATTCGTGTGATGAGACGCTGGTCTGACCACTTAGGAGGGGCAGCATGTCGTGACCATCGATCCGTCTGTCGGAAGGGACTTGGACGCCCATGGCGTTGGCGAGAGTGGGAAATACGTCCATCTGCGAAGTTGGTTCGCTGAAGCTCGATCCCGCAGGGATTCGCCCTGGCCATTTTATAATGGTCGGTACTCGAATACCTCCATCCACTGCGCCGTGACCTTTGCCGCCTGCAACACGTTTCAATACAGAGTCAGCTCTGCGTGTAATAAACAGTCGGCTGTGAACAATTTCACTCAGTCTTCAAGTCTTCAGTCAAAAGAAGGCATTTTAGTTTGGGCTACTACGCTGCAGATAATCATGGACATCTTATCCAGACACTAATTCCATGTTTTATCCCCTTAATGCTGAGCGCCAGGCAGGGTAACGCGTACACTGTCTACCATATCAGTACAAAACTCCAAATGTCAGATTAACTGTAATCTCACCTTTGTAAATGCCATTATATCCACCTTCTAACTCCCCCCGAATGTTTCGCTCTTCAAGATGGCCGCCGTTGTCAGACGAGAAGTACACCAAGGTGTTGTCAGCGAAGCCCAACTGCTGGAGAGAGTTCAGCATCTCGCCAACAGCCCAGTCCAATTCTTCAACCGAATCCCCATATTTACCATGCTTAGTTTTACCAAGGAACCTCTGCCTAGGAGCGAGAAAGACGTGCACATGCACCCATGACATAACCAATAGAAACGGTTCTTGGTCATCTCGTCTGGCTTGAAGAAATTCTTGACCTTCGGCAACTTCTTTGGCCATCTGAGTTTCAAGGTCAATCGGTTGTTCTACCAGGTCAAAGTTTCGGTAGATGGTGCTGTTAAGCACCTTCAAATTATCCATGATAAGGTAGACCGACCCCATCATGATGACAAGAATGAAGATTGACAGCGAACATGGTACTATGCCGATATAACCTGCTCTATATAAGCATATGATGCTGATGGATATCACCAGTACCACCGTGACAAAGCGTTGCAGCGCATGAGACAGGAAACTGAACAATACTCTGTCTCCATCGTCGCCAAAGTCTTTAAGATTCGTCAATGGAATCCCGTAGAAGTAGTCAAAGCCGTGGTTTCGTGGATGGTGATGAAAGTCGTTGAAGCTGTCTCTGCTCCAGCCTTGGTGCCATTTCCCTATGAGTCCAGTTTTGTAGCCCGCTTGTTTGGCCAACTTGGCAAAGGTTATTTCTGATGTTGGGAGACCGCTAGGGCTTGCGTTGAAGATACTCACTCGAATAAAAGTGCTCGGAGCCATACCTGAAACAGGACAATTCATATGGCGTTAAGTTCCATTCATGAATGAGTAGTGTACTATCCGTCAAAATAACGACAATTAGTGGTATCAATGTTTTCAAAAGTAAAAGTCGTGAATATAGAGAATTCCATTATGACTTCCTACGTGTAAGAAGTCTCAACGTTTCGTGAAGGTCCGGGTTAGAATTAATCTTCAGCAACCCATGCTTGTCGTATGAGGCGACTAACGGGATCGGGTGGTCAGGCTCGCTGACTGGGTTGACACATGTCATCGTATCGCAATTGCGTAGATCGATGCTCATGCTGTTCCCTACATGGTTACAATGTGTGAAGCCCATTTCTGGTGTACCTCGCCCTGATATTGCTGGAATTATTGTAAAAGCGTCGTAAAAAAAAACTGACTCGCTCACTCTAACCAGAAACATATGCACTGATATATTAGAATTTGCAATTTGAAAACATATACACATTTCATTTAGAAGTAGTATCAGTTGACCGTGGGAGGAACGCTTAAGGGGCGCAGATCGTATCCTTTGCCCATATGACTAATGGAGTGAGTGAGTATGGTTTTACGCCGCTTTTAGCAATATTCCAGCAATATCACGGCCGGGAGACACGTGAAATGGGCTTCACACATTGTACCCATGCGGGGAATCGAACCCGGGTCTTCGGCGTGACGAGCGAACGCTTTCACCACTAGGTTACCCCACCGCCCCTATGACTAATGGAATCAGTCTTGATAAAATCCTAATCTTAACAAGATATAGGTAAATACAAGTGGCATGAACCCGTGAAGATCCGGGTTAGAATTGATCTTCAGTAAATCATGCTTGTCAGAAGAGGCGACGAAGGGGATCGGATGGTCAGGCTGCATGCTGACTTGGTTGTCATCGGATCCCAATTGAGTAGATCGATGCTCATGTCTGTTGGTTCAGACTCCATTATTTACAGACCGCCGCCATATAGCTGTAATATTGCTAAGTGTGGCGTAAAACAAAACGCACTCCCTCACTCACTCCAAGTGACATGCAAATCCCTGTTTACTAAGCTCACCTGACCTAACGGGATACCTCCCGGTAAGAAGGGCCGAGCGACTTGGGGAGCAGAGACTCGCGGCAGTCAAGTGTTGAGACAACAGCGCCCCGCCACGGGCTATGCTGTCGATGTTGGGGGTCCTTAGGGTCGTGTTGCCAAAGCAGCCGATGTCCCCAATACCTAGGTCGTCCGCTATCATGAGCAAAATGTTGGGGTTTTTACCCGTCGTTAGTGGAAGCAGCAACAGTTTTACAACCAGAAGCAGCAGCCATGTTTTACAGCGTTCCATGTTCGTCCTATTACATAAACACATACGAATAACTTCATCAATGAGCCACGTGTATTGAAATCAAAACTAAAGTACTGTCGGAAATTTTTAAAAAATGTTTTTAGGCTGTTACTCTGTATCCCTAAAATTTACACAATTGCATATAATAGCATATGTCGAAATAATCCACATCGGTCTAACTGGGCGTTCAGTGGGATGTGTAATAGGATATCAAGAAAAGCATGTTTACTCGTAATATCGGGCAAAAATTAGATTTAAAAAATACGAAAAGCTGCTGAAAACAATAGATCAGACTATACAGACTGTAGAATGTAGATGGCAATTATGTCGCTCAGCCAGGTATGACGGCGGACGGTGGATTCACCTGGCATGAAATGCATGAGCTGCCTACAAGCACAAGGGGTCATCTCAAAGATATTTCATGCTTTTTCATGTGTGTTGAATATGTCTCATCTACTGATTCACCCAAAGGATTATCTTATCTCAGCTGATATCTCTATCCCCCAGCCCGACCCCAACCACCGTCTGCGACACCCGTCCTGGTTTTGCTTTTGAGACGACCCTTCCTACCTGTTTCTTTGTATAGTGATAGTGAGACTCCAGGGTAGCTACAGCCTTAATAGTTGCAGTATTAAAGTTATTATTTTTACGTTAGCCTTCTTTTATAATGAAGCTGAGTCTAATTTCAAAATGAGCATTCAAAAAGTGTATTTTGTAATACCATACCTCGCACATTGCCCATTTCTGCACTAATCTCTCCTCAGTAGAGTTCTTTTGTTTACGTTTCCTATCTCCCTACCACTGAGACTGTAGTTAGGCCGAACTCAGGTGAGAAGATATTTCACACATTCACATATTAACTACATAAATTGTAGATATAAATGTGAAAAAAGTGTTTTTTATTTACGACAGTACTTTAGAAGAAACGCTTAAGACATTCCCTACAGCAAAATAGCCTTAAGTAAAATGCCAATCAAACAGAACAAAATAGCCTTGTTCCAAGACTAAGCTGAATGATGAATATGTAGTAATTCTCTGTAACAGGTAAACCTAGGTAAACGATCAGCACAGACTCATGACACAAGTCAGGTATTGGTAAACGTACTTTCATCATTTATAGCTAGATAAAATACATTAAACGATTCATTTTTTGCCTAAGGGACATGTGCAAATATGGTTAGTCTGACCAGGGAGACTATATAAGGTAGAGTATCCCTGGTCTGACTCACAGTCTCGGAACCACATTATTTTCCCTACTGCCTTGCCCTCCTTGCAATGCTAAAGCCCTAAATGAAGCAAGTCTAGATCTCATTTGGGATCCTTTCCAAATTAAATGTGTATTTGTTACCATCGAAATTATATATATTCAGAGACTGAGGGTTAGTCTACAATACGCACATGGCAGTGACATCAAAGCCTACCTATGTTTGCGATTTTACGAACGCTTCAAGCATCCAGTGTGTGGGGGTTGATGCATCTACTAATAACAGGAAATCTGTGGTTAATCGTAAAGCACTGGCAAACCAATTGCTGGTGTGTCTGAATGAAAACTATTGGAATACTATCAATAGCATATGTTCGGGTCTTTGTGTATCGGTTGGTCAATAAAGGACTGATGTTTCGTTCTCCTCTGCAATGCAGAGCAAGGGAGTTGTAACGATCGGTCATTGTGTGAAGACGGACAGCTAAATACCAATGTAAACGGAACATTTGTTCACTAGTGGTGTACATGATTTCATCACCGTGATTCCAGGGAACTGAAACAGTAGTTATTCCTTTGAAACAAAGAATATTATATACTTCTCATCAAATGTTTAGACTCACTAGTGTAAATATAGCCACTTACTTCAGGCAACTGTTCTTAAACTAAATTTTGCAAAATAGTCAATACTGTTTAAAGGTACTGTTTACACATGAACTGACGTATTGTAAAATATATTCATAACGTTGAAAAGATTAGTGTCAGGAGTTCAATAAATGAGTGAAAATCAGTGAAATTTAGCGAATTCTTAACGAAAATATACACAAAAACGCAGCTGCTCACATGCACAATATTTGCACATGCTTTTCAACAATTGATGCATAATCCTCGTGCAATTCATATGCATAAGTTGGTTCCCCGAAGTTAGTGGAGACATCAACCTTTGCTAAGGATGAAATCATGGATTCAACAGAAAATTATGATGTATCTAACTTTATTGTAAGCATGAACCCTAGGTTTCAGTATGTCTTTTCATCTTGTGGAACCCATACCTGCTACTGACAGGTGTTGTGTACTTGTCAATGACTCGTTCCATGATTTGCAAAAATGGTTGATGGTTGATGGTTATTCATGTATCAAGTGCATAAGGTTAGATTAAAGTGACTGTTTGCCTTAAGAGGGGTTACCATATTATTATTTATCCAGTTTTAAATGGATACAATTTCAAATTATGAATGTACAGTTTAAGTTAAGTTGTGAACTTTTGTGATCCTTAGCAAAGTGTGAGTAGTATACATAACATATAGTGAGTGTTTTAAGTGAGTCTAAACTTTTGAAGAGAAGTATATTTACAAAAATAAAATGGGTGGCATCTATCTCCTATTTACAATAATAAAATTGTATTCATAAAAAAAACTGCATTGAACTGAAACCTTTATATTGAATGTAATCAAGAAAAATTGGTAGCGCATCGCCGGTGACTTTTTGGGCGAGACATTCGGAACTTAACCTCAAGGGAAGTAACTTTTGGAAATCGTCGGACAACGATCACGTGACATCAGCCGCCATTTTAAAATTTGCAGGTTGTGTGCAGTGCTCAAATCTGAGATACAACGATTTATTGTCGCTATACGAATGACACGTTGACAGTTGTGCTTTGCTGTTATGAACATCTGTTCGTAGGGTCTTTGATCGACCTGAATTGTCTCGATTGCAAAGATTCCTAGAAGGACTAGGAGTGAAACAGCCCTACAACCACAGTGCGACAAGAAGCAGGATGGCGGGATCAGTTAGCCCCGTTTTGTCGCTTCAACGATGTGACGAAGATATTGACTTGTTGTCGGAGTTGCTGGGTTCAAATTCAAATGGATCAAGCAGTAACAGTATAGATATTGCAGAAAGTCTGCTTAGCGATGATATGGATGATCTTACCGGCTATCTTTGCAGGAACTCGAAACGTCTCAATCGGGGTGGGGAGGGTTCGTTCTCAGGTCAAGAGTGCCTGGATGATCTAAATTTAGGTTGTCATGATAGTGATATTTCAATGAACCCTGTCCGCGACAGTCCAATGCACACGACAGTAAAGGGTGAAACCAGAGTAGATAAACCTATTACGACCAAGGCTACCAAAAGCCGAGAACTTATGTATACTGTCATCGCTCAAAAGGAACCCAAATCTATGAATAAGAACGCTGTCGCCGCAAGGGAAAATAGACAAAAAAGAAAGAAGTACATTGAAAACATCGAGAGAGAAGTAGCACAACTTAAAGAGGAGAATGCAGCACTTAAGATGAAGGTGTCTTGCCAAGGTGACAGTGTAGAGAAACTGAATGAGCAAGTAAAGTATCTGCAAAGTGTTATTTCTAATCAGTCCACCATATCAGCCTTATTGCAGAACATTCAAAATACAGCTGGTGTCACACTGAAATCATCTTGGGTTGATTTGGGGAAACAGTCTGATGCATGTTCAACCTTTACACAGAGTGGGAAGAAAAATGTTGAAAACTGCAAGTCCCGACTTCGTAAATCAAAGCGTAAGTGTGTGTTTGAGTCAGAAAGTGTGTTGAGCCGAGATAAGAAGTTGTGTTTTGAGAAGGAAAACACAAATGGTAATGTCCAGCTTACAAGTGGTTCAGAGTCCAGTCCAAGTGTAAAGAGTGAGGTAAAAAGTAACAGCACCGCAGAGACTGATCAAGATGTGTTCAACTTAAACCAGCAGACTAGTGCTGGTGTGTGCCTTCATGTGTCTGGGAAGCAAGTTTCGCTTGAGTTCTGTTCAGCCTGCAGCAAAATGGCATCCACAACAAGAGTCTTGGATGATCACAGTTACGTCAGACCATCAACAGAATTGGAATGAATATCATTCTCTTTGTTATACCATTTTGTATGTACAGTGTAGATTTATATTTAGGGCTGAAGCAATACACTATGGAACCATTATTCTTATGTCATTCTTCTGAAATTATTAATAATTTTAGTATTAGTGAATTGTTTCAGTCTCATTTTGGTTTGAATATTTCAAATCTGATCATGTAAATATTACTTATGCCTTGTGAATAAGTGGTTTGTTATGCAGTATTGTCATTTGTGTAATCCTGGTTGAATGGGTGTGTAAAATGTTACAGATGACAATGCTTGTGACAAGTCACTTAATGTGTCAGATGTTTATGTCAAGATGTTTTGGTCATAAACTAAACAATATTGTTTACCTTTCCAGCCTTCAAAGCTAGACCAATCTCTAGACATGAAGTTGCAATACTTCTGGATTGACGGTGTAGTATAAGACATGAATGGTCGGTTTCTGTAACATTTGATTTTACTACTAGTCAGAAGGGAACAGCCAATTTCAAACTAGAAAAAGAATGCCACGTGGCCATGGTATATATTTTTTAATGAATTCCTTTTGAAAAAGAACAGTAATTCTGTTTTAAATTTGATTAAGTTGTGTTAAACACATGGGTTGTGTTAACATGCTTTGACATTAGATGACATGCCGTTTCAGGAAATGTTTGTAATTTACCATGTATTCAGGTAATTAGTACATGATGTGAACCTTATGTTGGAAGTGGGCTGTTTTCTTTGAAGCAAATATATAATTTGTTTGTTGTATGTTCTCATTCCTCCTTGCCCCTGCCCATACTGCTATAGTGCCAGAAAAAGTACAAATAAGTTTTCAAGTGTTTATATTTCCAAGTTAACATTAAGTACAAACGACAGACCCCTTCTGTATGATCTACATGTAATTTTCTGTGAAATACTATTTGAGTCAATATTCATAAGGGATCATGATTTTAATATCACAGTCATAATGCTGTTATGATCATGGGAGTGAATTATCTACAGTTTAAGACAATGTGAGACGAAACATCATTGGGTTTTAACCATTTGGTAAATAGGCTATATGACATAATAGAACATTGCATCTTAGAGATATTTGCCCCCTCTCCAAGCCCTCACTTGTTTCGATTGATGAGATGTTAACCATGTTCTCTGTTTTCTATTTCAGGGAGGTCAGTAATGAATGACCTTTGGTTGAGAAGCGATGATCCCAATCTCTTTATTTTCACAGTTACCAATGGTTAGTATTTTTATGAGCTATCTTTTACTTATGCACTCTTAGTCTTACAAGGTAAGAGAAAGTGAAGACATTACTAGTATATTATAGTACCAATTTGCTGGTTACTCTCTATTCTTTTCAGGGATGCACAAAGACTGCACTGATAACCAGTGTGGTAACCATGGCAACATTTTAATTCATGTGTTACTGGTTACATGTTGAACATTAAGTTATGAAATGACTGACAACTTAACCCTATCAAGACTGGGCAGAAGAGATACCTTGATGGACTGAAATCTCAAAATTTGTGCCAAATTATGGCATTATGTAATGTTGTTAACTTTAGTTTCACATTTTGTAGTTTTGCTGATCTTGTACAGTAATGTTGGCCAAACATCTCGCATTTACCAAATAATCTGACGAAGATTACAAAGGAAAACGATTGCATTCAACATGCTCAAAGAATCATTCATGTTTGTTGTTATTTAGAAAGATGGAGGAGGAACATTCCACTATTAAATGATTATTCTTTCGTTTTCTCTGAATGGGAATCAAATTGACCTGAAAACCTTTTGTTCATTCATGATATGTTTTGCCAACCTTATGATTATTATTACAAATGTGACACATTTTAGCTGTTAGTTTTGCTTTTTCATGGGGCAGTGTTGATGCTGGATCTCTTAGAGTGGCATGACCTTCATATCACCCGCCTGAAGGTCACGTAAGTATGGGGACAGTAAGTTACCCAGGTCAGGTTTCTTAATATTTATTACTCGTTGACATTTATTAGTACTGAGTCTCTTCTGACTGCTGTGAAATGGGTCCATGTAAATGCTGCAAAGTTTCACAATGTTAAGGTTTCACTGAAGTTGGTTGAATTTCATTGTCTGTAATTTGATCCTGATATATCAATTAACTCGATATACTATTCTGTTTGGTGATTATTGTGGCAGAACTTATCTGTACAAATTCTTTACCATGTCATCCTCACCATGTGTAAGTTCATCTGAAAATCTTGTAATGGGTTTGGAGTTGTCTAGTCGTCTAATTCTTTGACATTTTAAGCCAAATGGAGGTGTTGCTTACAAGTGTGTATGGTGCCTCTTAAAAACAATTTTTTCAAATAGTGGTGTGATAATGTCATATCTGAAAGATTGTGGACAAACATGAGGTGAGGAGACCTGCAGACAATGTTATTCCCTGACTTGGTGAATATCACATTCTGTATGCCATTGATATGATTGTCCTGTTTGTTGTAAAATGAAAAACAATAAATGATCAAATTGAAATATGTTGTGTTTTTCTTGAACTGTTTCCTAGCACCTGTCTACCATATCTGTCTGCATTAGAGATCTTTGGGAACAGGCAGCTGATTTAGCCGTGCTGTGCCTTTGCCAACAACTGTGCTGTGTATATGCATATGCATCCAAGACATGCAGGATTTACTGTGGGATTCTTTGCATTTTGCTACATCATGGGTCACTTTATTTGTACATGCCATTACAAAACATTCATGAATCAGAACTTTAGGTGTGATTTTTAAAAGTAAATCATCATCCATGCATTCATTCCTTGCAACTTCGACATATTTTGCACATCACATTAAGTATTATGGGACAGGTTTTTCAGACAAAAGTCTACATGTGGATATTCTGATGCTTACATCATTAATGGAAACAGTCAAGTTCGCCTGTCATTCTTCATTTATTATTGACCCAAAAATATCCCTGTCAGTATTCTTCAGCAACTCATGCTTCTTGTGGGGTGGTCAGGAGTGCTGACTTGATTGACATGTGTCATCATATCCCAATTGCATAGGTTGATGCCCATGCTGTTGATCACTGGATTGTTTGGTCCAGACTCGATTATTTAGCCGCCAGTTAGCTGGAATATTGCTGAGTGCAGTATTAAACAACAAACCAACCAACCAATCTTATTTATTATGGAAAGTTATCTTGCCTATCAATTCTCTCACATAGTGGAGAATTAATACTTTACAGAGTTATGACCCTTGTCATGTGTCCAGAGATGTATTATAAAGGCAATGATTATATTTCAGATACTTACATAAGTGATAAATGTGTTTTAACACAATTCACTCATCTTAAAGACCTATCATGGTCTAACAAAGTGATAACATCGACAGGGTAGCCAGGCTTCAGGCTTCATCAGAAAGATTGGCTACATCCTTTACAGCTCCAGACCTTATATTTTGTTCATTGTACTGTGTATATACCGATATGTCATCTATGAGATACAGAGGAAGATATGGGATATTTGTGGGGGTGTTGTTAAGTATCATAAACAAAATCTCAGGTCTGCCCCCCATTCGGTCAGGTTAGGTGGGATCTTAAATCACCCAAAATACCCAGGGGCGTAGAAAATGTGTATGGTACTAATAAAGTACATGATAATGCAACCTTAGAAATGTTCACTGAGAGGGAAAATGATGTCCCTGTGCCACATTTCGTTTGTAGTAGTTACGCTATCTAAAAACGAGAGATTTGTCCAGATGGTTCACTCCCAAAAGACAGACCTCCCATAAGACAGACTCAATGAGTACACTTATTAGCTGTGCCATGCTGCCCACCCCTATTTAATTAATGAGCTAACCCAGAGTAACTACAGAGTATAGTAACAGCACACTCCTATCTCCTGTGTCCTTCTCAAAACATATTACTAATCCTTTAACTGAACAGAACAGAATAGAACCGAAAATTTATTCTAAAAAATCACATATAGTGACAGAACATACAGCATATTGATACATATTAAAACATTGAGCAAAGTCCAGTTTTGATACATTTGGCAACTTTAGAGTTAAGTGGTGAATAATCACATTTCATTAGGTAAACAATTTTTCAATAGTACGATGTTTACAGAAATATTGGGGAAGAAATTGATTTCTGAGGGCATTTAGTGCTGGACAGTATAATAGAAAGTGAAGTTCATCACAGACATCTAAATTCACACTATGTTTCCATTCTTTACAATACTGGTCAAACACATGCAATCCATCACTTGTTTCAGTTAATATGACAGTATCGTCAGTGTAATGTAATATCAACAATTTCATAAAGATACCAAGCTGGTCCTCAATAAGCTTATTTACATGTTGTTGAATTAGTTTTTGCAAATAACTGGAGAACAGGATGTTTTTATTACTGAAGATGAAAGTGAAATAGTATTTATAGAATTCAGTATAAACATGTTTTATAATAGTTAATTTTCCCATGACTTTTTTTCCGATCAACCTTCTAGATGGCTACCTGTATGCCAAGAGCAAGGTGAAAGGAGAAAATGATGATGTTCAAGTGACTTTCTAATAGGTGTTATCTGTGCTCTTATCTGACATGTGATGTAAAATAATGTGGTGCTTGGTCTCATATGTTTGATAGGTACATGTATATGTCAGGGTAGAGACTGCGATCTGGTAGAATCCCCGATTCTACCAGTAGAGACTCGATCGGAGTCTCTACTGGTAGAATCTCCGATCATTCTAGTAGAGATTGTAATCGTAGTCTCTACTGGTTGAATCGGAGATTCTACCAGCACATTTTCAAATTCAACTGGTAGAAACTCCGATCCTACTAGTAGAGGCTGCAATCGTCTTCAAATGGTAGAAACTCCGAGTGATCTGTGGGTAAACAACAAAGACACTTTTTCTGAACAGTACTATGCATTTTATATTAAGGACTAAAAATACAAATGTGACTTGAGAGATCATATTACAATATATACATATATTACAAAACTGATTACAAGCAAGATCAATTGCATATCAGTGTTTGCCCTAGGCATAAAAATTTAGGAGTCATCATGACTCCCTGGTGTCATGAGAGGGAGTCATGGACATGTTTTTGGGAGTCAACTTCTTTCATCAAGAGATCAACTGTTATTGTTTAATAACAACAGGTCCAAGTAAGGCAGGTCAGGTATTTAATCAGCTCTGAGCAGTGAACTGGCAAACATTAAACTTAATAATTTTAAGCAACAATAAATTACAATATGTACTCAAACTTAAACTAAAGTAAAGTTATCTGAACTAACAGCCCCCGGTCGAGCATTGCCTCAACAATGACACGAGCTTATAAATTCCCTGCATATTTGAGATAATTTGTGAGTCAATTACGCAGGTTTTCTGCGTCATGGCAAACACTGCATAATCATAAGTATTAAACTTTATTTTGGCACACGTTAATTGTTGATGGGAAATAATAGGAAAACATTATCCCCATTTAGTATACTTGCTTGCATAAGCTTGCACTTGCTTGCATAGGTTATTCCATATAATCGTAGTCTCTACCAGTAGAGACTACGATTGCAATCTCTAGTAGTAGGATCGGAGATTCTACCAGTAGAGACTCCGATCGCAATCTCTACTGGTAGAGACTCCGATCGCAATCTCTACTGGTAGAATCTCTGATTCTACCAGATCGCAGTCTCTACCCTGACATTTTATATATAAATGATTGTTTTTGATAATATTCACAAGTAAATGTGATCTGGCAAATAGATGTTGATGTACATATATGTTGAATCTGTTGATGCAATATGTCTTAATTTATAAATCATAATTCATCACATGAACTGATAAAACCATAGTTAATACCTAATGTTGTTTTTTTATCTGGGCACATACCATTATTATCAAGGGTACAGCTTCATTAAGCCTTATGAAACCAACCATAAAATGTGTTGTTTTAAGTGGTCTGTCTTATGGGAAGATACCGTCCAGATGGTCTACTCCCATTTGTGAGAACTCCCAGTTGTGAGACTCCCAATTATGAGACAGTGGAGTAGGTAATTAACAACGAAAACACACCATACTCGCCTGTCTGGTAGAATGGATTCATCCTAGCTAATTACTGATTTGCTATGCAATTGAATCTTGTGGAGGTAACTTAATGAAACTTTGTAAGATAAATTGATTAACATACTCAGGTAAATGTCTTTAATAAGTAAACACTTTGTGTAGGTAACTTCGTGATCAAAGAGAAATTAATTTACCTACTCATATTTACTCCGTCTCCGAAACTACAAGCTATAGTTTAAGAAATAACTCTGAAATAACTCTGAAATTTACAGTCGAAATGCCCCTTATGCCAAACCCTATCTACCCGACACAATAAATTTATGGAATGCCCTACCAAGTTCCAAAGAGTCATGCAGTCTCAAAGAATTTTAAAACCTAATTACAAAAAACCGAACCAAGATTTATATTGATCTTAAGTATGGCTCTTGTTTTTGTCAAATCGTTCATTGCTGCCTCAGGCTCGGATCTAGCGACCCAAACGCCGATAAGTATAACAGACATTTTTAATAGACAGCCCATGTTGCTCTTGTGGATATATTCCCACAATAACTTGTTAGACACACACAACTTTAAGTCTCTAATGATGACTACTTAGAGAATAGTTGTATTTGATGTAATCTGTATATACTTATATGTACTTAAAAATATATTTATGCAATAGTCAATACCGATGACGTCACATCCTCCATTTCATTTTATATTTTATGTTGCATTGGAGCGGTGTTAACATAAGCAGTAATACTTCACCAATCACAATTCATTTTCATAAATAATAATAAAATATGTTTAAACCAAAATGACTTTCAAACTTCATAATAGTCAATAAATAATTACATATTCTTCTGAATAAATAAAATATTCAATGAACTATTTCTTCTGTGTAAATATAATCTTTGATAATCTATTTCATTAATCAACTCATCAATGAACTATGCCTCCTGTGGGTACTGGGCTGGGCTGATCCCACTTTCATTGTAGGGATGTGGAAACACCACCTATGTGCACTGAACCATTAATTAATGTGTCTCACAACTGGGAGTTCTCACAAATGGGAGGACACCGTCCAGATAGACGATGGGCGAGCCGGTGTTAATTGACAGCCGAATACGTCGAGGGCGTAGCCGATGTTGATTGACAGCTGAATATGTGTCTCGGGCTAAGCCCTCGACATATTCAGCTGTCAATTAACACCGGCTCGCCCATCGTCTATCTGGACAAACCTTGAGTGATTGGATAGCGTAACTGCTTTGTACCAGGCCCACATTGCGTGTTTTCAAAATCTGCGCTGGGTGTTTGAATTTGAAATCATTCTGTTTCACACCGCCGCGATGTCAAGTTACGAGTGGCATGACACCATAGACGACCTTACATTGTCACAATTAATTGACGAAGTTGAAAGTAATGGACTGGAATGGGATGATACAATCAAAGTCACAATTTTGTCACAAGCTGCTGAGGTTATGGAAACTCAATCGGCCGTGTTAGATGGGACTCAATTGTCATTATCGAACACAGACGAAGGTGCAATGTTTCCTCAACTGTTCAAACTGTTCACTTACACAGGTCGTGAAAAAATATGATGTAGACATGAAGTAACTAATACAAGGTTTACATTCGATTGAGACAGGCAAGCTGAAACTGTTTTATGTGTGTGGGAACAGTAGGCGTGGCTTGCTAACCTGCACTGAGCCAATCAGATAGCCGCGGTCAAAGGTTACTTCAAGCTGTGGTGTAACCATATAGATAGACCACGGGCAAGATCAAAGGGACCGTGGCCAGGGCATGGTACAAGGTTACAATGTTAGGTTAATGGTCCAAGGTGACAAGCAACGTTCCAGGGGCAGATACAGCATTTTGAGAAGGGGGGTCATTAAACTTTCAGGACAGAAGGACCCCTGCTTCCCTTCTCTGGACCCGCCTATGCGTTCTTGCCAATATATACACATTGAAAAAAGTATGGCAACACTACATGTTTATCATGGCATCAATATGTTTTTTAACTTACCTTCTGGATAAACTGATCCTCAAGGGATAATTAAAATGGCAAATCTAAACGTAAAAAGAAACCAAAAATTATTCAGAGAGCAAACAGCAGAACATTTACTCATTTTGTAGTCCTGGGCCTCCTTTCACAAGGCACTAAGGTGATCGTAAGTCACAATGGTAACCTTAGGGCAATGTAAAGAATGGTATAATTAAGGTTTACCTTAGTAGTAGTATATACAATGATAGTCCGAGATCAAGTCCAACAAAAGCCTCTGTAAAGCTTTATTTCATTAATAAAGCTTTTGTAAGGCCCTTAGACCTCGCCACCATTGTATATACTACTTTGAATCCCCAGTTAACTTCCTGGTCACTATGACCGCGAACTAGCACTTTCCTGATCACGTGCCCGCCCTATGTCGTGTTGACCTCAATGAAACAGTTTAATGTGAATCGCCTATGATCTCTTTGGTGTTCGTAATAAAGGCTTGCTGGGCTTTTCGTACCCCTTGTTCTATGTACTTTTTTTTCTTGTCTTCACTGATAGCAGACTTACGAGACTTGGACCGGATTTCTTGTTTCATCTTACGGTACTTGTCGAGTTCAGAGAGGATTGAACGAAATTCCTCCTCTGAGATCTTACTGTCAGTGAGTGCTGTGGAAATACGCTCACTTACTGTGTTCAGCTTTGCTTCGGCCAGAACTCAGATCTTTGTGTTTCAATGCCTTACGATGCAGTCTGCGGGATGCAAACTTAAAACACCAACCCTGCCACCCCTACCACCTCAGCTGTTATTTCAATGCCAAGCACTATAGGTGCGGCCATGATGGTGGCTAACAACCCAACACCTGCCGCCCCTAGTCCCATGCTGGTTGTCGTAAGGACAGTATCAGCCCCATCCACGATATTGAAAGCTCTATGGTACTTCTTACATAGTGCTTTCCGCATGTCGCTGTCTTGTTCTAGTTGGCGTTTTACATCACATAACTGCCTCAAGCGGAACCCGTCTACGGTTTCCAGGGTCTTCGCGACTTCTTCTACGACAGGGTACAACCCCATCCTGTGTGCATATAATATATCTTATGAGATATTTTCTAATTGGGCTTCATTTAATAGGTGAACAATGTACTTGAGGCTTATAAGGCTTAGATTCTCGGATAGGGAGATATGGAAAAGACCAATAGGTAACTTCTGGTCTATACTAACCCACGGGGAGGTGTATTGAGGGGCTCAGTAATCCCAGTGAGAGGGCCCCCAATCGTATACGATACGGCAACGCATGAAGATTTGTAGTGCGGGGCCTTCCCAACATACTGTCACCCCAGGTAAAAGTTCCAGGCCTGAATCCTTAATAGCGCTTCCAAGAACGACTTCTATGATGAGTGTGGAGTTTGGGCCCATAGTCCTAAAACCTGATAGGGCATCGGGTGGGTCGGCCCTTAACTCTGACTTCCCGGATGAAACTAACATGTTGCCCGAGTGACCTGGTACTTTAGAAACTATCACCCTTTCATAACCCGGAATGAAAGACGTGAGGATGAAGCCGTTGTTCCTAATTCTGGTGACATGTCTACGTTCGTTTAAAGAGATGTAAGGTGCAGTGAGGGTCACATTAATCAACCATTCGGGTTCCTTTAAGGCTGCCAGGCGCTGCCGTATGTACACACCGTTTTTTAAGCGCAGGGCGTACAAGGTGTCCACGCTGGGCTGATCGAACCCCCTTGTGCCTCCTAGACCCCCCGAGTGTGATGTTGGGTAGATGATCGTCCATTGCCGCCCGCCTATACACGTTGTCTTTCAAGTGTAGGACGTACAAGGCGTCTTCCTCGCCGGGCTGATTGAATCCCTCCATGTCTCCTAGATCGTTAAGTGTGGCGTTGGGCCAATGATGATTGGACATTGCTATAATACTATTACGAGATAGTTTCCAATTGTTTTTCTGATAATTTCTCACGGGTACACTTCACCCCCATGAAGTGTATGTTGTCGGGTAGGAAGATCTTGGTGAGTGATATCGTGTCTTCCACGGTCACAGTGACCCCCTGCAGACTGGTGTGGGAGTCGACACCCACCTGCGCGTAAACAGTGCAAACCTGATACTGGTGCCGTTTCACCCACCGGAGTTTGATCCCCTTCACGATTTCGACTTCATCCTGCGATGGTTCCCCTAGGTAGACTTGGATGACCAGCGTGGAGTTCGCCGGTAGGCTCGCCAGGATGTTGACCACGCCAGCGAATTCAGACACCAACTGCAATGCCCCGTCTTGCACTCCCGGTTTACTCGTTAGCATGTGGGCTGCCATACTGGAGACTGGACTGATGATTACACTACGTCTCTGCGCCGGGACATAAGCCACGAGCAGGGTTCCGGTGTTCACGACTTTGTTTAGGTAGTTGTCTTTGTTCTCCATGAACACGTAGGGGGAGCCGAGACTAATGTTGAGAAACCAGTCGACTTTAGCGGGCAACAACACCCACTTGTCGGCATCGGTGAAGACGAGGGTATATGGCTTCTTTCGGGCGACGGTCGTGCTCTCAACATTTTCTATGTCGAACAGTTTGCCTCCGAACGATGGGTATACCGACCATCTATTATCACCGATGCGGACTAGGTCGAACCGAGTGTTGAGGGCCGCTCCTGAGGTATCTACTATGTCACCTAGGGTTCTACCGATGGAGGGGACTTCAACGCGTTTGTAAATGTTGTTTTTCAGTTGCAAGGCGTTCACTTTATCATCTACTCCGGGGTGTCCCCGAGGTCGGAGATCCCCACATTGACGCATTTTTTCAACTTCATCCCGGAACCTTGTGCGCTAGTCATTTTATGTGCAGCGTTATGCTGAGGTATTCTATATTCACAGGATTATGCTTTATATCTAACACTGATATTATCAACTCAGGGATGTTGACCCGAGTTAACCGCTTATACTGCCGCGGTGAAAACGACTCGGTTCTGCCGTCGTTGTATTTCTCTGTTTTCACCGGTACGGCTCTCAGCATCGTGGAAGGGTGACCACCTTGAATGTTGTCCGTCATGCTCAGCTGACCGAGATGAATGCACAGCTCTCCGTACGGTACTAGGTCGGGTAACTTCGTGCCTGTGACGGTAGTTGTGGGTTTTATCTTGTCCGGGGACATCCCGAGTGTCCTCGCCAATGGTCGGCCGAGCCTCAAGGGGTTTATTCCGTTGTTGGTTAACACCACTGTGCCGTTTGAGTCGTTCATCTTGAGTTCGTTCCCAAGGGTTTGAAGACCTCATCGCTTAGTGAGCACATGCTGTAGTAGCCGTCAGTTATCTGGTTGCGGGCGCCACTGACGAACAGCTTGTTGTTGTTGGCGTTGATGTTAGTCCATCGCGGTAGGTAGGTGATATCGCAGAGTGCGGCTTCGAGTTGGCCCGACGTGTTATCGATCGCGTGCATCAGCTGAACGGACTCGCCGCTCGTTATTCCTGTAAGTGTTACATACATGATAGAGTATATATAGCCTTTATATAATACTTTAAAAATGTACAAACCAGGAGTGTTTTACCCTAAACTGGGCATAGATTTCCTGCACATGAAGATCGTGGTCGCGGCTGGGTTGTATTTTGATGCCCAGTTTATAGATGTATTTGACAGGTATAGGTTTTCGGTGACTAACGCTAAGGTAGTCCACGCCTGGTTCAACACCCCTATGCAGTTCTGGCAGAATCAACTCAACTTCGCCGTGTGGTGTGCGACGACTGGGTGTGGTGTTTGACATTTACCGACACTCGGCGGGGACCGCTGAGTCAGTCTGTGTTCATGTTTCATGTGTACTACCAGGTCAGGCGTATCCTCAAAGAGATCAGCGCTCCGCTCCCCCAGGACAAAGCATGGGATGCAGTAAACAACCTGTAGACGGGCCTACGAACGCGTTTGCAACGAATTCAAACTAGACCCGAATACGGATTGGCATTTGCTGGGCCCGAACCATGGGTTGGACCATCCCCATCGTTCACAACATGCCCCTCGTGGAAGCCAGCGAGAAGATGAAAGAATGGGGGTACAAGTCAGATCATATCACAACAAACGAGTAGGATGACCGTTACATGGCTTTCGACAAAAGCAAGGATTACCTGGAGGTTCGAGCAGGGCCCGCGGATGACTGGAAAAAGTTCATGCTGGACACGTTGAGAGGGTTTACTCATGCCGGCATCAAACGCTTGAACGACTCGTTTCGAACGTACGTGTGGGCCGTGCTGGGCGCTCAGAATCAAACGCGTTCCGGTATCATCGGTACGGGTACTGCTTTAGACGCGCAGAAACAGTTTGTGTCCAACGTCAAGGATGCCATCCCCGCCCCGGTCGATATACCAAGCCGACTACGTGTTCGACGTGGGACTGTACATGGCTCCGAGCGACATGCGACTGAGAATCAACAAAGTGGTGGGCTACAACAACAAAATAGTCGTAGCCATGGCCAACCAAAAGTTGGGTGTCAACCCAGACATCAACGTGAGTCACATCCCACCCCCAAGACCTGTGAAACGGGTATAGTCGTACCACCCCCACAGCCCCAACCCCAACAAGTGCAGGCGTCCAATCAGCAGCACATCGACCGTAAAACAGTGCTGGTGGTTGGGGGGATCGCGGTCGGTTTGGGGCTCATTTGGTTAAAAATTCCTTAGCCGCTACATACACCAGATCCACCACGGCGACGATGGCTGCCCACAGGTCTTGACCGAGCCATGAGACGATGCTACCCAGGATGCCGGGCAGGGCTTTGGCGGCCTTACCAGCAAGTTTAGCCAGGGCTTCGCCGAGTGATTTCAGATGGTTTTTTACCCAGTCTCTGACATCGCCTGATGGGCTTGGTGTTGGAGTGGGGGGTGTGGGGGTACATGTTTCAAGGCTTCGTCTAGGCCGCACAGTTCCCTCAGGGGAAATTCAAAACCAGGCAAGGGTTTGTCATGGTACGTGGCCAATATTTTTTCGATACTGTCTGATGTTTCTTTGGCATCACCTTCACCGCTGAGCTCGGCCCTGATGTTTTGCAGATCTTGGATGACCTTCGGGGGAAGCTTAGGCCGTGCGCCACCGTAATCTATGAAGCCTAGTTCATCACGGATCAGTTGCCCGCCATAACGACTGACAAGCGTAGACAAGGCAAGCGGTTTTCTTGTGCGCTTATTCACGAGATCGATCTCCGGATGAGCTTTCAATCGCAGTGTGCCCTTCTTATCGATGGTAAACTTGGAATAGTCTAGCCCCAACGGATCGACGTAGATTCTATCTGACTTCCACGCGTTGTAATGATCGTCGACGGTTGATTTTTAAAGTTCATTGCTAATGGTGTCGCCCATGAATGAGGTGTCATCGTAATCCCCATCATACGCACCAGCGCCAAAATCATCCATCGGGATGTCCTCATGGCCGCCTTCAGCCATTATTTATATTAAACTTTTATGTTTTATCTATATAACAATGTATGGTAGGAAACTAGATCCTTTCCGAAGATCAAGAGTGCCTCTAGGCGTCAGAGTCGGCGCTAGTCGGTGACCATCACCAACAATCCCAGCAAGATAGACCAGAATGAAACGCTGCTGGTTAGATTCCCCAACCTGGGTGAGAATGACCTCATCATACCAGGCATGGTTCAACTGGCGTTCAACCTCACGTTGACCTCGGACAACGACAAACGCGAGCTAGTGCGGAACGTAGGTCGAGCCATCATCAAGAAAACCACCATCATGATCAGCAGTAACGAGGTGCTGAGCATTGACGACAGCGACGTGTTTCACTGCTACGGGGACCTCTGGAAAAGCGAGGGAGAACGCGTCAATGATGTGTACCAAGGCATCAGCAAATCGACTCGGTTGCGTGTGGGGTACGGCTTCACGCAAGACCAGCTAGACAAGATCTCAGAGGGTGAAAAGGCCATCGCCCAAGCGTACGGGAACAGGTTCTGCGTGCCGCTCGACTTCGAGCTGCTCACGGGACACGCACCGTTTTACCAGGCTGCATTGGGGGGTAGGCTTGAATACGAGCTCACGTTTAACGACTACAGCAAAGTCGTTAGTACGCCAAACGGTGATGAAGCCAGTTACGCCATCGACGACATCTCTTTGGAGTTCAACATGGTCACTAGCCCAGAGCTGGCCAGGCAGGTTCGAAACCAGTACTCGGGGAAGGTGGCCATCTTGTACGACCGCATACTGAGGCATAGAGCGATCATACAGGATAAGAGCGACACGCTGTGGAACATCAACCTAAACGTGCCGGCACGATTGATGAAAGGTATCCAGATCGTCCCCGTGGAGGATTGTGAGCCGTTCCGAAGGGACATCGAGAAGTTTTTCAACCCCGCAATTGAAAAGGTGGAAGTGACCATCGAGGGCGTGCCCAACCAGCTGTTCAGCGCCTGTATGAGGGCACACCAGCAGTGGGATGAGATAACGAAACTACCGACCCGGCACCAACACGTCATCAAGGACCTGGACCTATCCTCCGTGCAGATCGATGAATACCTTACCACAATGTACCCGCTATGGTTGGACATGCGATCCACGGATGACGACCAATTGCACGGCAGCGGTCGCCGCATCAACAACGGCAGCGAGGGGATAAGCATCCAGATTACCAAGAAGGCTTCGACCTGCGGGCAAGATGAAATTATATCTGTACGTGATTATGGACGCGCAACTTAATATAGTGAATGGGAGATTCGTGCAAGCCCTCTATTGATCTACCCCGCGACCCGCACTGCACCATAGTGTGCGGGCAGACGGGCTGTGGGAAGACTGTTTTCGTGCTTGATATGCTGGAGGGGCACTACCGGGATGTGTTTGATAACATCGTTATCATGTGCCCTACTCTGCACATGAATAGAACGTACACGGAAAGACCTTGGGTGATGACGGACCCGGACGTACACAGAGTCGACCCGAGGACACGTCTGCAGGACTGGATGAAGGCTTATCACAGAAAATTTAAAGGGGAGCCGACGCTGTTTATCCTGGACGACTGCAGTGCTAATAAAGAGATAACAAAAAAGAGAGACATGCTATCGTACCTAGCCTTCTCCGGCCGGCCGGCACGCAAAGCACAGCGTCTGGGTGCTGACGCAGAAGTTCAACTCGGAGTTGAAAGACCTCAGGGAGCAGACGCGATGGGTGGCCTTATTCCACTGCAAGGACAGGGATTCGTTCGAGGAGTGTTTGAGAGAGAACGATGTGATGAGCAAACTAAAACGAGAACGTGTGAAGAAACAGCTTGCTGAAACTAAGCATGCTAAGCTTGTGCTCAAGACCGACCGACCCGTGGCCTATAGGGTGTTTTAGCTTAGAATAGCTTTACTTGTGGGAGGACCTTGAGAAAGACCCGTTTATTGAACACGCCTTGAGCTCTGTCAGCTGCATGCTGTACCACAAATACGGTATGTTTTTAGCCCCGGTGACGGCAGCGATTATCACGGCAAAGCATTGGCAATTTAAGGAGGGAAAAAAAATAATATTAGTATACAAGATGGATGCCGCCCAAGAAATGAGCCCAATGGAGGAGACCCCCCCACAGGAGGGGAACGGGGAGAATCCACCCCGGGAGGGTTTCCCTCCCCATCCTACAGTCACCAGGAAGAAGAACCCTAAGAGAGTCGCCGCTGGTAGAAAAGGTGGTTTAACCAAGCACAAGAGTAACTACACTCTGTGGATTGCAGGCGCAAATGCTGCTGCTGCTCTCTCATTATTCATGTTATATAATAAAAGCCCAACACCCCCAGCACCACAACCACAAATAGAGGTCAACCCACATATCATGTTATAAATATATATTTTTATATCATATACATAATGTGTGAGGGGAAAACGTTCGTCAACGATGCATACCACGCCACTGTGGTCGCCAGTCTAGCCGTAGGGTACGCTCGGTTGACCAAAATGGTGCTTAAACAACCGACTATCAAGCTAGATTTCATGCTCGTAAAACAAGGGATCATACCGGAAAATATTTTGAAGTAAATGTAACTATATATAGGATGGCTACGATCGCCATGATGGTTGGCGGAGCATTAGTAAACGCCCTGGCATTTTCCGGGAGTAATTTCCTCTTCTCGAAACTACGGGAGTCGAACGCGGCCGAGGTAGAAGCGGAACGGAAATGTCACGACATAGCCATGGAGAAACTACAAGCCGCGCAAGCCGAGTACGCAAAGAAACGTATACAGAGGATCGATTACATTAACGAAAATGTCACTCGATAACAGCAGAATAGGGGGGTCATTGACTACGTTCAGCCTTACTTCCGGGGTAAACAAGAAGTCGTGACTATAGACGAGTCAATTGATATCAGTTTTCAGCAGATACGAGAATACCTAGAACGCTACACACACATGGGTTCCGGGTGGGTCTGTACTTGAGAACAGACGTACTCTTGCTAGCCGACGTGTTCGAGACGTTTAGGAGGACGTGTTTTATGCAGTATCAACTCGACCCCGCATGTTACTACACCAGCCCAGGTCTATCTTGGGATGCCTTGCTGAAGAAAACCGGAGTTAAGCTGGAATTGCTCACCGATTACGACATGCACCTGTTCATTGAGAAAGGCTTGCGAGGTGGGATCTCCATGGCTGCCAAACGCTACGCAAAAGCCAATAATCAATACGTGAAGGGCTACGACTCGAGCAAGCCAACCACTCACATCCTCTAGCTCAATGCCAACAACCTGTACGGTTGGGCCAGGAGCCAGTATCTACCCACAGGGGGATTCGAATGGGCATCACCCGAGATCGATGTTATGAGCATCGCGCCGGATTCGAACAAAGGCTATATCCTCGAAGTGAACTTGGAATACCCCAAGGCATTGCACACATCGCAAAACAGCTACCCCCTGGCCCCCAAACGTTTGAGGGTTAACCCAGACTGGACGTTGAAAAACTTGTGCCCAACTATCGCAACCTACAGCTGTACCTGTCGTTGGGTATGAGGCTGACCAAAATACACAGGGTGCTCGTGTTAGACCAGAGCCCCTGGATGGAGCCCTACATCAGAATGAACACGGACCTGCGAAAGCTGGCCACCAGTGACTTTGAGAAAAACCTCTACAAGCTCATGAACAACTCGGTGTTCGGTAAGACAATGGAGAACCTGAGGAAACGCGTGACCGTGAAGCTGGTTCGGTCGAAAGAGGAAGACAAGCTCAGGAAACTGATAGCCAGCCCGGCATTCAACCGGGAGCAAGATATTCACCGAGGACCTGGTGGCCCTACACATGAAGAAGAGCCACATCAAATTCAACCGGACTGTTTACGTGGGGATGAGCATCCTCGATTTATCCAAACACCTGATGTACGACTTTTACTACAACGAGCTCAAGAAACAGTACGGCGCCAGGTGTGAAATGCTGTACACGGACACTGATTCCTGCTGATGGAGATTCGAACCGAGGACGTGTACGAGGACATGAAGAAACGCCACGATTTGTACGACACCAGCAACTACCCCAAGGACCATGCCATACACAGCACTGTAAATAAAAAAGTGCTCGGCAAGATGAAGGACGAGTGTGCCGGCACGCCCATAGCTGAGTACATAGGCTTGAGACCCAAGATGTACTCAAACCTGAAGGCCGACAATGGTGAGATCCCAAAGGCGAAGGGGGTCAAGAAGTATGTGGTTAAACAACACATCAAACACGCCAAGTTCAAGGAAGCCCTGTTCAAGACCCGCACCTTCAGGCATCAAATGAACACGCTTAGAAGCAACGGGCACAGGATATATGGACTGACGATAAACAAGACGTCCCTGTCGCCGATGGACATGAAGCGTTGGATACCCATCGACGGGATCAACATATACGCGTACGGGCATGAGAAAATTGAACCAAGAACATAGGTGTATATATAAATACCTTGTCGGGGCGACAACGATGTCACGGAACCAAAGAAAGTTTGAGGCTATTTACTACAGCCCGCGTGGGTACTGGAAAGGAGCTAGCGCTGTACATAAGCTGGCGTACATAAGCTGGCGCGAGTACCCCCGGAAGAGGCCAAAGCATGGCTTGAAAAACAAGCCCTGTGGCAGATCTATTTACCGGCACCACGCTACGTGCCTCGAAGAAGGTTCGGCATTACCGTACCCAATAGAGCCCACCAGGCCGACCTCCTGTTCCTACCCCATGACAGGAGGTACAAGTATGCCTTAACCGTCGTGGAAGTGGCCAGCCGCTACAAAGAAGCCGAACCCTTAACCGTGAAAGACTCGGCCCAGGTAGCCCGCGGATTCGAACGCATATACAAACGCAGCCCGCTGACATGGCACACCGAACTGCAAGTCAATCCCGGACGGGAGTTCATGTGTGCCATGTCACAACTGCTAGCCAAGCACGGCGTCCAGGTCAGGCGTGGCGCTGCCGGGGCTCATCGCAGTCAAGCCATAGTTGAGAGATTCAATAGGACTTTGGCCGAGAGCTTATTTGGGCATCAGTATGCGAGAGAGATGGCCAACCCGGGAAAACGATCGACGGAATGGGTAGCGCGGCTACCTCAAGTGGTGTCGGCTATCAACGACGAAACCACTCTGGCTCACCAGCAAGAAACCAGCCGACGCTATCAAACTGAAATCAGTGGTGGCTGAGTCGGCTGCACCATCGCGTGGGAAGGAGAAACAGATACCCGATAGGGCCCTCGTG
Organism: Haliotis rubra; assembly: GCF_003918875.1. Lineage (NCBI taxonomy): Eukaryota > Metazoa > Mollusca > Gastropoda > Lepetellida > Haliotidae > Haliotis > Haliotis rubra. Next base: position 276,122 of record NW_025767054.1, read on the forward strand.
AGGTACCTCTACCAGCCGGGGGAACACGAAGGGGACACTCGGAAACGAGCCACCGATCCGATATGGTCAGTCAAAACTTACAACATAGATAAAGTAGACATCAAAGCTGACGAGCCGAACTTGTACTACTTGGAAGATGGGCCAGGGAGAGGTTTCAGACAGACAGACAGACAGACATATTTTATTTGTATATGTGGCCCTGAGGCCAATAGTACATGTGTACAATAATAACAGTGCAAATATGTTTCTCTTATTTCTAAATATTCGGGCATACAAGTAATACATGGTACTCCTCTTCTTGCGATATATTGCAGAATGGACATTGGATATCAATTGCATTTGAAGTTTTGGCAAATCGCGCCGCTTGGACTTTGAAGTTGTAAGCGTTACATCTAAATTTAGTAAGCCTACGCTTAAGTTGTGGTGATTTAATCTTTGAAAGGTAAATTTCTGTATTAATACAATATTCATATTCTGAATAAAAGTTGACACACGTTGATGACGTTATTTCATTATACCAGTCCTGTTGATAAATGTCTTTGCATCTCTGCTTGAATAATTTGATGAAATATTGTGTATTACTTACATTTTGAGCGATCCATACATTTCCAAAGCCATGACTAAAAAGAATAGTTCTAACGAATGAAACCCAATTAATATCTCCGGTATCATCTAGTGGTTTAAGCATTTCATAACTACATCTTGAATATCGTGAAATTGGTTGTCTCATCAATCTTAGCCAATATGAAATAACCCGACATCGGGCGTTAATAAACAGTGGAAAACGTCCACATTCAGCTAAAATAACCTTGTTCGCAGTTCTGTAGCCAACGCGCAACAAGAACTTACAGAACTTTGAATGTACCTTTTCAATATTCTTGTTTATTTTAATGCCCCATATTTCAGAGCCGTACAACAAAATTGTTTCAATTTTTCCATCAAACAGTTTAAATGATGCATGGATCGGTAATTCTTTATATTTGCATATGAATTTCTTTATGACATGTAGGGCTCGTTCAGCTTGCATAGATAATGTTTCACAGGCTCTGGAGAATATATTTCTACACGAAAATATAATACCTAAATATTTGTAATATGACACCACCTCCAATTTTTGGCCTTTAAGGAACCATTTTTCACTTTTAGAGATTTTACCCCCATTTTTAAAAACCATTACTTTAGTTTTACTAATATTTATCTGAAGACCCCATTTCAAACAATATTCATTTAGACTATCTATCTTGCATTGTAACTGGACAACAGAATCGGCAAGAATCACGACATCACCTGCAAATAGCATTATTGCAAGATCTCTGGTTTCGTCAGAGAGGAATTATTGGTCATACCATACGGAACAATGTTGCCACCCTAGCAAAATATTTAACACTTAGCTTGTTGAGTGATCCACATTAAACTGTTTCATTGAGGTCAACACCACATAGGGCGGGCACCTGATCAGTAAAAGTGCTAGTTCGCGGTCATAGTGACACAATAGTGTCACGTGTGACCGGGAAGTTAACTGGGGATTCAAAAGTAGTATATACAATGGCGGCGAGGTCTAAGGGCCTTACAAAAGCTTTATTAATGAAATAAAGCTTTACAGAGGCTTTTGTTGGACTTGATCTCGGACTATCATTGTATATACTACTTTAGTAAAGGTTGCTTCGTGAAAGGAGTCCCAGATAACCATGATCACATGACGTTAACATTTCTGAAGAAATCACATAAGCCTTAGTATCACTAACAAAGCACAGTGTCAACATCTGTTAACTGATGTAACCTCAGCCAAATGCAGTAACATTCCTGACCCTCCCCACTGACTGTATTGATGTGCCGTTGTCCATATATACTGATCGTCACAGGGTCAAGTTTACAGTCACGTCAGAGGCAACCCCACCATCAATGAGTGAGTGAGTTGAGTTTTACGCCACACTCAGCAATAATCTAGCTATATGGCGGCGGTCTGTAAATAATGGAGCCTGGACCAGACAATCCAGTGATCAACACCATGAGCATCGATCTGCGCAATTGGAAACCAATGACGTGTCAACCAAGCCAGCGAGTCTGACCACCCGATCCCGTTAGTCGCCTCTTACGACAAGCATGGGTTACTGAAGGTTCATTCTAACCCGGACCTTCACGGGTGCACTATCAATGAACTACCCGTCAAACGGTACTTGCTCCGGCATATTCCTTTATGTAAATGCACCCGTAAAGATTCGGGTTAGAATTGATCTTCAGTAACCCATGCTTGTCGTATGAGGCAACTAGCGGGATCGGGTTGTCAAGCTCGCTTGCTTAGTTGACACATATGATCGTATCCCAGTATAGTGTAGAACAATGCTCGTGATATTGATCACTGAATTGTCTGGTCCAGGCTCGATTATTTACAGACCGACGCCATATAGCTGGGCCTAGATTTTCGAAGCTCTCTTAGCGCTAAGATAGTCGGAAGTGCCATGCATTAACATTAACTTACGACTATCTTAGCGCTAAGAGAGCTTCGAAAATCTAGGCCCTGGAATAGTGCTGGGTGCGGCGTTGGAACATCAAACCAACTTTGTGCATATGCAGTCTTTTGTGAAGCCAAACGCAACCTCTGCCTCAGTGCATCAATCATAAACAAAACAATCGACTTTCGTCTGACCATCACAAGGGATACCTATTTCAAATCCCGAACTATGAAGGATCTTTTTAATATCAGTTCTCATTTAATTATTGCATTTTGAAAAGAATTAGATTTGTTAAATGATTTGTAAATAGATGAATATTTTATGATTGGAAGTTTAAAACTCAGATTGTTAGTGGCTGTATCCTCAAAAGGGGTTTAAGTATTGTAAAATTATTGTCCTCCTGAGAGGGTACGTAAGTCCCCAAACATTCAAAGTGCATTCAAACTCTCCACTATTTTTAATCGTAGAATATGTGTCTTTTTAAATGTATGGCTAGGTGTGTCTAAATTGTTTACGGCTGAAGGGATCATGTAAATCCAGCTAGGGCCCATGCAGGAAGCAAATGTACTGTAAGTCCCCATGGTCACTAGTATGGTGATCTACCTTCAGTCGTTGGTAATCTATAGCCTGTTTTATATTGCATTGTCATTTATAATTGAAATATTTTAGATTTAGTAACGAGTTTTAAATGGATATCTGTGATACACTAGTAGTTTTACTGTTCTTCGTCAACAGGTTTTTAATTTCTAACTTTATTGATCTTTAATATAATTATAAATTGTTCTCGTCACGATATGGCTGAAGTATTGCTGATGTGACGATAAATATTAACTCACTCACTCACTTTCGTCTGACATGTTGACCCTTCCGTATAGCGTCAACTTTGCGCTACTTTGTGCTCAAGGGATAACATCCATTAGATCGGACGCCTGAAAGATCGATATGGAAGTCATTCTGTTTTTTAACAGGCCGCTTGACAAGAACGGATGAAGTCTTATGATTCTGAGTAGGTTTGTATCCTCCCTTGCTGTCATGCGTATGCATTTTGACCATTCGGTTGATATCCAATTACAACCAACATCTCTTCTAATAGCCCTCAGTGGCATGCAGGCATGGACACCACTAACTCGAGATTAAAAATTACGTGTATGTATTGTACATGTGTATGTATATTCAACATGAACATAAAGTTACCAACTGTAATCTTAGTTTTTCTTGAAGCTGCATTGACATAAATGGTTTGCTTGTTTACCAATCTCAAGTTCGTTTATAAAATGTTAATATGCTTAATCATGAACATCACGACTCCAATTCGGTGGCATTTTGTGAAAATCGCATGGATATCAGTCGGTAACTGAGTACGGTTTTAGGCCGCATCAGCAATAATATTATATTCCAGCAATATCACGGCGGGGGTCACACATAATAATTATAAGTGCAATTGTTATGCGCTATTATTATCCATATGGTGAAACATTACCAGTGTCATATATACCATATGTACACATGTGCTCATATCACTTTTGCCTAGCAACCACTGTTTCCGTATATCATCGTCTGTCACGTCATTAAACAATTGAACGTGACGTCAATGAACAGGGCTGTCACACTTGCTTACCGTGTTTTACTGCACAAATGTACATGAATAAAATGGATAATAAAGAAATTATTACACGAGCAAGAGTGCCACACGACGTATACGAAACTCGTGCAAAATTGTGTATTGCCCTCGCTATCGCTCGGGCAATACACAATTTCACACTCGTTTCGTTTAAGTCATATGACACACTTGCTCGTGTAATAATCTCTGTTTCTACTTTCTTTGTGGTTACTCAAAGCGCAGGCACAATTTGATTATTATTACCCCGGATAACCCAAGCTGTTTGTGAAGCGCTAGAAGGTTAATAGTCACGTAACTTATCCCACCGGGTACCCATTCTGGTTGCTGGGTGAACAGAGGCAATTTTGAACAAACTTCCATGTCTAAGGTGAGACCACGTGTATCACCCGTGTGGGGAGTCGAACTTGGGCCTTTGACTTGACGAGAGAACGCTTTAACCACTATGCTACCCCCAATGTCACTGAATAAATACCAAGGTACTAACAATGGTTTCTTATCTTACCTACTGTGCACACATACTGCAAAACCTCATTCCAATTTTTCACAATAAACTAGTAATTTGTACTTACCCTTTCCAATCTCTTTACTTCTAGTCGACGTGGGCAGTGCTCAAATGCCAAGTGCCTGCAGGTGGTCCTATACACGGACCCAGGAAATGTCAATCCATATTCGTCAGGTTAATAGCTGAATTTTAATGGACAGGGATATCCCATGTAGGTATGGTAATTCACCTCTCATTGTATATCGTGACACGTTAAGAATCCGGTCGGAATTGATTTACAGCAGACAGGGGCATAACCGGTGGTCAGGCTCGCTGCTCAGTTGACACTTGTCATGGCATCCCAAATGCGTATATCGATGCTCATGATGTTAATCACTGGATTGATTGGTCCATATTCGATAAATTGAAGACCACTGATATGACTGGAATATTGAAGAGAGTGACTTTAAACAAAACAAACACAACTTTGGATTTCGTTGATTACTGTCTACAGTGAGTGAGATCTTACGCCCCTTCCAGCAGTATTCTAGCTTCTCGTGGCGCGTCAGCAAATTCTGGAGAAAAGCCGTGGAATCCTAAAAAATTTTAATTGCCATGTATACTAGGCACATAAAGAAACTGTGCATACAAAAATATAAAAAATCTAAATTTATCAAACCTGTGTAGACACATAAGGATTTAAACTCAGAGATTAGTGACATGTATCCAACATGCATGCACGTGCCACGTTCCGTGACGTCAGTGGGTTCGTCCTTGAGACGTGCAATACGTTGTTGCACGTGCATTCCGGGAAAGAGAAACAGAGCAAATGAATGCCACACAATACTGTCACTTTGGAAAGCTCAAACCCTGCCCTTGCGATCGTTCAAAAAAATTAAACGGCTATTGAAACGCATTGCATGCCAAGGCTCACGTCTGCACAACGTCATGAGGCCATTAGGATGGTCCGTGGGGGAATGTCTCAACGACAAGTGGCTGCACATTTCCACTGCCACCGGAACACCATTTCTGCACTGGTGAGACGCTACCAGCACACAAATGACGTCATCGATCGGCCACGTTCTGGACGTCCACGTGTAACAACGCAGACTGCAGTGATGACTGCCCGAACCATCCCAGGACTTCGCCGTATCCACCCCAACACAGTTCGACAACGTTTACGTCATCACGGGATCAGACAACGACGTCCCGCCATACGGCCTATCCTGACACAACCTCATCGACAAGCTCGCCGAATGTGGTGCCGAAATCATGTCCGCAGACCCTTGTTTTGGTGGAGAAATGTTGTTTTTTACAGATGAGTCCAGGTTTAACATTTCCCATAGTGATGGACGCCAACGTGTCTATAGACGCGTGGGAGAACGTTATGCACAGGCCTGTGTCTTGGAGAGGAATCGCTTTGGTGGTGGTTCGGTGATGCTTAGGGGTGGAATAACAGCACGCCAAAGAACTCCTTTGGTGATTGTTCAGGGCAACTTAACTGGTGTGGGCTACAGGGATCAGATTCTTCGACCTGTGTCAATTCCTTTTCTGCAACGTCATGGCCCTGGGTTAACATTCCAACAGGACAATGCCCGCCCTCATACGGCAAGGGTTGCTATGGATTTTTCGCAACACCACAACGTTGTCTTACTGCCTTGGCCTGCAAATTCACCGGATCTCTCCCCGATAGAGCATGTTTGGGACGAGATGGATCGACGTCTACGCCGTCTTCCTCATCCTCCAGATAACGTCCTTGACCTTACAACAGAACTTGAGAGAATCTGGCGTGACATCCCACAAGCCTTCCTTTCACGTTTGATAGGCTCTATGCCTTGTCGATGCACTGCTGTTCTCAATGCCGATGGTGGACATACCCGTTATTGAGCTTGAGACATTGTCGTTTGACCCCTGTCCCGCTTGTGGACTCGTGACGTCATTGTGATTGACTTTTCAATTGAAATTCTCCCGACTTGTTATGGTCTCATGATCCCTCCATTCAAGTTTATATGTACCTTTGACATTGTTATCGTACTTATCAACTGGGATAATATTTTGACAATGCACAGTTTCTTTATGTGGCTAGTATATATTGTATCCGGCAGCAGCGTTAGCTCATATTTGGGGCGGCTGCGGTAGTTCCCAGTGTGACCGTTGACTTACGTTTAGTCTCAATATATATAATGTTGATTGTAACAAATAATCCCATTCAAATTGGAAAGGGGTCCCAGTGAGGTGGAGATTCATCCTGAATGGGGAAATCTAGACTTGCTTTGATAAGGGCTTTAAAATTGAAAAAGAAAGATTCGCAGAAAAGAAAATGTGTAGTTCAGAGACTTGAGACAGGCTGGTGTGGCCCCTATGCTGTCTCTCGTGAAAATGAAGTGTGCATCCTGGGTCACTAGTTCACACACTGGGAGCGGGCCACACGCATCAGCCAACCTTTGTTCGAGTATTGTCATTTTCAGCTATATCTTACTCCTCTCCTTCAGTTGACTTTTTTTCAGGTTACAGCAGAGTAGCTTGTATACGTGTTTTAAAAAACATGCACATGTGTAAATAAACATTGCAACGATGCTTTTATACATATGTATACTCTCAAGAGTGTACGCGCGCGCGCACGCGCGCACGCACACGCACACACACACACACCTCCCCTTTCTCAAAAGCTGTATCTGCCCCCTGTATTATTTATATATGTAAAGTTTGTCCAGGCAATCTATTATTCGCGTGGAGGTTGCCTGCTTTTCAGTGGAAACCTGGTTTTTACCGACTTTCCTGCTGAGGAATCCTAAAATAGCTACCATGATTGAAACGTTGTATTCTGAGTCGAAAACACAACATATATTTTCAAAGATGTCATAATTTTTTTATTTTTTTTTAAATTCTTTAATTTAAAAAACGTTTTACATCTAAGCCATGTACAAGTGATCTTTGAGTACTGACTAAGCTCTAGTAAGGGTATTTCTTTGCTAAATACAACTTTTCTAATTTCCACTGAATGTCAAGCATATGATAAAAGTAACTGAGAGGTTGTCAGTAAGTTTATATAGTGAGTGAGTTTAGTTTTACGCCACACCTAGCAATGTTCCAGCTATATGGCGGCGGTCGAGTCTGGACCAGACAATCCAGTGATCAACAGCATGAGCATCGATCTACGCGATTGGGAACCGATGACATGTGCCAACCGAGTCAGCGAGCCTGACCACCCGACCCTGTTAGTCGCCTCTTACACCAAGCATGGGTTACTGAAGATCAATTCTAACCCGGATCTTCACGGGTAGTTAGTTTATATAGAAGTAAAGTACATTCATACGAAGGAATAACCAATTACATGTAGTACCAATTAGTTTTTAAAAGTCTTTTGAAAAATCTGTATTATCATTCTGATATGTGAACATAATAAATTAATGTCTATTCGTTATTTCCTTAGCAATCAGTTTTGTAAATTATTCAGTATTGTTTAGACTTAGAAAGTCTTAGTCACACTGAGGCTCCTTTCACCATACCCGCCGTGATGTTGCTGAAATATTGCCAAAAGCGGCGTAAAACCAAACACAGTCAGTCAGCTTTCACCATAATTAGGCATACATATTCTGATGGACACAAACTATTCTTGGATTGTAATCGTGTTGGTGTGTCACTCCAAAGCTGCCAACTGTAACTGTCTGGATTTTCACAATTGCACGCCTTAAAAATTAGTGATTACATAATAACGCGAAGTTCGGTCAAACATGATTTAAGAAATACATGTGGAAATCAAAGAAATTATGCAATATGTTTTCGTTTGGTCTTTTACACAAAAACCTTTTGCCACGCAAGTTGTGTAAGATATTTGCACGTGAAAATCTGGCGAACACTTTCCAGTCAAGGGAGACGACTCTGAATGTTCTTTACACCGGAAATGAGATAATCTTCCGTCGACACCCAGTCGAGGTTTGGGCAGATCATTCGAGAGGAAGACGACTATAATTTTCGCAGGTGCAGTTGAATCCAGAGCCGAAGATGTCTGAGACGGCTGAGGGTGAGCCCCAGTCAGTCCAGTCAGTGGCAGACATATCAACATTTGTCACCTACATACGACGCGTAGTGCCAGTTTTGCTGGAGGATGATGACCCAGATCTGCGCTCGCTCCAGAAAGCGGTCCAAGACAAAAATAACATTGAGACCATCAAGAAGTTCCTCAGCGATGTTCAGACACCAGCTCTGTTGGTGCAAAGAGTTGCAATTAAAGGTATGGCTTGTTTAAAAGGACTCTCTAGCAGTAGCATACCTCGCCACGACCTCGATGTGACGATGACTCATTATGATAATTTATGGATTTCCTCCTGTCTGGTGATATTTCAAGTACAAGGCTGTATGATCAATACAAACTGTTGCACTTGTGGTGTTGTATATATGTCTGCACCTTTTTATCAGCTTCAGTAAGCATTATGCATCAATTAATATATATATTATTTAAGTGTCTTTGAATTTATGATAATTATAGGCATGGCAGACAAATATGTGGTTTGGAGTTGATTATAATACGGCACCACAGTAGTGTTGATACGATTTTCTTTAATTGAACATATTGGTAAGAGGTGTCCTCCCATTACGCAGACAGCCAGTTCGCAGACACCTTAAAACAACAACATTTACGGTTCAGTGAACAGATTATCTACTACCTATTACCTACACATTATAATGGAATAGTCCAAATAAAAACACAGGAACAAACTGAAGCTATATTATTTATTTTGAAAGTTGGACGAAAAGACAGTAATTTGAATTTTTATTTTCATAAAAATTTCATCATATTGAAAACATTAGCTTACCTATTAGAAATTGCGACACTTTTGTATCATATAAACCCAATCAAGACAAATGTGAACCTAACTATTATTCATATGGAATACCATCTTTAGAAAGTATTGCTGAAATTAGAACACTGATTTCTATTAATCGTATCTTACATGGCAATGCAGGTGTCTCATTTACTGCAAATCAGAATGTTTTTGAAATATGTACATATCTATATCTCTCCAACAAAACGTTTTCTCAGTTAATTTCTGTTGTACATATGCTATTACTGGGAAGGGTCTTTTCTATCTATAAACACAATCAAACCTCTCAGTGATAAACCTGCTTTATATTCGATAGTAATTGATAGTAAAATCAATTTTGAGAAGAGAAATCATTTATCATTTAATCACAACAAAGTTCTATTTACCCACAATCAAACTTCTCGGTAACGAACCTGTTTCAGGCTTACCCTGCTCTACTCACTAGAAAGTGGACTGTTGCATTATACCCGTAGGTGTTACCCTAATTAACCTTCTAGTTTAGTGTCTGTCAAATGGGTGTCTGTCAAATGGGAGATAACCTGGTAAGACTTCCGCCCGTATCCCCCCTAAATTTTAACGAGTAGGAAAGATTTATTTGTGTGGCATTGTTAGAGGTTGGATATGTCTTTCAGTATGTTAAAATACAATTAAAGAAACATGTTAAAAATCATCCTTATCAGATGAGGAATATATATTCAGGTGATATGATTTTACTAAACTGATCAATCTATAATTGAGAAACCAGATTATTTATGACTGGTAATTACTTTAACTAATTGTTGAATATTGATCCTGTTATCATAAAAATGGATATCTTTTTTAAAGTATGTATTCATCTAATGTGCTTAAACAGGCACATGTAATTAACATGTGATGCCCATATTGATGCGATCACGATACAATCCTATCAGCCCATTGAGATACCTGAAGTCATATCTAATATCTGTGAGATAAGTGATGGGTAGTAACAACCGGGATGCAGGTTACAAGATAATGTTCATGATTATACATGAAGTTTGAAACATTGAGTGTTATCATAAAAAAATTGCATTTTTCATTGCACACTAGCAAGGCTCAGAATTGTTATGTCATTTGAGTAATCCTTTGAGTAATGTTTATGTCATAAATAAAGTAAAGTATCACAGTGTGTTTCTTTTTAGCAATACGTTCCTGTTCAGTTTTTTTAGATTTATGCATAACACTAAAAAACAACCTCATGAACCTAAACTAATGTGAACTTGAATGTAAGGTACAGTAGAACACGGATATAACGAACTCCAAGGGACCAAGAAATTTAGTTCGCTATATCCGTTGTTCGTTATTCACATTTGACCGCCATCTTGGATTGTAGAGATGTAGACATTCACAGACATTACCTATATCATGTTGATAAATATGAAGTTTATTTTTATAATAAAATTGAAATAATACAACTACAACTTAAATCAATTTATTTTTTAATGAAAATGCAAGCTTACATTTATAATGTCTAGATAAACCACGAAAGAAGCAAAAACTGTAGCGAATGGGTTAAACACGATATGTTTGTTTTGTGAATTAATTAATGACCATCAAACAATGTTGATTCACCGCCAACAAGATTGATGTATACTGTACCGCTAAGTGGCTGAGCTGACACTGAGTGAGTTCGCTAATCACGTCGTTAATTGGGTCTTGGGGGTAGTAAATCAGTTCGCTATAGCCGTTAACTCGCTACTCACGAGTTCGTTATTCACGTATAATTTTAATGATATTATAAAGGACTGTTGACGGGACTTTTAAATTTGTTCGCTTTATCCGTTTGTACGCTATATCCGTGTTCGCTATAACCATGTTCTACTGTACTTATTATTTTATCAAGATTTGGGGTTGGGTAACAGCATTGAAATATGTGAACGGAAGTGAAGTCTCATGTCTGGTTGCTAGACATAATCATATCATTATTATACAGCTCTTTTTACAACTTAAATGCCATTATTGAACATGTATTATGTTGCACAATTCACATGTAACTAGTTTCATTTTGCATTTGATAAATATCTTCTGCTTATTCCTTTGGCAAAAAGGACAGAAGAGTACAAATACGGAAAACTTAGAAATCGTGCAGTTTTTACCATTAAATGTCTTTAGCCATTAAACTGAGGTTAAATCCAAAATGACAGCCATTTTGTTACGGAGAAAATCAAATATCAATCTTGGTGCTGTTCAACAAAAGGATCTCATTAGCACAGTTATGAGTTTTATGATCAACTTAGTGCTAAGATAGCTTTGTGGAACTTGTGCTCTGCTGATCATTTGGCTGTACCAAAAAAGTATCTTTCTGAACAAACGTACTGGATGTGGTACTGTCTAGAATATTACTGGGTGCAGCATTAAACAGCAGCAAAAACACCAGACTATATGTATAATTGTCAATTTAATTAAAAAAAAATCATGATCTGATAGTTGTTTTAATAATAATTGCACTCTTTAAGGTAATATTTGTTCAGGTGATATGTATCTAATCCTTCATTTTCACTGATGTAGAATATGGCATGGCACATAAGTTGGGTGTGATCATACTTACAATTAAAGGTGTCTTCTTCTTGCAGAGGAAGAGGTCCCAGAAGGGGGAAGGGAAGGAGAGAGTGAGAGCAATGCTTCCTACATCGTCACCAATGATGTACGCTTCAGCAGCTCAAAGATGAGCAGGTAAAATGACAACATTACTTGATTAACTTGATATAAAAGCCTTACCCCTATGGGGATTCTGGATACCCAGCAACTATCACTTTTGTCAGTAAGAGACGCACAAGTGGATTGGGTGGCCAGGCTCAGTGACTGAGGGGCAGTGAATAGTCCAGTGGGTAAATGATCACTGGTCACTTGATGATAAAATTATGATGAAAAAAGCCACAGAATGACTCTGATCCTTACATTTTAACAGTGTCAGGATGGTTAGCAATGGTTAGTATCATGAATATTTATATTAATTTGTATAGTTTGTTTCAAATGATGCTTGGATGGTGGGTAGCCAAGTGGTTAAAGCGTTCGCTCGTCACACCAAAGACCCGGGTTCGATTCCCCACATGGGTACAATGTGTGAAGCCCATTTCTGGTGTCCCCTCGACGTGATATTGCTGGAATATTGCTAAAAGTGGTGTAAAACTAAACTCAGTCAGTCATATGATGCTTCCTGTTAGGTCTGCTGAAGATTGGCAGATACTGAATCATTAGGCTTAGGTTGTTATTGCTATGGTTACAGTATTTTCATTGAAAAGGTAAATACTTGATAAATTCAGATTCATTTCATTATTAACATTGCAACACATGTTTTGGACTGTTTTTGCCAGATTTTGTAAAGTAAACAATATTGTTTGTCAGTGTGGTGATGCTGAAGCGTGGACCAGTGGTGGAGGGGACAAGGGTTTCCCATCTCAACTACGTCTGATGAACTTCAGCGAGGGTTCCCCTTATGAGACTCTCCATGCTTATGTGGCCAATGCTGTGGGCCCATACTTCAAGTCCTACATCAAGGAGACTGGAAAAGCTGAAAGGTGATATCCTTTAGAAGACATGTTCTGATTTAGCTAACTTTACATTTGCTGAACAGTTGCATCTAGCTGCTAGGAAACCTCTTTCAAGGGTTCAAATCTGAAATCGCATTAGTACCTTCATGATCCAGGGCTCCAGATAATTTTTCATGATCAGGAGTATGTACTCCTATTTTCAATATAGGAGTACTGGAAAACAATAAGAGTACATTTAGAGTGCTGAATGGAATTTAATGGAGTATCAGTAATCTTGTGTTTGGTTTCATATATGCACCACAACATTGCTACTCTTGTGTTAACAGGTCAATAAACAATAAAACAATACTTTTTCGGATAAATCTAATGTAAATGGTTCTAAGACCGTACACCATTGCTGTGGTGCGTATCTTCTGCACAGAGTGGCGTTAGGATGTAGATTTTTTCTAAATTATTTCCTACAGTATCATGCTTATTTTATATCCGTACATATGCCGATACTGCCCTTATCTGGAGCCCTGATGATCATAGGTTTCACTGAAATGTGGATTGGCCTGTGAAGGCCTGTGATGATCCTGATTTGAATTGGTCCTCAGACTGACTTGGTTGATGCATGTCATTGTGTCCAAATTGCATGAATTGATGTTCATGACAATCACCTGTTTGTCTGGCCCAAACACAGCTTGAATTTTGCTGAAGCCCCCCAAAACACCAAACGAACATATTTGTATTCAAGCTTGACACATTATGATCTAATTAAGACACTGTTGAAATTCATGTCGCCTACTCACTCCCATTGTGAATTTGCTTCAGGGATGGTGACAAAATGGCCCCTACCGTGGAGAAAAAGATTGCAGAGTTGGAGATGGGACTGCTTCATCTCCAGCAGAACATCGACATTCCCGAGATTACACTGCCGGTCAACCCCACTGTGTCGGGCATCATCAAGAAGTGCAGTGACGAGAACCGCAAGGCCAAGGTGGAAGATTTTGGGGACAAGGTGGAAGATGCTCAGTTCCTCAACAGTCTCCAGAGTGGCGTCAACAGATGGATCCGAGAGATTCAGAAGGTAGACAACCATTTTGTAGTCGGTTGGGGTTGCCTAGTGGGCAAAGTGTTCACTCACCACGCCGAAGACCTAGGTTTGATTCCCCACATGGGTACAATGTGTGAAGTCTATTTCCCGTGTCCCCTGCTGTGATATTCCATAAATATTGGTAAAAGTGGCGTAAAACCAAACTCACTACTAATTTAGAAGTTAGCCATTATGTTGTGACAGATTAACTATAGTCACATGGAAAAATCCTGTTGTCTTAACTATTTTTAGGTAGTATTTTACCCTGTTTACATTTATTGATAGCTTTGCTGTTATGTTTAGGTAACCAAGCTAGATCGTGACCCTGCCTCAGGAACTGCACTTCAGGAGATTAGTTTCTGGCTGAACCTTGAGAGGGCGCTGCTGAGGATCCAGGAGAAGCGTGAAAGTCTTGAGGTGGTACTCACTCTTGACATCCTCAAGCATGGCAAAAGATTTCATGCCACGGTCAGCTTCGACTCAGACACTGGTATGTAGTGACCATTCTATACTGTTTCCTTTTCACAAATTGTTAAACATATTTTCAAACACATTGTCAGTAATGACTGAATGCAAATGATCTGTAAAGTCTAACATATCCTGTAACATTACTGACAAGACTTGTGTGAAGTTATACGCTCACATTATTTCCTTAATCGCTTATGCACACACACACACACACACACACACACACACACACACACACTGAACATTCGCATTAGAATTTGTTTCCAGCACACCAATGCTTGTTGTAAGGCATGACTAACAGGATGGGGTAATCCGGCCCTCTGACTTAATTAATGCATTTCAGACAACTGTCGCATAGCTGGAATATTGTTGAGTTTGGCATCAAACAAACATACAAATCTGGATAACTGTCATCTTACTCTGGTAGGAAGCCTGCGCATAATCGACAGCAAACTCCCACATTTTCTGTACAGGTCTGAAGCAGGCAATGGCCACAGTGAATGACTACAACCAGCTGATGAAGGACTTCCCTATCAATGACCTACTGTCAGCCACAGAGCTGGACCGTATTAGAACAGCTCTGCAAGGCATATTCCTCCATCTGAGGAAGATCCGACCTACCAAGTACCCGATCCAGAGAGCCCTCAGACTAGTGGAGGCCATCTCCAGGGATCTGAGCTCACAGCTGCTCAAGGTCAGACATATTTACTGTGTTGACTTAAGATTTACATGTGGTGTTTGTTCAGTGATTCTAGTTGTTAAATTTAGTATATTTCATTCGTAAAGATTAGATTATATAGATTTATGGGTTTTCTGTGAAAATGTTAACATTTTCTTACCAATTTTCTTATTACAGGTCCTCGGAACACGGAGGCTAATGCACATTCCGTATGATGAGTTTGAGAAGGTAAGATTATTCTTCAGATGCATGACTTTTCTTTCACAGATAGCTTTAACCATTTTTAAGTGATTTGGTGGATCAAAACAATTTCTCAATGTTGATCAATTCCAGTTTAACAGATCATGTTGAGGAGTTATGGCCCTTTGTATATTATTGGTCTGATGGTACAGACTACATACACTTTACTGTATATTGAACTGAAAGTGTTTTTGAATTCTGTGTTTATTCACATACTAATCTAAGTATCTGAATTGGTTACATTCTCATCAATGTGGTTTATGATTGTCTGCGCAGGTGCTGAGTGCATGTTTTGATGTGTTCGGAACATGGGACGACGAGTACGACAAGCTGCAGGGGATGTTGCGAGACCTGGTGAAGAAGAAGAGAGAGGAGCACCTGAGGATGGTATGGAGGGTCAACCCTGCCCACAAGAGACTGCAGGCCAGACTGGATCACATGAGGAAGTAAGAACAGTGGTTAGGTCACCAGTAGTTGTCAGCAGGGAGACAGGAATAACATGAAGTAGACAAATCTTTGCTCAACTTATAAAGATAAGAATGATGATAATTCTAAAATGCCCGTCAAAGAAGTTATCTTTATAAGGCAAAAAATGGTCTGAATTTTATGCACTCAGATGTCAGGTCATTTATGCTAGATGGAAGTAAACAGGGAAGTTAGAAATGCTTCAGATTTTTTGGACAGTGGTATTAGTTGTCACTCTGAATTTCCATACCACACTGAGACACTTAAAAACACAGTATTGAATTTTTATGACATTTAGCCAAACAACACAAATCAAATTAAGTTCTAGGTATTCAGGTATAGGATAATAAAATACTGTGTTGTGACTTGAGCTCCGAAACACATCTTTTCTGATATCAAGTGAAGGTTTATTTTTGTGCTGTGTTTTAATTGTGTTTGAGAAACTTTGAAAGGTATAAAGTTACTTCAGATCGAGTGTGATAAAAGCAAATCATATTTCAAATCCTAATCCATTATAAGTAATGTTTTGTAAGGTGATGATACAACAGGTTTAATGTAAAAGTGTTTCTGTCCTGAAAATACAAAAGCATGAAGTGAATGCATGTTCACGAGAAACAAGTGATCAAGTAAGTTTCCATCTGCCATGTTAGATTCCGGCGTCAGCACGAACAGCTGCGTCAGGTGATCATGCGAGTCCTGCGACCTTCAACTGCCAAGGGCCGAGCTGGAACACCAATGGCTGAGGAACCTGAACCAAAGGCTGAGCCAGTGGTAGATGAGGCTGCAGACGCAAATGCTATTGAGGTAAGTTAAACTGATATTGAAAAGCAACTCAAAGCTGACATGTCTTGTTACATGTAATATCTTGGTATAAGTTTTCGCTTTGCTTTTGACATTTATAAGATGAAGTCACTACTGGTTGTCTCAAACTACAAGGACTTGAATTTGTTTTGTTTTTCACTCAAACAACAAAAATATACTACTTACAAGAAGTTAACGCACACCCTATTCTTTGATATGATTTTATTAAATCTGTCATCTCTCCAGAATAAGATGTTCTGGTTAACTGCGCCATACCAAAAGACGTTAAAATATGAGTTGTATACAAGACTGGTGTGGGTTACATTTGGCTATGTTGCATACACATATATCCGAAATATTCTCAAAGAACTTTTAATGACAATCTTGTGGGTTACATTTGGCTATGTTGCATTATATATTTTTCAACTGAATAAGTGAGTATGTTTTCAGCCCAAGTTGTTTTGGAACAAAAAACTAAACTGCATAACATGATGAATTACAAAATATGTAAATATCTGCTTATGCCCAATGTTTTCCACATACAGGAAGTGAACCTTGCATACGAGAATGTGAAGGAAGTAGATGTCCTGGAGGTGACCAAGGAGGGCACAGATGCCTGGGAAGCCGCCATCAAGAGGTGAGGATTCTGCAGCATCTTATGCCAGTGTATGAAATAAGGACCGTCTGACCACCCAAGATGGTCCAGATTTCTGATGGACGTTTAAATTTACAGCTAGCCAGCCCGATGGTCTGGTAAACATTTTAGATGTTCCATACATCTGAGTAAATTCGTCATATTTGGTCTGGTTAAGTCCATTTTGGGCTGGTAACATTTTGAAGTTACCAGCCCTGATGTCTTGCTGGATTTTTGGCTTATTTCATACACTGATTATGCTCTTGTTGGAGTTGTTGGTAGTTTACTGGATGTGTTTCATTACCCACAACAGCATGACATGTCAAAGCCCTTTTGAGGGTTGTTTTTATACTTTCTCATTTTCTATGTACTGTGGTCTGGCAAATTGTGTGTCAACATATACCATGGTATGGAATAGTTTTACAAAATACTAGCTGTGCTGTCCAGTTTTACTTGATGACTACTGCAAGTTTGTTGTACTATTGATGACTGAAATGTAAATGTATATCAGTGCCTGGTTTAGGTATGAAAAGTATCATGGAATAGAATTTGAGAGATTATACAAAACTGATAATTTGTCATGGTTCATTATGAACAGGTACGATGAGAGAATTGACCGTGTTGAAACAAGGATCACAGCACGTCTGAGGGATCAACTTGGTACTGCAAGAAATGCCAATGAGATGTTCCGTATCTTCTCTCGTTTCAATGCACTGTTTGTGAGGCCTCACATCCGAGGTGCCATCAGAGAGTATCAGACCCAGCTGATTCAGAGGGTGAAGGATGACATTGAATCACTTCATGAGAAGTTCAAGGTTGGTGTTAATTGCTGTGTAGTATGAAAGGACCATTGCGACGTCATCTATCCCATTAGCTGTTATTTCAATATTAATTGATGTTATTGGTGTCTGAAATATAATATATTAATCTGTTTAGGAGTTGGAACAGAATGAGTAAGAGCCTTAGTTAAATTGACATTTCTAATATTTCAGGTCCAGTATGGCCAGAGCAAGGCTTGCAGGATGAGTAAAGTAAGGGATCTGCCTCCAGTATCTGGATCTATCATCTGGGCCAGACAAGTAAGTGATTCATCTCTTCTATCCATGAGTATGTCAGTAGTGATAAAATGCATTCTTGTCTTTTGTTAAGGCACACATGATACAGAACAAGCCTCTATGTTGCACGTTTTTTATCAATCACAGAATTAAGCTTCCATGATGTTTAACATTTGCTGAGAACTTGAATTAGATTCATAGCATAATACTCAAGTGAAGAAATTATAAATATTAGAAGGTAATTAGACTTTACCTAACCTTATTTCATATTTTTGTATTTTATTTCTTATTTCACTTTTTTCTGATTCTTGAATTGTTTATGATTATTTCAGATTGAGCGTCAGCTGAATGCGTACATGCGTCGAGTTGAGGATGTCTTGGGAAAAGGCTGGGAGAGCCATGTTGAGGGTCAGAAGCTGAAGAGTGACGGAGACAGCTTCAGACAGAAGCTCAGCACTCAGGATGTCTTTGACGAGTGGACAAGGAAGGTGGGTATATGTAATGATCAGTGCCTCTGGTGACATTGTTAAACTTTCACCTCTTGTTTTGTTTATTCAAATAAATTTTCACAGGATCATTTTCGGTCAAGTGTCAATCCCAGCAGCCTCTTTACCATTCTATGAAAATCAAACTATTTCTGCCTGGTGAATCATAAAGCTGTGTTGTATGTGAAGTTTCGACTTAGACAACTGAGTTAGTTGAAGATGCAATGAAAGGCGTGACATCCATGGTATAGTCCCCCTTTTTTAATTTATCAGTGTCTTAATATGCTTATTGTTTGGCATGTTATTTTTCCAACAGGTTCAAAACCGACAACTGAACGTGACTGGACGAGTGTTTGGTATTCTCACCACCAGACTGGCTGTTAAGGGTAATGTCCTGAGATTGACTGTCAATTTCCAACCAGAGATCATACAACTATCCAAAGAGGTATGTTACTTTGCTTTTGTCTCCAAAAATTCCTTTCGTCAGTTTTGTAACTTACTACTTTTGTCTTCTGTTAATCTGTCAAACAAATGTGTAATTGTATTGATTCTAACCAAATCAATAGACCAAACTGGTGTTTCATTTACATATGAAAGCTTTATGAAATGTTTTGTTTTCTAGGTGCGTAATCTTCGTTGGCTTGGATTCCGTGTGCCGCTAGCCATTGTGAACAAAGCTCATCAGGCCAACCAGCTCTACCCCTTCGCTATTTCCCTCATCGAGAGTGTGAGGACATATGAGAGGACACTGGACAAGGTAATACAAGCTAACCCAGGAATTAATACCCTGAACTGAAAACATAGCTTAATGTTTGAATAGGCATCCATCTCTTGTCAGAATCTCAATCTTTGACTGCCCAATGTTTACATGTGATCTCATCAAGCATGTGTATGAAGTGGGAAGAATGTAGTGCTATGCTTCTTTCTTCTATCATATTATTAGGTAATTATTTCAGCAACTGCTTGATGTTTACAGATTGAGGTGAAGCCATCCATCACACTGCTAGTAGCTGGGCTCAGGAAGGAGGTGCAGAACTTGATTGCAGAGGTGAGTTAAATGTATTTAAGTGTCACTGACCCACTGACCAATTTAGCAATAATGCAGCTCTTCACGCATAAATAACTCAAGAGTTATCGACTTTATAGGTAGATAATCATATGGTTAGCTTTTTTAAAAAGCTACTGCTGTTGAAAACTGTTGTAAATAAGGAACTCAAACCAGCACCAACGCTTAATAAGTAGAAGAAACATTAGGGACATTGGAACAGTTGTTTTCCACATTTTTTCAATGTGCATTCTGTTTGCGTACAGCTATAGGACGAAGAAACACCTTTTCAACACCTTTGAACCATTGAAGGAATTGTATTCATTTGTGAGGATCTCATGCCAAAGAACCAAAGTTTATTGATGCTGAACATATCATGTAGATACATGGGGTTAGTCTGACCATTATGTGTTTGTACCCAGGGCTGCAGCCTGGTGTGGGAGTCGTACAAGTTGGACCCATATGTACAGAGACTTGCTGACACCGTCTTCAACTTCCAGGAAAAGGTGGGTACAAGTAACATTGTTGTAATTCATTTGTAAGGCTTATATCTGGTGGTAGGTTGTCTGAGTGGTAATATCTGGAGTTCCACTTCTAACCTTGTACAGCTATGAAGCCAAACTTTTTATGTAAGCAAGAAAACTTTTCAGAAATTGTCCAAGAGAAACAATTGAACAAGCATTTGTCTAAAGCTAATTTGCCATATATGGCTTACACTTTGTGTCCTGCATGTAAAAAAGCCTGTCTAGGTGTATCACCTGTGTCCTGTATGTTAACCCTGTCTGTCCAGGTGTATCACCTGTGTCCTGTATGTTAACCCTGTCTGTCCAGGTGTGTCATCTGCATCCTGTAGGTTAACCCTATCTGTTCAGGTGTATCACCTGTGTCCTGTATGTTAACCCTGTCTGTCCAGGTGGATGACCTGCTCGCTATGGAGGAGGAAATTGAGGTTGAAGTGAAGGGGCTGGAGAACTGCAGCTACAACGCCAACACATTCCGCGAGATACTGAACCGTATCCAGAAGGCTGTAGACAACCTGAGTCTGCACTCATACTCCAACCTGCCACAGTGGGTTGCCAAGATGGACGAGGAGGTGAGTCAGTTCCACAGGGCTTTAATGGTGATATCGATTCAGTAACTTCATGTTCCTTAAAATATTCAACTTCTGATGGCATACAACTTCCAGTGTTCATTTCATACAGTCTGAAAGGTTTTAGGTCAGAATTGAATTGCGATCATGTTCAAAGCCCACGAAGAACATATGGATTTATGACACCTCAGTCACCAAAAACTGGGATATTACCTTGATTTAAATGTTAGTTGAGTCTCATATTCAGGGGTGGAAATAACCCATTGCCCGACGCCCGAGTCCAGTGTTTTTTTCTGTCGGGCAAGCAAATTTGTATATCACACTGTACCTGTGTCAAGTTGATATTCCAATGTTAATTATGTTTATTTAAAAAATCAACAAGTAAATGGCCGGTATAGTGAAAAAATGATCAGGGCAAGTGATTTTACACGTGCCACTGTACCGGAGTACACTAGCAATTTTAAAGTTATTTCCACCCCTGATAGTTAAGATGGCTGACACCCTAAACAGAGTAGTTCCGTCATCACAGGTTCAAAATAACTAATTCATCTATTCCTGACATTAGCTCATTTGTACACAGCTCTGCATATTGGTAATTCAAACTGTCCTGGGTAATAATGCCACTTTGTGGTTGACATCAGGTTGAGAACAAGTTGGCTGGTCGTCTGGAGGCTGGTCTGAAGGCCTGGACCAATTGTCTGCTGGAGGATTCCAAGGAAGAAGATGCTGTGGACCACTCTATGGACACAGATGAGCCCAAACAGCCCACCCACAAATCAGGGGGAGAACCCAACATCAAGGTCAGTAGGTCTTATACTCCTATCTTTGTTATAATTTCATATACACAGTTAGTGGTAATTTCTGTTCAGTATTAGTCTGTTCCACATCATTGTGGAATAATCTTGCATGCCGGTTCACTAGTATGTAGTTAACACTCCAGGTTTGTGGGACAAATTAGTTCGTAGATTGTGTAGAATTTCACCTGTTACTTGGCTAGATGTGCGTCCCACATATGGGGATATTTAATTATCTATTTTTGTTCTGGTTCTGACTTTGTGTAGTGGTTAGAGCATCCACCCAGAGAGCGGAGTTCGATCACGTCATATGAAAAGATGTTAAAATATGGTACTTGTTGGTCCCTGCCTGGTGCTTGGCATTAATGGGTACAACAAGGACTGGTCGGCTTGGAGTCAGTATAATGTGTCTGAGGGCTATCCATGCTTAACTACAGCATGGTATCTCAGTGGGCTAGCTCTGAAAAACCAGCTAAAGTCTGGGCTAGTACAAGCAGCCACACATACACACGCATGCACATTGTCTTATGAGCGAAATTTTCTTAAGTACAATGTTAAACCCCATTTCACCTCATCTGGTCCTGAGTTGATTATTTACAGTCTACTATTACTTCTATTTTAATCACATGAGCTGTATACTCGCTATGTATTTCTTTAATGCACTATCTCAGTAAAGTACAGAATTTTAGGGAGTGAGTCACACCTGGGAATCAAACCAACACTCAGAGAGGCACCTTATTGCCAGCACACAAAGTCTGCAATTTATTCCACTCAGCCACTGCAGCTTCCACAAAAATGGAAGTCTTACAACTGGTAGTCCAGATCACATACTTTTTGTACCCCTCTGACAAGTGAGTTGCTTTCATATAGATATTGTTTATTTACTTTGCCACTCTCTTCAGCGCTTGGTCCATGAGCTGAGGATTACCAATCAACTGATCTATGTCAGCCCGCCCATCGAAGATGCCCGCTTCAACATCATGCAAGAACTGTTTGGCTGGGAGGCAATCGTGACAAGTCTGCCTCGTCTACAACACTCCAGATACCAGGTCAAGCCACTGTTTTTTTTAATTTAATTTCATAATATGCTCTATTAGTTTTTAAAAACTTGGATACATCAATCCAAACTCATGAAAACTAAGAGAATCTTCAAGAACATGCATGAATGTTTTTAGACCAAATATCAGTTGCAAACAGATTTTAGTGTTTCATAATGTGTTCAATTCTTGAAATACACCTTGAAAGAAAATGTTCTTCAGTAAAAAGCAATTTAGTGTGCAAAGATCTGTACGAGCCCCACAAAGGTGAGTCCTTAGAGAATCCCATCTATGTAATAACGCCGTGACTGTTGGTTCCTGCAGGTTGGCTTGGGAGTCGAGTCTGATGCGGACTCAACGTACAGGAACGTGTTGACCAAGCTGCCCGGTGGCTCCCTCATCCTGGAGGAGGCCTACTCTGCCATCAACAAAGTCGTGCAGGACTTCCAGGGATATGTCTTCGTGAGTCCATGTATATATCACCTCAACCTTTAACATGAATGTCAGATCTTTTGGCAGAATATGGATCCAGTATCACGTGTTTGTTTATAAGCTGACCAGGCTCATTGATTTTCAAGTGATCTACTGATTGTGGCAACCTGCCATGATGTCAACGTTGTTGATCATGCTATTAAACACTGTTCTACTTGGTTAAGTCTTGATTAGGGGTAGCCCAGTGGTTAAAACATTCATTCATCATGAACAAGATCTGGCTTTTATTCCCCACATGTGTATAATGTGTGAAGTCGATTTCTGGTGTCCCCTGCAACGATATTACTTGAATATTGCTACAAGTGGTGTAAAAACAAACTCATTCACTTACTTCATTATAACTTCATTAAGTTGGCGTGATCTGTCTTAAATGTTCTTGAATACAAATTCTCAAATGTGAAGTTGATGAATGAGCTACGAACCATTTGCTTGTGTTTTGTGGTATATAAAGCAATGTTTGTGCAAGGATGGAATTTCATTGCAAACTGAACGTCATCTGTTATCATTTAATATTCTTTACCATGTGTCCACCATTGTGATATTGCTGGAATATTGCTAAAAGCAGCGTAAAACATTATGTTGCAGGTGTGGCTGAGGTACCAGTCCCTCTGGGATCTGAACCCAGATGTTCTCTATGGTCGTCTAGGAAACAACCTCAAGCTCTGGATGTCCACACTGGAAGAAATCAAGTACGTCACTTTTAACAATCAATTAACTTTGTCTTGTGTGTGGCATATAATTACAATATGTAGAACACATCTCGAAATCTGTGCTTAATGAGTATTGACATTTGCATTACAGATCCTCTCGCAAGACCTTTGACACATCTGAAACTGCAAAGGAAATTGGACCAATTGTCGTTCAGTTTGGCAAGGTAAGTAACTAACCTGAGAATGGTGCTGTGGGATCACAACAGTCAGAGAATTGCTCACTGAAATTTAATCATTAGCTGGAGTTGTCTCATACCCTGAACTAGATTTGTTTCATCAGCCGTCATTGTCAACGAAGAATGAAAACAGACAAGACTAATGTGTAGCATTCAGAGAATGTGGGTTACTAATCCTGTCATTAGTATCTAAATCTTTGTTGATGGCAATGTCTAACTCAAATTTATCCCACATAGAAATTTTAACACTAATTATTAATACAGCCTTCACGGCTTGGTTTGGAGATAATTCTGCATGACAGGAACCATTACCTGTTTCTCCTCTGCTTCATTAGTAGCTGGAATTTGTGCAAAATGAAAACTTTTCCACTTCCCCTCCAGCAATATTTTCATTCTGTGTCAGTCAGCCATGATTACCTCCATGTGTGCGTAATGACTTTCAGTAAGCATCCAGAATAAAAGTTCTAGACCTAGAAAATTACTTTGTTCTTGAGTTACGATTCAAGGCGGACCAAACCATTGTCTATTCCAGGTGCAGTCAAGGTGACACGGACCAAACTTTATTGCTTGTCTATTCCAGGTGCAGTCGAAGGTGACACTAAAGTATGACTCGTGGCACAAAGAGGTGCTCAGCAAGTTCGGCTCCATGCTTGGCAATGAGATGGCAGAGTTCCACACAGTCGTCTCAAAGGTATTGTTGTGCATCTTGGCACTTGCATTAGTCAGAAATGTTGTGTTTTGTCAGTAGATGTTGTTGCCAAGTAAAACATAATCAGTGAGTTTATCCTTTAGCCTAGTATTATATGCTGTGAAAGGGTTAATAAGGTCGTATTTGAGACATTGAACACTTATTCATTTACGTTCTTGTATATTTATCTGATAATGTCATGGTCTGTACTGAAATTGATGAAGAGATTGTGTTCCTATAGATTTTGTCCACTGTTCTTGTTCCACAGGTTTGTTTTATGAGACTTACTGCTGTTTGTTAAAGAGTAATTGAAACTATCTTGATTTTTTCCAGTCTCGCTCAGACCTAGAGCAACAGTCCATCGACACTGCCAACACATCAGATGCTGTTGGTCTCATCACTCACGTCCAGTCTCTCAAACGCAAGGTCAACTCCTGGGAGAAGCAGGTCGAGGTAGGTCACAGTCTGCGTATGTCAAGTGCTGCATCTCCAGGATAATACAGTTATTATGGCCGTTGTGGATGACCTGAAAATAATCAAGTCTGGACCAGAAAATCCAGTGATGACATTAAAAGCATTGTTATATGCATACAGGGTGCCTGTAAATCTCAATAGCCAGTACACTGAGCCAGACCTTGTAATTCATTTATCGCCCCTAACGACCATCATAGGTAGATTGAGATCAATTCTTACCTGAACTCCCCACAGGTTTGTTAAACAACATTCACAGCCACTGTCTTTTCACCTCTGAGATCATTAGAACATACAAAATTGTAGACCTGTCTGACAGTTTA
Source organism: Haliotis rubra (assembly GCF_003918875.1). Classification (NCBI taxonomy): domain Eukaryota; kingdom Metazoa; phylum Mollusca; class Gastropoda; order Lepetellida; family Haliotidae; genus Haliotis; species Haliotis rubra. Next base: position 301,740 of record NW_025767054.1, read on the forward strand.
TTGTTGTTGCTGTCAGATGTACAAGGAGGGCCAGCGTATCCTGGAGCGTCAGCGTTTCCAGTTCCCCTCCACCTGGCTCTACATTGACAACATCGAGGGTGAGTGGGGAGCATTCAGTGACATCATGAAACGCAAGGACTCGTCCATCCAGACCCAGGTGGCCAGTCTACAGATGAAGATTGTGTCTGAGGACAAGCTGGTGGAAACCCGCACAAGTGACATGCTCACTGACTGGGAGAAGGAGAAACCTGTGGAGGTCAGTACTCATTGTGTACATGCAGGGCTAGGAATAGAGGAAAATCAAACCTAACTTTAGCCCTTTAGGTTCATTTTGTGAGTGGTACATTTGGAGAAAATTTACAGAACCGAGTCATGGGTAGTTCACAATTACAGAAGTCAAAACCATAATAGTGAATGTTCTGTTTGGACTTCTTTCAGAATATTACGAAAGGTTATTATAAGCTTCATTTTGTTTTAGATCATGTGATGGATAGTGGTGTCAATGCTATAAACTAATCTAATGAACTTAATATATAATAAGGTCACCAAGCAAGAACTACCTTCTTTGAAAAGGGTTCCATTTATACAAGAAGTATTCTGATATTTACATTACAGAAACAACTTTAGCTAAAATTCACCTAGTACACCTTCTCAGTATATTGTCTACCTGGTTCCTCTTTGCACCACTGTAACTCTGTTTTGTTTGTTCAGGGTGAACTGAGACCAGATTCAGCTCTGAAGGCCCTCACCATCTTCGAAGGAAAGTTCTGTCGTTTGAAGGAAGAGAGGGACAATGTAGCCCGAGCTAAGGAAGCTCTCGAGTTAGCTGAACCAGGTGTGTGTCGTTGTCCCTCTGACAAAGTTACTATAGGACTTGTTTGATGTGTTGAATTGCCAGTTTATTAATGTAGACAAGTCAAATTGTTCAGGGAGTTCATTGCAGAACTAATGGTGCTCACAGATGATACAGTCTACTTCCAAGAATTTTTTCTTGACAAAAATTAACTATCCTGAAATTGAGAGTATTGAAAAACAGTGATTAAGACACTATATGTTTTCAGGTCATATCAGTCCCAGCCAAGAGCGTGTTCAGGTTGCCCTGGAGGAGTTGCAGGACCTGAAGGGGGTGTGGTCTGAGTTGGCCAAGATCTGGGAGCAGATAGACGAGCTGAAGGAGAAGCCATGGTTGTCTGTAGCACCAAGAAAGGTAGGGAATAGAGACAAGTACACATTTTCTGTTGGACACCATTTAAGTTAGTTAGTTTTTCAGAAGTATGGTATGGCAGGAAAAGAGCTGTAATCTGTTCTCGATCATACTAGAATTGCATCATTTAACCATCAAATGTCGTGTCGCTGCCCTTGTTATTTTGGCTGTGTACAACTTCAAACAAAACATCCTAATATCTGTACAATGTGTGGAGCCATTTTTCTTTCCAGTATATCACTTAATCCTCTCTAAGGTGTGGGACCATACTTACTCATATTCATTCTTGTTTTCAGTTGCGTCAATCATTAGACACACTGTTGAACCAGATGAAAGAACTGCCAGCTCGGCTCAGAGCGTACGGATCATATGAACATGTGAAGAGAACTCTACAGAGCTATGCCAAGGTGAGTCGAGTAGTCCAACATGAAGAATGAAGTTACATGCCTTCGGATGAGAATAAGGAGGTAGTGACATTTTTAGATCATGCTTAACTTTTGTGTCTTGTTTGTCAGGTGAATGTGCTTATTGTGGAGTTGAAGTCTGAGGCCCTGAAGGAACGTCACTGGAAGCAGCTGATGAAACGACTGAATGTGAACTGGGTTCTCTCTGAGTTGACACTCGGCCATGTTTGGGATATTGATCTACAGAAGCATGAGTCGATCGTCCGTGACATCATTATCGTAGCCCAGGGAGAGATGGCCCTCGAAGAATTCTTGAAACAGGTGAGACATGAGTGTACTTATCATGAAATATGCCTACAAGGTTTTGACTGAAAATTTAAATATGATCGAGGAGAAATGGCTTCAGGCTGAAGGTTCAAAGTGTTCACATTTTCAACCAAAGTTGAAGTGTTAATCCGATTTAAACACTAACTGTGGCTTTCTCACTAGACTACAAATATGAAGGTTACAGCTTCAGTCCCACTGAAGTAATGTTGGTTGTTTGATCTAACATTTTGCACATGCCTTCAGTTAAAATTGTTGTGTATTGTATAAATTTTGTTCACATAAAAAATAAATCTCTGAAACAGACTTTCTTTAGACAGTGATGGGATAGATGGATATTCTCTAAAAATTCTTTGCAAGGGGCTGTTCTACAAACACAAGGCCTCTTACAAACTTTAGGATGATGTCACCAAAATAAACAAACTTGACAACAAACACTTGTTCTTTACTTCTCAACAATTACTTCTCACAAGCATTATAGACCTATAAATCTAGTCTGCAAAGCATAAACCAGGCTCACACTTACTGAAGGATTATACGAGAACTATTTTCTCTGTTAACCCAGACAAAAATCTAACCATGCATTTAATTAAGGTTATGTTTTGCATGAAAATGGTGTAATTGAAAACCAGTACCATCCTAACTTTGCATGATTCAGGTGAGTGAGGTTTGGCGGAGCTACGAGCTGGACCTCATCAACTACCAGAACAAGTGTCGCCTCATCCGAGGTTGGGACGATCTCTTCACCAAGGTTAAGGAACACATCAACAGTGTCACTGCCATGAAACTCTCCCCATACTTCAAGGTATGTACAGTCATAGCGAATTTTGTAGGTTTACCCACTTCCATGACTGATTAGGTTCTCCCTTGAATATCCAGGTCAGAACTGTACTTCAGCTACCCATGCTTATCGTTACAGGTGACTAATGGGATCTGGTGGTCAGACCTGCTGGCTTGGTTGATGCATGTCATATCCTATTTGCATAGGTCGATGCTCATGATGTCAATCACTGCATAGTCTGGTCCAGACAGTTATTTACAGACTTAAATATCATATACCTGAAATAGAATACTTTCTCATCTTAATTAGGATTTTGTCAGAAGCAGTAACTTGTGAACCCTGTCATAGTCAAAGATCATTAAAATCTTCTGGTAGATTCACAGTGCTTGGATTACATACTTTGAAAGTTTCATTTAAAGATCCTACAACTGTGAAATGTGTATGTACAAGGGTACTAGTATGTAATTGTAACTCTTTCAGCAATTTGAGGAGGATGCTCTCGCCTGGGAGGACAAGCTGAACCGCATCAATGGACTGTTTGATGTATGGATCGATGTCCAGAGGCGCTGGGTGTACCTGGAGGGTATCTTCACCGGCAGTGCTGACATCAAGCACCTGCTCCCAGTGGAAACATCCAGATTCCAGGGGTGAGTGTCCTTGGCCGACTTACACTTATAGTTCAACATAGCCTAAGTATCAGGGATTTTCCTCGAGTTATATTCATTTGGGTTCAAGGGGATACACATTTATTTTAAATGTTTCCAAATATACAGTAGCAGCATTCATTCCCAAAGATCCATTTATATCCATTTGCAATATTTTATTGTATATATTGATCAGGTTTTTTCTTTCATTGGGAAATGGTGGAAACTGATAGCTGTTCAGTCTATACAGTGTATAGAGTAGCTGCTCACTTTCGGTGGGATCACCTTTTGGACTGCCTTTATCGGAATGTCTGTGTTTAAATATTATATTATGTTATGTAACATGAATATCTGAACCTGAAGCTCAGATATTGCTGTTCTTTTTTCCTTTCTGTTTACCATGAATACAGTTAATGGATACATGACAGATATTCCACCTCTCTGTTTCAGTGTCAGCACAGAGTTCCTGGCCCTGATGAAGAAGGTTACCAGGTCACCGCTGGTGATGGATGTCCTGAACATCGCCAACGTACAGCGGCAGCTGGAGAGACTGGCAGACATGCTGCAGAAGATACAGAAAGCTCTGGGAGAATACCTGGAGAGGGAGAGAGCCTCATTCCCTAGGTGAGATTATAGGGGGACGTCTCATCATTATCACTCCCATGGCATTCTTGGGAGTGTACTTCCAAGTACCCTTATTCCTTAAGTCAATGGCATTAGGGAGGTTTTTGGTAATGTTTCATTGTGTTAGATGTCACCATAGTTTAGTTGAGGATTATATGAAATCTGAGGTGTGCCATGTGCTCTGACATCTGTGAAACAATTTAGATGTTTACACCAGCAAACACTAGAAGTGAGGTTTTACCATCTAACCATCTGCATATGCACTAGTCTTGGGTTTAAGATACTATTACTTGCACAACCAACTATGGATAATTGATTGTGATGAGGACCTCTGTTGAAAATCTGAACTTTTTATAGTGTAATGACAACCAAAGTACAGGATTTTTGAGAATGATGTAATATAGATAATATACTGTAAAACGAAAATTTTGCGAGCAGGATATATTTACGAACTTTGCGCTTGTACTGACCTCGCAAAAGTTTTAAGACGCAGAAACAGCATCGAATTTTCGTGGTTTTTGGAACTTTATTCCCTATTATACCATAATATAACATATTTAAAAACAATGCAGCATACTTAAAACATATTGTCTCTAAGCACTATCCTTTATTAGAACATTATCAACACTGTCTTCTCAACGATTCACTCAGTCAAAAAAATGCCTGCAGACATTTTGTCGAGGAGCCCAGATGCTTGCCAGCTACGCACAACAGTCTCTTTGTTTTTCTTCACTTGGTCATAGCTGGACACTACCCATCGAGCATGGATCGTCTTCATTACACTAATCCTTAAATCAACATGTTTGTCGGTCTTGTCCTTCAAGTTCTTTGTCACGCTGTCACCGTACCACTGCGTGAACTGAGCTTTCATGGCTGTCTCGCTGGTGCAGCCAGCCGGAACGAACTTGACCAGGAAGTTACGTTGTTTTAACAAGTTGAGGAATGACTCGCATTGGTGCGCGGCGAAAACATCAAAGATGACAAGTGATTTCTGGCGTAGTGGCAGTTTGAGTTGTTATTTTTGCGTAGATGGGTGCCTCTCGTAAAAATAACACGTCGCAGAACCGGATGAGGTATCAAGGTCGCAAAATTTCAAAGGCGGCAAATTTTTCGTTTTACAGTATTTAAATTATGTACAGTGATGGTTATTGTTATAATTTTCTGTATTTTGAAATCTTTTTCTCGTAGGTTCTACTTTGTTGGTGATGAAGATCTCCTGGAGATAATCGGTAACAGCAAGAATATCCCAAGGCTGCAGAAACACTTCAAGAAGATGTTTGCTGGTGTTGCATCTATCATACTGAACGAGGATGACTCCCAAGTTATTGGTCTCACGTCCAAAGAGGGAGAAGATGTAAGTGGTTTGATTATATACTCAAAACACTACTGCAACAGCAGGCACAGCCTGATGAATTCTGATTCAGTTGTCAAGATTTCAGGTATGGGTATGACCCACAAGGGATACATTGAGTAAAGGTTTTGTCTTTCATGATTTACAAAGCAGCAGAGTGATATATTAGCTGATAACTGGTTTGTCCAAGTCCTTTCCAAGAAGTGAAAGTAATGTTGTACCCAACTCATGTTTCAGGTTGTATTTGTCACCCCGGTGTCCATCGCTGCCCACCCTAAGATCAATGAGTGGTTGACCCTGACTGAGAAGGAAATGAGAGTGACCCTTGCCAAGAACCTGGCAGCCTCTGTTGGGGACGTTAGTGCCTTCAAGTCGGGCAAGATAGACTCAGAGAAGTACCTGCTGTGGGTAGACAAGTACCAGGTAGGTATACTTTTGAATTTGAGATCCTTTCAATTTGTCAACACGATTCCTTGCTTTACCAGAATGATAAACACAATCTTATGTTCCCCTACGACAATATGCTGATGACACAGAAAATCCTTTTGCTGCAAGGTTCAACTTAATTTACTCGCTTCTGGGATTTCTCTTTATTTAATTTTATTTAATTATGTTAAGAAACATTTGACAGGTCACTAATGAGAAAAATGTGGCATTTGCTAATTGATAAAAATGTAAAATGTATGTTTATTGTTTATCTTGTGTGTAGATATTTACATTGGAACGTTGCATGTCATCAGTCAGTGCTCATGTCAATCACTGGATTGTCTGGTCCAGCCCAGATTATTTACAGATTTATGCCATGTTGGCAGGAAACCACCATTAAAATATTGTTATATACATTTTGGGGTCTGTTCAGACACCATGTTGACATGCCTCCTTTTCTCCCAGGCCCAACTCATCGTGCTGTCAGCCCAGATCTCCTGGTCAGAGAGTGTGGAGAACGCCCTACAGACAGCCTCCAAGTCTGACATCGGCCCTGTGAAGGAAGTGTTGGCCAATGTGGAGTCCACTCTCAATGTACTGGCCGACTGTGTCCTCTGCGAACAGCCCCCTGTCAGAAGGAAGAAGCTGGAGAGTTTGGTTGGTCTTCTTTCAGTCATTGATAGTCACTTCCATAGTCAGTTCTCCATTGCTGAGGAAAATAGTGTGCCATCACCCATTGTTCTTGACGTCACAACTTGGTGACATTACTTCATCTGAACTGTGGTTTTGTGTCTCTAGTGAGGTTTTGCTTCAAACATTTGTTTTAAATATTTTCTAAAATGTCAGTGAATTATACAGAATAACCAACTTGAAACTAATTGAATCCTGATAGAATAGTGGCTTTTGATTACCACTGTTAATTAACTTGGGGCAGTAAATATGTAATTCCTCGTAGCTTGTTAGTCACTCTTTGTGTGATACAGTCTGATGTATTCATCGACATGTCACAGGTCATACGGGGGCGGTGGGGTAGTCTAGGGATAGTCTAGTGGTCAAACTCACTCACTCACTCAGGTCATACGACTATCATAACATTTTGTTCCCTTCACTTCCCTTAACAAACTGGCTGCCAGTTTAACAAATGTTTACCAATGTTTACCAAATGATCTTTATAATTCCTGTTTACCTGCCTTTACTTTGTCTTCTGAAGTGGGAGCGGTGGGGTAGCCTAATGGTTAAAGCGTTGGCTCGTCACGCCGAAGACCCGGGTTCGAATCCCCACATGGGCACAATGTGTGAAGCCCATTTCTGGTGTCCCCCGCCGTGATATTGCTGGAATATTGCTAAAAGCGGCGTAAAACCCAACTCAGTCAGTCTTCTGAAGTGATGTTCAGTTATACAGTTTGAACATCTTTCTACAGATCACAGAACTCGTTCATCAGAGAGACATCACCCGTATGCTGGTGAAACACAACGTCTGCTCGCCCAAGTCCTTTGATTGGTTGTGTCAGATGAGATTCTACTTCGACCCCAAGAACTCTGATGTGCTGCAGCAGCTGTCCATTCAGATGGCCAATGCTAAGTTCAACTACGGCTTTGAGTACCTGGGTGTCCAGGACAAGCTTGTCCAGACCCCTCTGACAGACAGATGTTACCTAACCATGACACAAGCCCTTGAAGCCAGGCTGGGAGGATCACCATTTGGTCAGTGGATGGATGTTAATGATATGCCTCTGTTCAAAATCTCATAATTCCATTTGTTAATCTGTAATGTATGACAAAATAGTGTCAGTTTAGACGCAAAATAAGGTAAATCACATTGATCAATGTGTTGACCTGTGACATGAAATATATTGACTTGGTGCATCTGCTATTAACATTTCAAGGTTTGCAGCTTGGTTACAGTAATGAAACCCATAACTGTATAAAGACTTCATAAAACGTAACGTGAATTCTGTGCTAGCAAAACAAATGATTGCTCTTAACAAGGTCAACATTCAAACACCAGGTGTTTTCATTGGAGTGTTTTACTTGTTTTGACTTCGATATAAACATGATCTGTATGTGTCTTCATGTACTTTATTGTACATGAAGAATGTCTTGACGTTAGTTGTATTTAACCTGTGCGTGATTGTACTTTATTGTACATGAAGAATGTCTTGACGTTAGTTGTATTTAACCTGTGCGTGATTGTACTTTATTGTACATGAAGAATGTCTTGACGTTAGTTGTATTTAACCTGAGCGTGATTGTACTTTATTGTACATGAAGAATGTCTGGACATTAGTTGTATTTAACCTGAGCGTGATTGTACTTTATTGTACATGAAGAATGTCTTGACGTTAGTTGTATTTAACCTGAGCGTGATTGTACTTTATTGTACATGAAGAATGTCTTGACGTTAGTTGTATTTAACCTGAGCGTGATTGTACTTTATTGTACATGAAGAATGTCTTGACGTTAGTTGTATTTAACCTGTGCGTGATTGTACTTTATTGTACATGAAGAATGTCTTGACGTTAGTTGTATTTAACCTGAGCGTGATTGTACTTTAGTAGCGTGGTTGTTAGTGTTCAGGATGCTAACTGGTGTTCATCTCTACAGGTCCGGCTGGTACTGGAAAGACTGAGTCAGTGAAAGCTCTAGGAAACCAGCTTGGAAGATTTGTGTTGGTCTTCAACTGTGACGAAACCTTTGACTTCCAGGTAAAGTGAATGGTGTCATTCACAATACTATCAAGTAATAGTGTATTGTTCTAGACCTTGTGTGATAATGTTTGGAGTCAATACAGATATTCATGTCCCAGTTCACCTATGCTCTTGAAGCTCAGGAAGCTAACACGCTGTGATATGACTGGAATACTTCTCAAAGTACTGCTAAAGCTAACCTCCATAAAATACAGATGGGATTCTCAAGTATATGGGACTACTCTTACAATTCAAAGATGTAAAACATTTAGGATATGTCTGTTTTCAGGCTATGGGACGTATCTTTGTTGGTCTGTGCCAAGTAGGAGCGTGGGGCTGCTTTGATGAGTTCAATCGACTCGAGGAGAGAATGTTGTCAGCTGTGTCCCAGCAAATTCAGACTATCCAGGAGGCGCTCAAGGAACTCAACTCTCCTGAGAAGAGGAGCGACAAAGGTGGGCTTATGTCAGCAATTCATTTCTTAATTCAAAGTATAAATGAAATGTAAAGTATGTCATATTTGGCACTACACTTTCAGTTATGTACATATTCTAGTTCGTGGACAGAATGTGTGGAATGTTGATTTGAATGACAAATCGAATTGCCTTCCTTTCTTGTTTCGTCCAGAACTAAACACAACCTAAAACAACTCTTGAAGGTAACAGAGTTCTGTTCACCCAAAATGGAGTGGTGATGAAGCTTAACGGTTAAAGCATTAGCTTGTCATGCTGAAGACCCAGGTTCGATTGTGTGAAGCCCATTTCTGGTATCCCCCGCTGTGATATTGCTGGAATATTGCTAAAAGCAGCGGAAAACCATACTCACTCACAGTTCACCCAGAAGATACCTTTAACACTGGGACATGACTAGGGTTACCAGTCATAGATGATTGAATGAGTCACATGCAAAGTAACATCTAACCAATACATAAGTTACCTTTGCCAAGTCTGATTAAACTTAACCTTCCTGTCCTCAGCTACTCAGATTATTGTGGAGATCATCGGCAAGCAGGTGAAGGTGAACCCGACATGGCCATCTTCATCACCATGAACCCTGGATACGCCGGCAGATCCAACCTGCCAGACAACTTGAAGAAACTGTTCCGAAGCTTGGCCATGACCAAGCCAGACCGCCAGCTGATTGCCCAGGTCATGTTGTACTCCCAAGGCTTCAGGCAGGCTGAGAAACTGGCAAGCAAGATCGTACCATTCTTCAAGTAAGAATATGATTTTTTGCTCTGAATATTTGAGTTGAAAGCATGTCAGTGGTATATGAACAGGCTGTATAGTTTGGTTACATGTTGATTAAATAAAATGTCAGCATTCATCCACGTCAGTAGTTTGTAGTTTAACATTATGTATGAATAGTCCATTTTCACTGTCTGGAGACGTTCTTTGGTTTGTTACATTTTGATTTGAATTTAATTTATTGAAATAATGTCAGCACTCATCCCCCTTTATAGTCTGTAGTTTATAACTTCACTCATGAATAGAATATTTACTCTATATCACTGTCTACCACATTCAGAGTGCATACATAGTGCATGTATGTTTGATATTATACTGTCAAGTTTCAAGAGACTACTTTTCATGTAGAACCTCAATCTAGATGACAAATAACGCTTCTATACATTTTTTGATATCTGAATTCCTTTTTTGTCCTCTCCTGTTCAAAGATTATTATCATGTAATGCATCATATTCTTCATGTAGACTCTGTGACGAGCAGCTATCACCCCAGTCTCACTATGACTTCGGTCTGCGAGCCCTGAAGAGTGTGCTGGTGAGTGCTGGTAATGTGAAGCGTGAGAGGATCCAGCGAGTCAAGGAGGGACTCGCAGAGAGAGGGGAGCCAGTTGATGAAACATCCATTGCTGAAAATCTACCAGAACAGGAGGTAAGTGTGAACATTATGTAATTCTTCCGTGTATTAATACACTGTATGTATAAGTTACTCCCGTATTTGTTTGAATGGCTATCAGTGGTGTTTGTCTGTGGAAAATCTGTAGAATTTGTAAGTGTGATAGCCAAATTACAAGACTATTAGCAGTGATGTACTACAAATTCAAACTTTTGGGAATTTGTTGCTAAGAATTTGAGTTAAATCTTCAAAGTGAGATATTGATATAATAAGGCCACTTATGCTGCGCTGAACTTGACGCCACTCGGGCATAATGTTAGCACATACAACATGATGGACATTATTACCTGGATAACCCAAGGGTCCTGTAAGGCTTGAGAAGGTTAATAGTCATATGACTTATCCCACCAAGACAATTTTGAACAAACCAAGGCAATTTTGAACAAACTCACTTGCCTAAGGTGAGACCACATGACTGCTTCGTTGTGAGGCACTCAAGAAGTCCTTGAAACTAGCAGGAGTCAAACTGCCAAACATGTCACCCATCCAAACACTCTGTGACCAGTGTTGCTTAACTTCAACTGATTTGTGACCTGGGCCCTATGCACAAGACCACACCACCACTAGATATGGAATAAATGATAATGAGTTCTGTATTGGTTGTAGATCCTGATTCAGAGTGTAATGGAGACGATGGTGCCCAAGCTGGTGGCCGAGGACATCCCACTACTCAACTCTCTGTTGTCGGATGTGTTCCCTGGTGTGATGTACACACCCAATGAGATGAAGGCTCTCAGACAGGAGATCAAGAAAGTGTGTCAGGAAATGCACCTGACGTACGGTGAGAACGACGAACTTGGAGCTCAGTGGGTGGACAAGGTCAGTACTTTGCCAGCAGTCTTGTGGCTACCATGAGACAGCTTTTCTCAACACTTTAGCTGATAAATATGATACATTAAATAACCCTTATACTTCAGTCCATTATGTAAATCAGTTGTATAATAACTAGTGAAATTAATACATAAACCAACCCAAAACATTTCATATCACAATCTGTTAAATATGCAAATTAGGTCCCTCAGCAGACTTTAGTTTCACACTCTGTACATCAATGCAGTGCCTTGTGTTGGCCAATGTTCCAAACATGGGTATAAGTCATACTTCTGTGATTTGCAAGCCAACCCTTCAGCAAATTACCAGGTTTGAAAATAACTGGACCCCAGGAGAATGAATTGTTCTGCTTTGATTGGCTGGACAAAAACAGCACGCGTATCAGTTTCTTTAGCTGATCTGAAGCACCAACATATTGTAAACAGTTTGGTTGTTGTTGTTTTTAACTTAAACTGACATCCCCGATCCCCTGTTGTAGGTTCTACAGCTGTACCAGATCACCCAGCTCCACCACGGTCTCATGATGGTCGGCCCCAGTGGCAGCGGAAAGTCCACAGCCTGGCACGTCCTGCTCAAGGCTCTGGAGAGAATGGAGGGATGGGAAGGAGTATCCCATGTCATTGATCCTAAGGTGAGTGACAGTACTCATTGACAGAATTCCAATGTTCTTGGTTTATTGACAAATATAAATATTTAAGTCCCATTAGATTGGAATTGTGTTGAAAGCAAGAACTTCCTAACCAACTTGAAGGTTTAACAGGTATAACACATTATCACAAGACTGTTCTGTCGTTCCATCATGATGTGTTGGACTAGTGTACAAAATGTTGTCGGGCCTTTATATAGGGGTGCGAATTTTCCATGGAATTCCATGGATTTCTTTACATTACTTTTTGTGATGCAAGTCATATTATAATATGCACAAATCATAGTCCTGCAGGTGTCTGGCAAAACTGAGTGTTTTGCAAAAAACATTCAATTATATGTAGCATATAAGACCTTTGTGCAGATGGATCTCCTATTCTTAATTCTCCAATGATGCAAAGGGCAAATCTGGGAATATTGTTTGCAAGTAAACTAGCTTAACAGGCAATTTTACTGACATGAATTGATATATTCTTCACTGAATCGTGTACACATCTTCTTGTTTGTTGTTTGTAGTCCATCTCCAAGGATGCTCTGTATGGTAACCTTGACCCCAACACCAGAGAATGGACAGATGGTCTCTTCACTCACATCCTCAGAAAGTAAGTAGCATGATCATATTGTAACAGTATAACACATGTAGTTGAACCCAAATGTACAGGGGTGATTGGCTAGCCTAGTGGTTAAACTGTTAGCTCGTCATGCCAAAGACCTGGGTTTGATTTCCCACATGGGTACAATGTGTGAAGCCCATTTCTGGGGTCCCCTGCTGTGATATTGCTGCTGGAATATTGCTAAAAGCGGTGTAAAACTAAACTCACTCACCCTAATGTACTAATCTTGAAGCATTTCCCACATTTGTTCGATGTTCGAGTCTCATAAAAAGGAATATGTTCCAGGATCATCGACAATGTTCGTGGAGAACTTGCAAAACGTCAGTGGATCATCTTTGATGGTGATGTGGACCCTGAATGGGTAGAGAATCTCAACTCTGTACTGGATGACAATAAGCTTCTGACACTGCCTAATGGTGAACGTCTTGGAATCCCACCAAATGTAAGAGTACAACTATATGTATGTGTTGAAACAAGTTGAGATGAGTGTACATATCAACAAGATTGTCTCGTACAACTATGACATGTCAGCTTTGATTGCTTTCTTCATGACACTGATGGCCTAATGGTGTAAGGTGACACACATTCACCATGCAGATTTGACCCGTGAAGATCTTGGTTAGAATTGATCTTCAGTAACCCATGCTTGTCTTACGAGGCGACTAACGGGTTCAGGTGGTCAGGCTCGCTGACTTTGTTGACACATGTCATCATATCTCATTTGTGTAGATTGATGCTCATGCTGTTAATCACTGGATTGTCTGGTCCAAACTCAATTGTTTACAGACCGCCTCCATTAAAACAGTGCTCTGTTGACCTGTGATATAAATAGTGTTAAGAGCATCATTTCAACACCTTTCATACAGCTTACTTTTTCTGTATTTTACTACACAAGTGAAGAAAACAAATCAGAATATATGTATGAATTTGACAAAATATATGTATCATGTTATGCAGTCCAACTGTCCTTCCAAGTGAACAAGACCCGTGATGGTCCGGGTTAGAATATTGATCTTCAGTAACCCATGCTTGTCGTAAGGGGCGACTAAACAGGATCGGGTGGTCAGGCTCACTGACTTGGTTGACACATGTCATCGATTCCTAGTTGTGCAGATCAGTGCTCATGCTGTTGATCACTGGATTGACTGGTCCAGACTCGATTATTTACAGACCGCTGCCATATAGCTGGAATATTGCTGAGTGTGGCATAAAACTAAACTCACTCCAATTGGAACTCACTCACTAACAAAGCAATGCTCAACTTGCTCATGACATGCAAATACATTAAAAACAACCTTAACCTCTCTTCAGGTGAGAATAATGTTTGAAGTTCAAGACTTGAAGTACGCCACTCTGGCCACAGTCAGTCGATGTGGCATGGTGTGGTTCAGTGAGGATGTGCTGTCTACAGAAATGATCTATGAAAACTTCCTGCAAGAACTGCGCTGTGTCCCTGTGGAGGAGTCTGACGAGGACCCCTACAAGTCCAGACTTGGGGAGAAGGACGACACACTGTCACCCAACATGCAGGTACATTAATGCTTTGTTGATCTTAGTTGGCACCCTCTTTCATTGTTATACAAGGGCAGAAGGGTAGCCCAGTGGTTTAAGTGTTTGCTTGTCAAAGATCTTGGTTTTATTAACCACATGGGTACAATGTTTTCCAATTTCTGATGTTCAACATGTTACTGCTGGAATATTTCTTTAAGTGCCATAAAACTCTCCTCCCTCCCTCATTATTGTGCTGCAAATACACCAAATCTTTATATGGAGTTTACAGGTAATGAGCAGCTATGTAGCAGGTTTTCTGAGGATTTTTTTTTCGTCAACCATTTACTTATCTGCCCTCATTCCCTAACCTTAATCTGTCCAGGTCCAACACGATGCTGCAGCCATCTTCCAGCCCTACTTCTCTTCTGATGGCCTCGTCAGCCGCTGCCTGGAACATGCTGTGACGCTGGACCACATCATGGACTTCACTCGCCTCCGTGCCCTCAACGCTCTGTTCTCTATGCTGAACCAGGGCGTCCGTAACGTCCTTGCCTACAACCACAACCATGCTGACTTCCCCATGCAGGTGAGTTGAACTTCCACATACTGAAAAGAACATCAGAAGAACATGTCCACGGTCCCCCAGATTAAGCTGAGAGAAATATGACTGCAAATTTCACAGCTTTTTCCTGAATTCTGTATGTGGTGTCGATAGTCCTGATATGACGTTACATTTTAGGTCACTGTGTTAGAACTGGCCCCCACTCCTCATTCTTAACTACATTGATAATCAAGACATATTTACAGACTGCTTTGAAAAGGATGGAATATTGATGACTGCAGCAAAGCATTCTCTTCATTTCATTTGAAGGATAAAGTATAAAAAGTACTAAGAACTATACTCTTGAGCTAGAAAAGTATACACTTATAAATTGGGTTTTACAAAATTTAATCAAAATTTTGCTGGGTTGTTAACAGGCACAGGAGCATTGCAAATCTAATCACCATTACTCTAATTCTTGTTTCATATTTAGCCTCCATCAAACATACTTTCCTTTGCTTGGCAGTTTAGTTAAGTTTCCTTCTTGAATAGTGGAACTGAACCCTATTTATACACAATAGCTCTTGTTCAGACATACATATTGGGATCATCAGTTGAATTCAACAAAATGGTTCATTACTTCCTGATAATGTCTCTTCTAGGCGGAACAGCTTGAGCACTACCTGTCCAAGTACCTGGTGTACAGCCTTCTGTGGTCCATGTCAGGGGATGGCAGGATCAAGATGAGACAAGACCTTGGGGACTTCATCCGAGGCATCACCACCATCCCACTGCCCCCAACTACAGGCTCCATCATCGATTTTGAGGTATGTGGCTTTCATTGTAAATAATCATGGCAAATGATAATATAAATTATCCTTGTCTCCTTGGACAATAATTCATTAAAAAAATTCATCTTAATTATTACCCTTGAGAGTATCTCTCTTATCTGTCGCATAGAGGTGATGATTATGATTTTGCAAATATAATTTTTTTGTGATTGTGAGCATTGACTTTGTGCCTCCATGAAGACATTTTATTTTGTCCTTAAAATACATCCCATTCAGGATTCAAATCCACACTCACTAAGTGAGGCACCTAACTGGAAGCATACAAAGAGTGTTTGAATCCTCGAACCAACTAAAAAATGACTAAAATGTGTACTTTACTTCCTAAGTGTAATCCCCAAATTAAACATTGTCATGTTGAAACTGTCTAAAGGCATCCTGTATTTGATTAATGTTTGTTTGACTACATTGCTTGAATTGTTTGCTACAGGTTGGTATTGGAGGAGAATGGGTGCCCTGGCAATCGAAGGTGCCCCAAGTTGAAGTGGAGACTCACAAGGTGGCAGCACCTGACGTGGTCATCCCGACCATCGACACTGTGCGTCATGAGAGCTTGCTGTACACATGGCTAGCAGAACACAAGCCTCTAGTGCTGTGTGGACCTCCAGGCTCTGGAAAGACCATGACCTTGTTCAGTGCCCTTCGTGCGCTGCCAGACATGGAGGTGAGATTTAATGAGTGTTGCACTCCATTACTTGGTTGTTTTGACACCACATTATTTGTTTTGTAACTTGACAACATTGAACAATATCGCATGAATTAACTTCAAGAAAACTGTGCTTGTGATTAATTTCATAAATTGTCCAGTTGATGAAAAGGAATTTCAGCTGGAGTTGTGGAATCAGTTTGTTTATTACTTATGTTTGTTTGCTCAAAGACTTGATTAGGCCAATGTTCTGTGTTAATTATTTAAAATATGTATTTAACTGTACTCAAAGTATGTTCCTTAGCAAACTCTTCCATCTGAACATTTTGGGAAGAGATTTTCTTTTGTCTGTTGTATAATGCTTAGATACCTAGTGAAAAAGAATACATTCAAGAGGCAGATAATTTGAATATTTAATTCTGTAATATCCTCCTGTGAAGTATCTTTGCTGTGATTTAACGCTGAATATGTTTGCTGTCCAGGTTGTTGGTCTGAACTTCTCCAGTGCTACAACCCCTGAACTTCTGCTGAAGACATTCGACCATTACTGTGAATTCCGTCGTACACCCAATGGTGTTGTCCTGTCACCTGTACAGCTCAACAAGTGGCTTGTACTCTTCTGTGATGAAATCAACTTGCCAGATATGGACAAATATGGTAGGTTGGGTATTCAGTTATGAAATAATTCAAGATTTCTGTTCAAGTAGATAATGACCTGTCTCCTTATCTGACAAAATATTTTCAAATTGCTAGATCCTTGAGTCTGAAATGTTTTATCTTGTCACCTTAAAACACGAGGAGAAATCACATGGGTTCACATCAGTTGCGGTATGTGAACTGGTAAAACACCAGTGCATTTAGAGAGACAGAAGCAAAGAGCGTCACTTAGACTTTTGCCAACTTGGATCCCTCACTTCATCTGGGACTATTCTTATGTATTTATTATGTTTCAATGAAATTTGAAATAATACCTATGTAAAGGACAATTTACAAGATACGTTACATACTACACATTGAACATATGGCCATTATTGGATATAGTGTGTACATGGAAGTGTCAAGCAAGGATTGTTGTTTTCTCAGGCACCCAGCGTGTCATTTCCTTCCTCCGCCAAATGATGGAACACGGAGGCTTCTTCCGAACATCTGATCAGACATGGGTCAAGTTTGAAAGAATCCAGTTTGTTGGTGCCTGCAACCCTCCCACTGATCCTGGGAGAAAGCCTCTCTCACACAGGTACAATTTCAACCGATTTGGATTATATCTGCATATTGGGTTCAATTTTGATCATGAATTCCTGCACTGTAATTACAGAACATCTTGTGTTATTTGGGACTACCAGCTGTGACTTCCTGAAAAGAATGACATTCAAATGTTTTTCTCTATCTTTTTTCATTTTATAATGTGTGATGTCATTCTCTCATATCTGGCGCTTAGCCGGGACTACAAAAAACAATTGAACATCTTAGAATCATATTCTGATAAATGGGGACTTGACGTCAACCTCGATAAAACCAATATTGTTGTTTTTAGAAGGGTGAAGCGATTATCAGCTAAAGAAAAATGGTATTATAAAGACTCTGTTATTGACGCTGTTGTGAATTCATATATATATCTTGGTATTATATTTTCATCCACGCGTTTAAAATGAATAAATGTACAGACGATCTAGCACTGAGAGGAAAAAAGAGCATTGTTACAAATACTATATAACTTCTGAAAAGATTGATGGTTGATCCTAGGGTATTCTTTAAAATATTTGATTCACAAATTCAACCAATTTTACTTTATGTTATGGAAGTATGGGGATTGGCGGCTATGATAATATTGAAAAAGTTCATTTGCTTGCATGTAAGAGATTTCTAAATGTAGGATTACAAACGCCTAATGTTATAATATATGGTGAAAGGGTGAAATTCATTTTGCCATATCAAACATTCTGTATGTAATATTGCTTTATTGTCCAGTGTTAATAAGAAAAGATATTAATTTAACTTTCTATTGTTCAGATTCCTGCGTCATGTGCCAGTTGTGTATGTCGACTACCCTGGTGAGACGTCACTGAAGCAGATCTACGGAACCTTCAACCGAGCCATGCTGAGACTGGTGCCCAGCTTGAAGCCATATGCTGATCCCCTCACCAATGCTATGGTTGAGTTCTACATCATGTCTCAGGTGAGGAAGTCAAGAGGACTTTTGTAGAGTACAACATCTACCAATGCTTAGTATGGCAAATGTATAGTGTGTGACAGATGTGTATCCAGCTATTTTTCTTTATACTTGTGTCCAGTAACCAAAATTGGAATTCGAAATCAGCTATAGAAACTAACCTTATTTTCCACTAGTCAGCATAATAACATATAGCTTAACCCATACAAACTTGTACTAGTCCTTGTCTGATAGGTAGTTTGGCAAGGACTGTAGGATGAGCACCAGTATTGCTTCCATTGTTTAAGTAACCCCATTGTGTGGCACTGGAGCCAGAATGAGTTTTTCTTCAATGACCAGTTCCTTTTAGGGCTAGAATGCACTTTACCAAGCCCTCACTGCTCCCTTTATGATCCTTAGGGTTAGGGGTATGGGTTAGGTTTAGGGTTAGGCACCCTTTACGATCCTTAGGGTTAGGCACCCTTTACGATCCTTAGGGTTAGGGGTTAGGGAACCCCAGCAGCACTAATTAATCTGAAAAAGTGCGCCCGGTAAAGTGCAGTACTCCCCTTTTTAGACTTTCATAGGTAGACTTCCTACATTAATATGTTGAGCTGAAAAGTGATTTGTACAAATGATCATTGTAAAAGCCTCTAAAGCATTTCAGGATTAACTTTGAGTGATAATATACTCAACTTTTGATAGGCATAACCAGATATGTGAGATTTCAATGTACACTTAATATATGAGAATCAGTTTCGTGTAACCGGAAAGATAAAAAAATATCCCTAACAAAAGTGGATTAGTATGTTGAGATACCATTTAATAGTGGAAAGCCATACCATTTTATAGTGGAAAGCCAACCATATTCCTATCTAAGAGTTTATGGTTGTGTTTTATTTGCAGGAGAGATTCACACAAGACATGCAGCCCCACTATGTGTACAGCCCTCGTGAAATGACACGATGGGTACGAGGTATCTGTGAGGCACTGAGACCACTGGAGACCCTTGGTGTGGAAGGACTGGTGAGGATCTGGGCTCATGAAGCTCAGACTCTTCCAAGACAGGTATGGATAATCACTGATACCCTTATTCAAACACATCTATGCTGCAGCATTCTTCACAACTTGTCACATTACACTCTTTCGAATTTTATACCAGCATTCTGAAACTTTTTATAAGTTCAAAGACTGAGTTTAGTAATGTTGTTTTTTGTTTTAATCAAGTGGAATTAACTGATATTTCCATGTACTAAGACCAAAGAGCTACTGAAGTACTACAAGCTGTTTGTTTGTAGATGAGAAAGGTTTTGGCGTAACCTTAGATGCATGTACAGTGTATTTGGTGGATTAAGACTTCAGATATGGGACTGGTGTTAAATGAGCAGATGACTCTCTATGGTATATCAAGGCATTTGTTAATAGTAACAAGACCTTGAAGTATTTTTAGTTTCTTACCTGAAATATAATCCCTAAGGCAGCATTAGAAGGTCATTTTGGTGCTGATGACCCAATTATTGATAATCTCTCAAGGTTGTCTTGGATTCCATGTGTTGTGAAATATTCCCAGATTGATCGAAGATGAAGAGAGACTGTGGACAGATCAGAATGTAGATGCTGTAGCCCTGAAACACTTTCCCAACATCAACCGTGATGAGGCAATTGGACGTCCCATCCTCTTCAGCAACTGGCTGTCCAAGGACTATGTACCAGTTGACAGGGAGGCTCTTCGTGAATACACCAAGGCTAGACTCAAGGTCAGTACAACGTTAGAATGGTCCATTCGGAAAGGAAGATATGTAATACCCTTAATGTGTAACATTACCACAATGGATTATTGAAATGTATTTTTTATACTTTCTACAAAGCAGTCTTGGCATAAGGACCATCATCACCCCTTTTGACATACACTTGAAACTATGGTAGCATTAAGACATCAAGTGAAACTGGATAGTGGACATGATATTGCAATCGAGTTGCAGTGAAATGATCTCCTCCCCTTGTTCTGCAGATCTTCTACGAGGAGGAGCTGGATGTGCCGCTGGTTCTGTTTGATGAAGTCCTCGACCATGTTCTCCGAATTGACAGAATCTTCCGTCAGCCACAAGGTCATCTGCTGCTGATTGGTGTGAGTGGAGCAGGGAAGACAACTCTGTCCAGATTTGTAGCCTGGATGAATGGTTTGTCCGTGTACCAGATCAAGGTTCACAACAAGTACACAGCATTCGACTTTGATGAAGATCTCAGGATCTGCCTCCGAAGATCAGGATGCAAGGTATGAAACATGAGGAATTTTGAGTGAATGGAATGAAATACTTTATGTAACTTCAGTTCTTGATACTGTGTACCCTATATGATAATGAATGACTAGTTCAGATCAGTGTGGACATAGTCTGGCACCTATTTTTGTGAGAAAATCTGACACTGCCTTTCAGAGAAATCATGTCATTTTAGGTGATAACATTCCCTTAGAAAAGATCATGGTACTTTGTAATTATATAAATATATATATATATGAATGCTGGTGTCACGAATAATTGTCTGACTATCAGACTTTCAGTTGAATCACAAGATAAATTTTTACTCTATATTTTAATTTTACATGGGGTTATACTGTATCCATTTGTAAGATTGTTTTTGTCCCAACCAAATTGGTTATATTTATCTACAAATATGCTTAAACTATTTTAAATCTGTTAACTCATGCTGTATGATGGTTTTTTCCCCACCAGGATGAGAAGATCTGTTTCATCATGGATGAGTCGAATGTGCTAGACTCCAGCTTCTTGGAGAGGATGAACACTCTCCTGGCCAACGGAGAGGTCCCTGGTCTGTTCGAGGGAGACGAGTACACCACACTGATGACCCAGTGCAAGGAGGGTGCCCAGAGGGAGGGGATGATGCTCGACTCCTCTGAGGAACTCTACAAGTGGTTCACACAGCAGGTGAGGAGATGTGGCAGAGATGATTAGTCAGCAAGATTTTCAGTAGTTTTCGTTTCTGGCATACACTTTAACAATTCATCTTTAACTGGAGAAAAGGAAGTCGATAAACGCATTTCACTGCAATAGCTTTAGTCATGAAGAACTTGACAGAGAATTTGATGCAGAAAGGATCCTTGGGACCTCAATGTTCTTGTACGATTTGGCCTTAGCTACGACCCGTGACGTCAGTGTTCATCAGCACTAGTATTGACATTTTTCTGTTTAGGCTTGGTTTTATTGCAGTCCACTATGACATGTGTAATGTTGCCAACAACACCCTTCAACTCCATCCATCTGATCTAAAGTTTTCCTCTCTCTATGTGTAGGTGATGAAGAACCTCCATGTTGTGTTCACCATGAACCCGTCATCTGAAGGACTGAAGGACAGAGCCTCCACTTCACCTGCTCTTTTCAACAGGTAACCTTGCTGCTTACAGAGCCTCACTACCTCTCCTTTAGGATTCTTACCCCTGAAGTTCTGGATGAGACACATCCTTGTGTTTAGAGGCGACCAACATGATGGGGTGGTCAGAATTGCTGACTTGGCTGTTATATGTCATTGTATCCTACTTGGAAGGATCAGTGACTAGTTCTTAATCACTCGTTTGTCTATTCCAGACTCGGTTATTTACAGTCACCATCATATGGCTGGAACATTGTTGAGTGCAGCATAAAACAACAAATAGACAAACCAACCTTTGGGATTCTGAGGATTTTCCTCATCCTTCAGGGTGCCCCAGTCGTCTAAGGTGCCTCCTTATTTTGTTCGGAGAGCGGAAGGTGGCGGGTTCAATCCCCGACCACGTCATACCAAATGACGTTAAAATATGGTACTTGTTGGTCCCTGCCTGGCGTTCGG
Source organism: Haliotis rubra (assembly GCF_003918875.1). Classification (NCBI taxonomy): domain Eukaryota; kingdom Metazoa; phylum Mollusca; class Gastropoda; order Lepetellida; family Haliotidae; genus Haliotis; species Haliotis rubra. Next base: position 323,712 of record NW_025767054.1, read on the forward strand.
CATTAATGGGTACAACAAGGACAGGTAGGCTCGGAGTCAGTATCAAGTGTCTGAGTGGGGTATTCATGCTTCACTGTGGTATGGTATCTCAGTGGGCTAGCACTATGAAACCAGCTTCAGTCTGGGCTTGTACAAGCAGCCGCACATACACATACACACGCATGCACTTCGTCATATGAGCGAAATATTCTCAAGCACGGCGTTAAACCCAATTTCACATCACCTTATTTTGTTGCCAGGTTTATCAGTGTCATACCCCTGCTCCTTAACAAATGGTTAAATGTCTAAGACCTGCATTACTATGGAATATCCTGTCATATCACACTGACACCCTGTGATACAACTGAAATACCTTACAAAGCAGTGTAAACAAAATTCACTCATTTATTATCCCTCGCCAAGAATGATATTGGCCAAGTACTGACTCTTTTTGCTGGCTAGTTTTGCTGTGCATTTCAAATATTGTTATTACTGTCTTCAGATGTGTCTTGAACTGGTTTGGTGACTGGTCCAATGGCGCTCTCTTCCAAGTCGGACGGGAATTCACAAACAAGATTGACCTGGAGAAGGCAAATGTGAGTTGCACCATGTGTAGTAGATGTCTCACCATGTGTACTAGATGTCCCACCACCTTCTGTTGATATCTTGTCAATATAAGATCTCAGAACAAAAAATTCACAACTGAACTCACTTGGTACATTAAATCAACATTTGGTGGAGCTATCTTCATGTTCAGTCAACCTCATTCATAATCATTCTCCATTACTCTGTTTATGTCATCATCCTAGGCTAAGAACAGCCTGCCTCAAACATTTCATCTCTGCTTTGACTGTCAAAATGAATACAGCATCAGTCACTAACTTTCTCAAATTTGGAAAAAGAAAATTCGCCCCGACCAGTATTTCATAGGGAGTTACCTAGTGGTCTTGATATTTCGTCCATGTGTGAATGAATGTGTATTTTGATGTGATCTATAATTACATCTGAGACAAAACTGTATCATCCTGAATTGTGTTCCTTCTGTCTTCAGTATGTGCCTCCAAACCATATGCCCTGGGCATGTGAGGAACTGCCACAGCCTCCGTCTCATCGTGATTCAGTTGTCAACTCATTCTGCTTCGTCCACAACTCATTGCACCAGGCCAACTCAAGACTGGCAAAGAGAGGTGGCAGAGTCATGGCCATCACACCACGACACTACCTGGATTTCATCAACCACTTCGTGAGTACCTCCCACCTGGCTTCCTGGGCAGGTCCCATAACATGTACCTGTTAGAGGTGACTAAATGACCACAGGTCATAGTAATGAATCGGTACAAGACCCAAAAATTAATGGGGAAATTGTATTGTTTTCAGGATCTATTACTGATTCCATTTACGTCTCATCAATGCCATTTGTGTGATCAAATAGATTCTTGATAACCCATGCTTGTCATTAGAGGTGACTTGGATCAGGTGCTTGATCTGGCTTATTGTCATCTCATCCCAGCATGTTACTTACATTCTCAAGCAGGGGTATCCTCATTCTGTCTAGCTGAGGTACAAGGTGAAGTAACACTGCTGACTTTGGTACCACATGTGATTGCAGGCCAAGCTGTACCAGGAGAAGCGGTCCGACCTTGAGGAGCAGCAGCTGCATCTCAACGTAGGTCTCCAGAAGATCCGAGAGACGGTGGACCAGGTGGAGGAACTGCAGAAGTCCCTGTCCATCAAGCGTATTGAGCTGGAGGAGAAGAACGCTGCTGCCAATGCCAAACTCAAACAGATGGTAAGTAGTCCTTGTCCACCATAAACTGCATCACTAAAATGAATGTCAGGGTTATGAGCCGAGACCTTGTTAATTCTGCTGCAATCTTTTCTGTGGATTTCTGCTTATGTTATAAACCACTTGTTTGTCCGGTGCAGACAAAATGATCACAATAATGAAGCTGTAATGCTGAATCAAGTGAGACACACAAACCCTCATTATGTACACCAAGGTGCCAAGAGGCTTCTGTTAAATTCCCAACATTGGTTCTGGTCCAACCATGGTTTTCCTTCCCACAGTTTAAAAAAACAGCTTGACCTCCAATTAATTCTGAATCTTGTTCCATTTGGTAAAAGTTTTTGGGCTAGCTAATAATTATTATTCTTGCAAAAACTTACATCAGATTATTCATCATAGCAGTAAATGCTTCAATTTGTCTGTCAACCCACCATATGACTGGAATAATGTTTAAAGTAACAGTAATCCCAGCTCATCCACTCCAGTGTTTTATGGCATTGGCCCAGAACAGCAGTCGGGGCGGTGGGGTAGCCTAGTGGTTAAAGCGTTGGCTCGTCACGCTGAAGATCAGGGTTCGAATCCCCACATGGGTACAATGTGTGAAGCCCATTTCTGGAGTCCCCCGCCGTGATGTTGCTGATATATTGCTAAAAGCGGCGTAAAAGCAAACTCAGTCAGTCAGAACAGCAGTCATTTGATCACTGACCTTGTCATAGCAGAAGACATTAAAAGCTGGAACTTTTTACCCTGCCTGGTGATTGGCCTAAAGGGGATCAAAACGGGAATGGTTGGTTGGAGTCTGTGTTGTGTAAAACTGCAGCATGGCATCTCAGTAGACTAACACTGTAAAACTGATACGAGGCATGTTCATATGTAATCTTTAACTCAGTGTTTCACCTCACTCTCGTACTGACAAAGCTGAGATGTTCCAATAGGTGAAGGACCAGCAGGAGGCAGAGAGAAAGAAGGTGACATCCCAGGAGATCCAGCAGGCTCTCATAGTGCAGACCAAGAACATCAACGAAAAGAAGACCTTCGTGAAACAAGACCTGGCCCAGGTGGAACCTGCTGTGATTGAAGCTCAGCAGGGTAAGTGGGGCCATGGGCTGGGCTTGGATGGGGGGACTCAGATTGTGCTGCTAGCAGTTTCTATAGTATCAGGAGGCTATGTTTAAATAATCCTGATTAAACAGAAACACTTGCCAGTCTTTTACCTGTAGACAGGTTTTTGATAGTATGATTGATTTTTTTATGGATAATCTCTCGTGGTCATGACATGGCTGAAACACTGCAGATGTGACTTTAAATTCTACCATTCTCAACTTTTTCCTCGTTTGGGTAATGTAGCTGGGGTTTGTGCTATCAATTTGAAGACAAATATATATGGTTTGGATAAAGAAGACTTGTTGCCTGTGCTGTTCCTATGTGGATTAGAATGAGGTTGGGGTTTGATGTGAGTTGTTCTGTAGTATTTACAGAAAAAGAAATTAAATTCTTAACAAGATAGTGTTGATCCAATCTGGATGTGGGGTTTGATAACCTACATATTCCCTAGTATATACTCAACCTCACAACCCTTCCTTGGTAACTAGGTGCTGGGTGGATATAACCGTTATCACTCACCTCCCAGGGCTTATGCATGTGTATTGTGATGTGTGTGAAGTGGTCTGGCCTTGTTCATGTCATAATAGAATAACCGATAGCTTGAACATTTCTGAATTTAAAAAATAAGAATTTGACAGACAAAACTTCAGGTTTTGAGAAGGGAAGTGGTAAAGGTGAATTTAAATGAAATCTATTTTGTAATTTAATGTTAATTCTTTGTTTCCTTAATGTAACTCGTATTAAAGTACAATTATGTTCTACAAGGCTGGGGCATATGACAGGAGATGCACTTCTCAACAACAGGGATTTAGTGTTGAGAGTGTGCTATGTGTGTCTCATGGTGTTGCTTATCTGTGGGTTTTGTAGATCAAATTTATTTTCTAGTATTTTAATCATTTTGAGATGGTTGTTCATATTTTTTTAATTGGACATACTTTTTCTTAACTGTCATCTTTAGTTTGGTGAAGTTGTAGTCCTCAACAATGCTCCTTGTAGAAGTTGTTTGTGAAATTGTCCACAGGAAGTACACAATTTGTCTGACTCTTAGTCACCTTTCTTGACAAAAAGATAAAAAAATATTACTGCATTAAGCACCAATAACTACTACACCAACCTGTAGTTAATCTTTTTGAGCATCAGTTGAACATCACCTTGTAATAGACGGGATCAGATGGTCAGACTCACTTACTTGGTTGACACATCATTGTATCCCTGTTGAACAGATAATGCTCATGCCCAGTTGAATAGATTGATGCTTTTCCACCAGCTGGATTGTCTGGTTCAGACTTGATTATTACAGACTACCGCCATATAGCTGGAATATTGCTGAGTGTAGCGTTAAACAACAAACCAACCAAGCAACCTACCTTATAATAGAAATATTTTGCTATGGCTACTGATTGTAGTTCTGTCTTATACAGAAAATATGGCATGAAATTCAGATCCAAAAGAAGATCAGCTTTGGAAATTTAGTCCTATAGTCCTTTCAAAACTACTGCTTACATGTAGAATTTTGCCCTTTAAGGGTTTTGCTGTGTTAAGGACTAGTGGACTAAACATGTTTCTATTGCTGAATTCTGTACAAGGAGCATTGTTCTTGTAATTATTATTGTAGCTCACCTGCTTTTGCTCCATTTTGTTGCATTCCTTCCCTCCTTATTTCCGTTTAGCGGTGAAATCCATTAAGAAACAGCACCTTGTTGAAGTCCGATCCCTGGCTAACCCCCCTGCAGCTGTCAAGTTGGCTGTTGAATCCATTTGTGTTCTATTGGGAGAGGGAGAACTCGACTGGAAAGCACAGAGGAGCATTTTGATGAGAGATAATTTCATATCGACTGTAGTAAACTTCAACACAGATGATATGGCGTAAGTTACTGATTGAAGGAGTATATTATATTGCAATATTTGGGAGAACTGGTGAAGACAGTCAGGTTGTCCTGCACAGTTGAACGAAGGGAGTAGACTTCACATGAAACAAAGTTGAAAATTGTTAAGACTTTCCATCAGCTGAGGTGATAGTAAAATATCTGGTTTAGTGCCATGCAAATAAATATTCTCCAGAGTTTAACAGAAAATTATTCCTTGGAATTTTTATCTTCCATCTTAATTTAAGCTTCTGATGAGAAAATTTTCTTGGCCTGGTGAACTGAAATTTGATTTTTGGCTGCTGGCATTGACTGGCTGAACTATTTGCTGCTGATTTAATGTTCCTGGCATTCAGCAGCAGCTACATAGTATCTACATATGTTTAAGAACTGTGACTTACCCTTCTGTCTTCACCAGTTTTTCCTCAATGATTTCCTTATGCTAATGGCCATGTTCCTTTGCCATGCTGCGTGTAGCTGTGAAATCGATCAAGAAGCAGCACTTGGTGGAGATTAGGTCAATGGGCAACCCACCCCCAGTTGTTAAACTTGCCTTGGAAGGTATTTGTTTGTTGCTGGGCGAGAACACGACTGACTGGAAAGCTATCCGAGCTGTGGTCATGAAGGACAGCTTTATCACAAATATTGTCAACATGAAAACTGATGACATCTCGTAAGTTGAAACAAGGAACTTGAAGAGAAGAAGCTGAAACTAAGAGGTGCTAAGTTGTATTTTAGTGATGTGAGCCAAAACATCCCCATGTTGAATAAATGTGTACATTTCACAAAATTGAAGAAAGATTCCTCTCAAGATATTTTCAGTCAAATGTTGAATGGGCAAATAGGCAAAGCTTTTTCATTTGGCCCAGTTTTATATGCTGGTTGTCCTCACTGTTTGTTATGTTAAATCTGCTTCAGATGTTTACTGTTTTGGCAACTCAAATTACTCTTGAGATGAAAGGTTTCCATGATATAGTAGGGACTGGAAAATTGTCAAGGCATCTATATCCATCCCCTAGGTTGAATGTGACAAGATGATCATAAGAGGAGGGTTTCATTCCCATGAGAACTGAATCTCATCGTGCTTAGTTTCACTCTCTTCTTGGCGAGATTCTTGGTTGCTGTTACGTGTGGTGAGAATTTTCTTTCAGCGATTTCAGGTATCAAGGAGATGAAAGTAGAATAGGTTAGCAAAACTGTTTCGATATATCAACGATGATGTGGTAACATAGTTGTTTAAGCTTTGGCTTGTGATGCTGAAGACTTGAATTTGATCCTATACTTTGGTGCAATGCGTGAAGTCCATTTGGGTACCCCACTGTGATATTGCTGAAATATTGCTGAAAGTTCCACAAAACTGTACTCACACAATGACATATCTAAACATGGGTAGATAAAGTGCAACAATGTCTACAATGTTCATATAGTACGTGTGAAGCCCATTTGGGTACCCCACTGTGATACTGCTGAAATATTGCTGAAAGTTCCACAAAACTGTACTCACACAATGACATATCTAAACATGGGTAGATAAAGTGCAACAATGTCTACAATGTTCATATAGTACAACGTGTGAAGCCCATTTGGGTACCCCACTGTGATACTGCTGAAAGTTCCACAAAACTGTACTCACACAATGACATCTAAACATGGGTAGATAAAGTGCAACAATGTCTACAATGTTCCATTTCAGCCACTCTACAGTAGACAACTAATCTGAACATATCAATGCTCGAACTGCTCGGCAATAACAGTATAATGCTATATGTACTTAATATCATATGAATTTTTCATTCAGTAATGTGATCATTTGTAGTATTTGTATTTGCTTTGTTTTTGAAAATGTTTTGTAAAATTGTAAATATGAATCTAGAATAAGAAGTTCAACAATGTAAGTAATATGGCATTAGACTTCGTAACAAATCCCACTTTCTGGGAGCCCAAGTATGTGAATTCTTCTGTTTGCTAGAACTGCATGGTAATGACAGTGCAGTGCAGTATGTTGTTCAAACAATAAATATTACAACATATATCTGTATTCAGGTTTATTAGGTAACCAAATTTGTAACATGTTTAGTTATTTTGTATATCATTTACCATTAAATCTACACAGAAATTCATTCGTAAATGTTTCCCTTCAAAATCAATTGACAATATGGCAGGAGTGGTTATTCCATCACTTTACTTCCCCTGTATCCATGACGACAAAATGGCAAAAACGATCATCCTGAATAGTATTTACTTTAGTAAGTAGGAAATAGGATCTGTGCCACTTTCAAACACTTTTACTCCAATATGATATGATACACAGCTCTACTGTTTGCTTGTAGTGATGACATCCGCAACAAGATGAAGTCCAAGTACCTGGCCAACCCAGAATACAACTATGAGAAGATCAACAGAGCCAGCTTGGCCTGTGGACCTATGGTTAAATGGGCCATTGCTCAGGTAGGTCTGTAAGATACTGAACAGCAACACTGGTCAAATTGATTGTACAATGATTGTATACACTACATTTGGATACCAAAATATTTAGATTACTATCTAAGTTTTCAACAATTTGTGGCATTTGACTTCTATTTTGTTTTTCTTATACTGTTATAGGCATCTGTGTACAGCATATCCCCAGTTCAAAGATCCATTGTTACATGTTTTCATGAATGCTATGGGGTGGTGTAGACATGTGGTTAAGGTTGGACAATGGTTTGGGCACATGACACTGAGGTTTGGGCACATGACACTGAGGCTTCCCAAAGCATACCACCTCCCTTTCGGACATTATAGTTTTACACTACTTCAAGCAAAATTCCATTAATATCATTTATGAACACAAGAAATGGGTTTCACCCATGGTACTCATTTGGGGAATTGAATTCCGATGTTTGACATGACGAGCAAACACTTAAACTACGTGGCTACCCCACTGTCCCATGTTGAAAGCAGCTTGACTACCCAACTGACAGATTAACCCTGAGTTATTGGTTGATTGGCATTCTACAAGTTGGTGAGTCAGTAATGAAGCATACAACTTCATGGATAATAACTTCTTGTTTATTGCATACAGTGACGGTTTGGTATAGATTCTTACACTGTTTTCAAGCTAAAAGTGACTGCATTATATATCATTGCTACTGTTGCTATAGATCAACTATGCAGAGATGTTGAAGCGTGTGGAACCACTGAGGAATGAGCTGCAGGCTCTGGAGGACCAGGCCAAGGAGAACCGTATGAAGGGCGAGGAGGTGAACAAGCTCATCATCGACCTCGAGGGCAGCATCTCCAAGTACAAGGAGGAGTACGCCATGCTCATCAGTCAGGCTCAGGCCATCAAGGCAGACCTCGCTGCTGTCGAAGCCAAGGTCAGTATTAACTGCTTAAGCATTCAGCATTCAGCTACTTCTAATGTGAGTAGAAATTGACATCCCTGTGATGTAAGGTCTCACTTTATGTGGTCTACTTTGCAGGGTTTTTGAGATGCCAGAATTGTTAGTAATAGTGTTGGGAATTGGTTAAAATCTCATAATTGATGATTGGTTTATTACAACCGATCAATCATCGAAAAAAATTGGTTAGCGTCATTAATGAAATTTGTTAATGCACATAAAAATAAGGAAAAAACATGTAGTTTTGGGGGGGGTTTGGGCAAAATTTCACACCTTTAAAAGATGACTAGTATGTCAGGAACAAAAAATTTCTTGGAGTCTTTAAGATAAATTCAATCATGACTTGAAACGAACTTGTAGTGCTTATGAAATGTAACAGACAAAACCAACCTTGTGAAAAATATTGTTTATGAAAACAAGTGTTCCAGAATTGTTTGTGTTCGATTATGAGAAAACATGATCGATTGCTTGGTCGTTTAGTCCACTGTGACCAATCTTCGATTATTTCATTTTAATCGGACCACCATTAGTTAGTAATGGTTTCAAGTCAAAATGATATTAGTTTTCAGTGCTATACCTTTGTCTTGAGGTTTTCCCTGATGATTACACCCTGCGTTACTTTGAATTTTGAGATTTACACATTGGTTTGTAAGCTGAGGACAGCGCAAAGCTATTGTACTTTCAGGAAACCAGTATGGCATGTACATTTTACAGTAACTGATGTCCCTGTTTCAGGTTGAAAGATCTGTCGCTCTACTGAACAGCCTTAGCAGTGAGAAGCAGAGATGGGAGGCAGGTAGTGAGACCTTCAAGAACCAGATTGCAACCATCATCGGAGATGTTCTCCTGTCTTCTGCTTTCATGGCATATGGAGGTGAGCTGAAACAGTTTTATGTGAAGTCTACATAATATTTGTTCCTTACAGCATCCTTGGCTCTGTGATTGTCATAATGTCGATGAATGTTTCAACATGGATTTAACAAGAATTGAATCACATTGTCTAACAAGATTCTGACTTATCAGCTCATGACTATTATTTGTGATGATGATATGATCAGATCTTCCTGTACCTCCTGTGTAAGTAGGTGGGCGGTGGGGTAGCCTAGTGCTTAAAGCGTTGGCTCGTCACGCCGAAGACCCGGGTTCGAATCCCCACATGGGTACAATGTGTGAAGCCCATTTCTGGTGTCCCCGCCGTGATGTTGCTGGAATATTGCTAAAAGCGGCATAAAACCAAACTCAGTCAGTCAGTCAGTGTAAGTAGGTTGCCTTGTATCAGGTGCCACAAGCCACTGTTTAAAATTGTGCCCCTTAGTCATGCTGGATCTGCTGCCTGTGAGATGGATTAGCAGATTCACCATGCTCTGTTGCACCCAACTAGCTCCTCTCTCACTGTTGAATAAGCTATGTTGCTGCTGTTCCAGGTTACTTTGACCAGTCCATGAGACACAACCTGTTCACATCGTGGTGCACACATCTACAGAAGGCCAACATCCTCTTCAGGAATGATCTAGCCAGAACAGAGGTAACCATAGAAACTAAAGATTATAGATTAAGTGTGTGATGAAAACAATATGAACAAACACTCATTTGATATGAGATAAAGACAAATACCTTTAACTGTAGTCCCAGATGCATTTCGTTTCATGTTTTGTTGACTTGAATAGATTTAGTGTGGTTTTGAAGGCTATGTTGTATAAATATAAATCAGTTGCATCCCCTAGATATGTCAGGATCTGCTATTTAAGAGTTGGAGTCTCACTGATATATTAATGTTTGATGTATCTGCAGCAGATTCAAAGCTTTTGTCACATAGATAGATATATTTGGTCTGCAACGTTGTGAACTTTCCAACCAAACTGAGAACCTGTCGTTCTAGTTGTAATAGACTGCAGTGTTATGGTCCAAAATGTTTAGATATAAGGTTTTCAAGATAGTAGATTGGTGTAGAATGATGAAGTACTGGGGTTTATCAGTCACAGCAGTATTGTACTGTATCTCAATGTATAATGTTTTCACCTTTTTTCTGTGTAGTACCTGTCTAATGCTGATGAGAGACTGAGATGGCAGGCCAACTCCCTGCCAACGGATGACCTATGTACGGAAAACGCCATCATGTTGAAGCGCTTCAACAGATACCCGCTCATCATTGACCCATCCGGCCAGGCCACGGAGTTCATCATGAACGAGTACAGGGACAGGAAGATCACCAAGACAAGGTGAGTTAGCTCTGAAAGAGTTATTAGTCAACGTCTGTAGTTGCAGGTACTAATTTAAATAAAGCGTGGGGCGGTGGGGTAGCCTAGTGGTTAAAGCGTTGGCTCGTCACGCCGAAGACCCGGGTTCGATTCCCCACATGGGCACAATGTGTTAAGCCCATTTCTGGTGTCCCCCGCTGTGATATTGCTGGAATATTGCTAAAAGCGGCGTAAAACTAAACTCAGTCAGTCAGTCAGTTAAATAAAGCGACTGCATTTCTAAACTTCAGAAACGCTGACTTGGTTGACACGTCATCGTATCCCAATTGCATAGATCAGTGCTCATGGTATTGATCATTGGATTGTCTGGTACAGACTCGATTTTTATTTACGGACGCCACCAATTAACTGGAGTGTGGTGTAAAACTCACTCACTCATTGCTTGAGAAAAGTTTCTATTCTTTCGACTTTTGTATCAACATTGATATAGTGATCTCTATTTTTTTTCACTGTGTCACATGCCATCAGTTTTCTTTAAACCTTTAGACATTGATGTTACAGCAATGTGATGAAGCTACTTGTCATTGCAGCTTCTTGGACGATGCCTTCAGGAAGAACTTGGAGAGTGCATTGAGATTCGGTAACCCACTGCTGGTGCAGGTATGTCACACTTGAAACTCAGGGCTAAGGCTATATCTTGTATAGATACTGGATAGACTGACCATATCTAGATAGGAAAGGGTAGAGGAGCTCCTGTTATTGGTATCATTGGGGATCCTAACGAGCTGCTGAATCACTCTTCAGAGATTCTTCAAATGTTTGCAGCCATAAATAGCTATTGTTAGCTCCTTACCAACACTTATGGGTTTCACTGAAGTAGTAAATCTGTGTAAAATGTTTCACCTCTTATGATGTTTAAGAATCTTTGTTCAAAGCCTTACATAGAATCAGTCAGGAATTGTATCTTAGTTAATATGTCGGCTTTGGTATCAAAGTAACTGTGACTTATTCTTTCATCTTTATTTTCTAGGATGTAGAAAGCTATGACCCGATATTGAACCCAGTGTTGAACCGAGAGTTGCGGAGGACGGGCGGACGTGTGCTGATCACCTTAGGAGACCAGGACATCGATCTGTCACCATCCTTCACCATCTTCCTCTCTACCAGGGATCCTAATGTGAGTACAGGGTACAAGGGAGACAAGCTGTTTTGGGTCAGAAGAAATCATGATCTGCATTAGAATTGGTCCCCCAGAAGCTTAGCCTGTTGTAAGAAGTAGCTAAAGGGAATGGAAAGGAACGGATGGGCAGGTTCAGTGATTTGGTTGATGCGTGTTGTCGCATACCATCTGCATACATCAGTGCAAATGATGTCAGTCACTGGATTGTCTGTTCCAGATTGTATTATTTACAGACTTCCGCCATATAGCTGAAATATTGCTGGGTGTGGCATTAAACAACCAACCAACCTTACAATAGAAACCTTTGCTGTGGCTGCTAATTGTAGTTCTATCTTGAACTGGAAACATGGCATGAAATTCAGATTCAAAAGGAGAGCAGCTTTAGAAATGTGCACAAGGCCTATAGTTCTTTTTAGTTGGAATACTGCAGATTGCAAGATTAAAAACATGGTACACCACATTGATTGCCTGTGTGTATCATGGTACAATGTCAATCAAAATATTGTGAAATATTCTGGCATTCTTCATACATGTCTTATGATAATGTCAGCATGTTCATGTACCAGGTTATTAACATGTGATTCAGTTTGACTCGGAGCAAATGTGAAGACGTAAATGTGTTGAGTTTGTGTTACCATCCAGTGGTCTGTTTATGAGGTCCATTAACAAATGTTTCTGAATCTCCCAGGTGGAGTTCCCTCCAGACATCTGCTCCAGAGTCACCTTCGTGAACTTCACCGTCACCCGTAGCAGTCTGCAGAGCCAGTGCCTCAACCAGGTCAGTAGAACGTCAAAATATGTTTTAGCATGTTAAAATGTAACACAAATTAAATGTCTCACATGCCAGATAGTGATTTACCATGTGCAGGGATTGATCCAGATCTGTGTGGAGTTCTGGTGTGAATTCAATAATTGTTTGGAAGTTCCTGTTAATACAATTGACACTAATGTGATGGCTTCATAACTTCATTGCAGTTATACCGTGACCAAAACGGAGAGGATTAACATTTCATCATTGCATTGAAGGTCATGTTGACATGCAATATTCAAATATGTATAATTAAGAACTTGAAAAATATTTCTTTGCATGAATGTTCGAAAAGAAAATGTTGAAACACCTGAAAGGTATTCAAAGTATGTTTTCCTCATCAAACGCAATTTAATCTCTTCAACTCTTAGATGGAAGTTCAGTGACTACGTCCTCATTTTGGGGCTTTGGAGTGGCTTACTGGTGAAAGCACCACACATAAGGCACTGTCTCCACTGTGAAATTGCTGGATTATTGCTGAAACCATGCTCACTCATTTCATTCCAGGTGTTGAAGGCTGAGAGACCAGATGTTGATGAGAAGAGATCTGACCTTCTCAAACTGCAAGGTATGGACAGTTTGAATGCGTGATATGTCCTTTTGGGATGCCATTGATTCAGTGGAACGAACCATTGTCCTAATATGTAGCCTCTGTCCATATTCATCTATACTTACCTGTGAAACAATGTCTTGTATTGTTATGTCCCAACGCTGTTTGGTCGTGTTCAGTTATCTGACTTAGGGGCTGGTGTCAGCTGTTAGGTTCTATTTCCACTAAGCCAAGGATGATTTAGTCAGTGTACAGAACTAAAACATGCTTGTTTTGTCAGGTGAGTTCCAGCTGAGACTGAGGCAGCTGGAGAAGTCTCTGCTCCAGTCCCTGAATGACGCCAAGGGCAAAATCCTGGATGATGACAGCATCCTCAGTAACCTGGAGACTCTGAAGACCGAGGCAGCCGAGGTTGCTCGTAAAGTGGAGGAGACCAGACATTGTGATGGCGGAGGTCGAGACTGTGTCCCAGCAGTACGTGCCTCTGGCCCAGTCCTGTAGCAGCATCTACTTCACACTGGAGGCTCTGCAACAGGTGGGGATGCTAGTCTCTCTTCGTCACAGTTGGGGAAGTCTGGTCTCTGGGTCACAGTGGTCTCTGGGTCACAGGCTGGTCTGGAGTGGGAAGGCTCTGGGTCACAGTGGTGTGGGGAAGGCTGGGTCTCTCACAGTGGAGTGGGGGAAGGCTGGTTTGTCGGGGTCACAGTTAGTGTTAGGAGTTGGTTTTGGGGTCACAGTGAAGTAGGGGATGCTGGTCTGTTGGGGTCACAGTGGTTAAGGGAGGCTGGTCTGTGTCCCCAGATGTGGGGATGTTTGTCAGCCTGGGTCACAGTTAGTGGACTGGGGAATGCTGGTCTCTGGGTCACAGTGGATAGGGAATGTCATTCGTCTTTTACTCTGTGGTGGGGGATGCTAGTCTGATTTTTCAGTGGGTATGGGATTGTCTGTCATGGTTACCGTGGGTGGGTTCTGAGTGGACTATCTGGTTTAGTGGGTGGCTTAGGGACTAGTTTCACTGAACTGACATTCACTGGTCTGCCTGGTTTAGTTGGGGGTTGCATTGACTTGCACAGAAGGAGTGGTTGTATTAGGATGGGAAAATAATCAGTTCATAGAAGTAGTTTTTCACATGTGTAATTTATTCATCCTTTCAGGTTCACTTCCTGTATGGTTATTCACTTCAATTCTTCCTGGAGATTTTCCATGCAACTCTCAACTGTGCTGAACTCAAGAACCAGAAAGACTATGCAGCCCGACTGTCCATCATCACAGCTGACTTATTCATGGTAAGATTGTAAGAGTTGATTTTGTATTTAGGAGCCAAATATAGGCATGACAAGACCCGGCTTTTAGTAATAAAACATGAAATGTTTTCCTAATTCAGACATGAATGAAGGTTACAAAAGCCAAAATCAATGTGCTTAATATGTGGAATACGGTGATTAAACTATAGCATGTGAAGCTATGAAACAATCAATGAAAATAAACCTTTAAACCCTGATGTAGGTATTAATTTACAACCTCTAACTATGTGCACATTTTATAACTTGCTGCAGTCATGTTGAATAAGAACCATGACTAGTTGGTCAGACAAAGATAAGATTGTGTTCTCCCCTCCCAGGAAACATACAGCCGTGTTGGGCGTGGCATGATTCATGAGGATAGGATCACCTTTGCTATCCAGCTCTGCCGCATCCACTTACAAGGTCTTGTCGGGTACGTTCTCTGCTGCTGCAAGGCTCTTAATATTTCTGATTTGTTCCAGGGTTTTGACTCGCTGCTTGTTATAATTCCCAATAAGTAAGGAAAACTTTAAGTGAATGATCTAGGGCCCTGTTTCACAAAGCTATCGTACAGCTACGACTGTCGTAAGTCTATGTTGCAGTATAGGAGGTACAACAGTCGTAGCGCTACGATAGCTTTGTGAAACGGGTCCCTGCTGCGTAATTTCTGGAAACTTCTTTGGAATGTCACAACTTACTCTCAAATACTACATTTTCTTTTGACCAGAAAATCAAGACTGTGTCCCTCTTAAAATGTTATTTTTAGTTTCTTTGGTACACTAACAGACAGAAATATATAGTACAGTAATTAACAGGTTGATAACTGATATATGTATGACCAATGACTGTTTTCTGCCTCAGAGAGTCAACATACACAGAGGAGTTCAATCACTTCCTGAGAAGCCAGGAGGGACTCCTCACCGAGAAGCCTGCAGCTGCCATTGCTGGGTTATCCCCCTCACAGGTGAATGTTGAACCTGACATGGTTTACTGATAGCCTGATGCTGCGTCATTTTGATACAAAGTTTATTTTAGACATATCTTTCCTAATAAATAGGCTTCCTATCATATTTGCCTCAAGGCTGAATATGTGATATAGACAAACTTTATGGATAACAACTTTTTTATTTCATGAGTGTGATGAGATTCTTATATATTGTCAAGAATCTGTATCGAAATGTCGCACTCACGAAATATAGAAGTTGTTATCCAAAAAGTTGGTCTATATCGTACTTCCCAACTTCTAAAATGCCACTTAGAGAAGTTAAAAGTCTATGAGTTGATCATTTCTTTACTTGACTACTGAATATTTACTAAATACATCATTCATGCCATTATCTAAATGTGATAACCATTTATCTATTGATCATGTATTGTAAAGTATATTTCATGCTATGGGAGAATTGTTTAAGTTAACTCAATTACATTTAATTGTAGCAAGCATCCCTGGTTCGTCTGAGCAAACTCCCAGCCTTCAGGAACATTGTCAAGGCAGTTGATGGAAATGCTGTAAGTTGACAGAATTGGTTCTCACTTCATGTTATATGTTTTTTATGCCCCGCAACCCGTTTTGCGGGGGTATTAAAATGGACTCTGTCCGTGCGTGCGTGCGTCCGTCCGTGCATATTTTTCTTTTCCGGAGCTGAACTCTAAAACCGTTCACTATTTCTTCACCAAACTTGGCACATAGATAGATCTGGTGGTGTACTGGTGCCTTTTGGTAGTTTTGTAATTCTGAATAAAAAATTTTTGGCGTTTCTGTGGCAACAAGTTTTGACTTAGCCTGAAATTGGTGGTAGTACACTTTTCCGGAGCTGAACTCTAAAACCGTTCACTATTTCTCTACCAAAATTGGCTCATAGATAGATCTGGTGGTGTACTGGTGCCTTTTGGTAGTTTTGGAATTCTGAATAAAATATTTTTGGCGTTTCCATGGCAACAAGTTTGACTAAAACAGAAATTAGTGGTAGTGCACTTTTCCGGAGCAGAACTCTAAAACCGTTCAATGTTTCTTCACCAAACTTGGCACATACATAGATCTGGTGGTGTACTGGTGCCTTTTGGTAGTTTTGGATTTCTGAATAAAATATTTTTGGCATTTCCATGGCAACAAGTTTGACATAGACTGATATTGGTGATAGTGCTCCTTTCTAGAGCAGAACTTTAAAAACCTTTCAATACTCTCCTTCCACTTTTCTATATACGCACCTAATTATTTGACATAATCATAACTCGTAGACATAATCATGAAGAGTATTTTGCCATTGGGGATATTGATGACTTTGTCTTCTTGTTATATACAAAGTTCATTTCTTGGAATATTGGTCTCTTTTTACAATCAGAAATTGTGTGACACTACTCAGATAGAAATTTCATGCTTTTGTAAATAAGTTTTGTTTGTTTTTTCAACCAGGATGTGAAGAAATGGATGGAGAGTGCTACTCCAGAAAAGAATGTGCCCCAACTGTGGAGTGAAGACAAGGGTCTCAGTAAGTGCCTGTGCATTCTAAATACTGTTTATATATATTGTACTTGTTTCACTGAGTGGTGCCTAGTTATAGATGAGAAAACAAGGCCGGTCGGCAAAGTCAATATACTGAGTCAGTTACCACTATATGGGCAGTGGGGTAGCCTAGTGGTTAATGCGTTCACTAACAACCGACAACCTGGGTTCGATTCCTCACATGGGTATAATGTTAGGTCCTTTTCTGGTGTGACATTGCTGGAATATTGACTTGCTCTCTCACACATCACTCACTCACTCAGCACTATAAAACCAGCACTAGTCCAGATTAGCACAAGCAGACATATACGCACACATGTTCATCCTGTGCCAACCAGCTGTGATTGTTCATTTATTTCCCCATGTCAGAATAGAGTCCCAGTATCTTGTGCTTGGTAGAGTTATTAAATGAGGGGACCTACTGTCCACACAATGGCTGTGTGGCCGCATACTTGGACAGTGTGGGTTGCTGATCATGCTAACAATACAGTCTCACAGATGTACATTGAATATTGCTTGATTTTGCATTAAGAAATATACAGAATAAACACCAATTTCCCCTTTCCCCCTTGCAGGTCCTATCGGCAAGGCTGTACATGGCCTGCTGGTGATCCAGTCTCTCCGACCAGACAGACTGACTGCCATGGCCCGTGTGTTTGTGGAGACAACCCTTACATCGGAATTTGTCCACTGTGGAGAAAAGGAACTTAACCTCGGAGAGATAGTGGAGAATGTGGTAAGCTGTCTTCTTTAATCAGCTGTCACAGCTACTGGAGTTATCAAGAATAACTGCCCCATGTGATGTTTGATTTTCTGTTTTAATTTTGAATGTTGTGTAACTTTTTATAAAAAATGGTTTTAAAAGATCTTTTTGGATACATGTAGTCAAGTGATTATAATAGTGCATTATTGACATTCCCTGAAATAATGTTATGATGTTATATCTGATTGTGTGTAGTTGTTCAAGTGTTCTAATCCCTATGTTTTGTTTGCCCAGATCAAGGCCAGTACACCAGTCCTGATGTGTTCCGTTACTGGTTATGATGCCAGCAGTAGAGTTGATGATCTGGCAGCTGAGTTGAACAAACCATTGACATCCATTGCTATTGGTAAGCTGGCCCTGCATTAATTACTGCAGGAATGCTTGCATTTTCAAACTTTCACAGTTCTTGGGGTATTTTAAAAAATAATAACTAATCATTAGGATGATGTATAATTAGTATATCAATTTGATATTTTCTCATATTGATAGGGATGTAGCTGTAGCATAGTGGTTAAAGCATTTGTTCATCACGCTGAAGACCTGGGTTCTGTTCCCCACATGGGTACATTTCTGTTGTCCCCTCCCGTGATATTGATGGAATATTGCTAAAACTAAACTCACTCACTCACTCTGATCGATTATCTAATTTTTCTTTGATATTGAGATGAATTGAAATTCTTTTACTTAACTGCATTTGACAATGGTGATAGTGGACCTGTCTCACAGGATGGACAGAACAGCATCTATATGATACTGATAAGGATCTAACAATGTCACTGTTTTGTTACCAGGATCTGCTGAAGGTTTCACCCAGGCAGAGAAGGTTATCAACTCGTCCAGCAAGTCTGGAAGATGGGTGATGCTGAAGAACGTCCACCTGGCTCCACAGTGGCTGGTTCAGCTGGAGAAGAAGCTCCACAATCTGACACCTCATCCCAGCTTCAGGCTCTTCCTTACCATGGAGATCAACCCAAAGGTACGCTGAAACATATACAACTGTAGGGATACAGAGAGGAGTTGGTCCTAACTGCTGAGCTTGACTTGCTGACAATGTTACCTCCACAAGGTTTTGTTGATTGTGTCATAATATAGCAATGGTTGTGTCATAGCAATGGTTGCTCTTACGACCAACCACTAGTTATTTACTAGCTATGGTGATGTCTTGACTATTGATTACAAGAGGAGTTCAAAAGGATGAGGAAATAATTGGAACCAAAGAAATTTCTCAAATGTGTGACATACTGATTTTACAGAACTTGTGGAAGAATTCATGTGTTAATATACTACCCATCAAAGTTTAGACTCACTAGTGCCAATGTAGCCACTTACTTCAGTCAACTGTTCTGAACTACATTTTGCTAAATATTCATAATGTTTAAGGTAATGTTTACACATGAATTGATGTATTGTAAAACAAATTCGTAACGTTGAAAAGATTATTGTCATGAGTTCAATACATGATGAAACTCAGTGAAAATTGGCGAATTCTTAACAAATCTTTACACCAAACCGCAGCTGATATTTGCACATGCTTTTCAGCAATTTGATGCATGGTCATTGTGCAATTCATCTCCATAAGGTTTGCAGTTGGTTCCCCTAAGTTAGTGGAGAAATTCATCTTCGATGTAACCACATATATATACATAACATATAGTGAGTGCTTTAAGTGAGTCTAAACTTTTGACGGGTAGTATATGTCTTTGAGGAAATGCAAGAATTCTGACAATTCGTTGTTTCCGCGCACAAAGTTGTATAATAATCTCTATTGATTCTTATGTAACATTTTGCCAGTAATTTTACTCTCCATTTTGTCCAGATTAAACTACAATATTGTCAGCATTATACACTGAATAGTAACACAGTAAGGTATAGCTGTGACTTGTTTCCTTTGGCAGCTACCCTCCAACCTGTTGCGAGCCGGTCGTGTGTTTGTGTTTGAGCCGCCACCAGGTGTCGCTGCCAACCTCACCCGGACATTCAGCACAGTACCGACATCCAGAATGTGCAGGGTGAGTGTCATAACTTCCCACAGTTATGTTGCAGTAAACTTTGACCTTTTTTTGTCATTTTTCAAAATTCAAAATAATTTATTAACATAGCATCATTGTGAAAAGTTGGCCGCTTGACCAAAGGAAATTGTCCAATGTTAAATTTCTCTTGCAACATTGCCCTGTGTCTTAATGAGAATCTTCATAGTTCACAAAACCTAGAATATTTACTCTGAATATTTCTGGGTAAAAATATCAAATGTTCTGTAGTCATGGAAAAAATGAAAACCTCTTTATCCATTTCCTTGATTTATATAAACTAATACAGTATGAAAATGTGAGAATCAAAAGTATAAACATTTGTTTGCAATACTTATAAAATATTTTTGTATGTATGTCTTAGGTCACTACTCAGAAACTATACTTGTTTTCATCGCATCAAAAGACCTCAAGAAAAGTTTGTTTATCTGTTTATTGCACTGTTGCACTATGTATATGCTGTGTACTTCAGGAACCGAATGAGAGAGCGCCTGTACTTCCTCCTGGCCTGGTTCCATGCCATCGTACAGGAACGGATGCGTTACACCCCGCTCGGCTGGGCCAAGAAGTATGAGTTCACCGAGTCTGACCTGAAGGTTGCATGTGACATGCTGGATGTCTGGATCGACTCTGTTGCTCTGGTACGTTGTTCTGTTCCTATATTCTGCGATGGGGCTTGTCTATCGGACTGTAGTTTGTTTTCCAGAGTTGTTTCCCCTATTTGCCCTCTTTAGTTTACAATTCCATGCTTAAGGGTTTCACAAAATAATGTAAGCTCACTAACTTAGGCTTCGTTCCTGTAGCAAGCTGTGTCTGGGGTGGTTGGATAGCCAAGTGGTTTTGTCACGCCGAAGAGCCAGGTTCAATTCCCCACATGGGTACAATGTGTGAAGCCCATTTCTGGCATCCCCAGCCATGATATTACTGGAATATTGCTAAAAGTGGCGTAAAAACTAAACTCACTCCTATTTATCAAGCTGACACTGTGATATAGTTTATGTGCTGTTTAATGAAATTTTAAGTGAAACTTGCTCAGTCTTTCTTGAATTCAGGCAAAATATTGTCTGTGTAGGTATTTCTAAAGATGGTTTTCTAAGGAAAGTACCCATTGTATATTGTATCATTTTTGTCAGGGTCGTACCAACCTGCCCCCAGAGAAGGTTCCATGGGATGCCATCAAGACTCTACTGTCCCAGTGTATCTATGGTGGAAAGATTGATAATGACTTCGACCAGGTAATGTGTTTTTTCACCATTTCTAACATGGTTTATACCAATTTGAACTGGTGCTTGAAGAGGAACTAGGACCCACTGTCTGGTGTCAATTTCTAGTGTAGATTTAGACCCTAGATTCTGTGTAGTTAACTTAACCATCAATGCTGTACATAAAATAGTTTGTTATATCATAAATAATGGGTTTTCCATGACTTAAATAAACATGCTAGTACACCCAGTTGTTTCAAGCAGAGCTCACTTATAACTGTTTTAATTCACACAAGCTGATTATTAAATTTAAGGCATAACTTTTCTACTTTCTATCTCCTACATCCAGCGTCTCCTGAGCACATTTGTAGACAAGCTGTTCACCCCAAAGAGTTTTGAGGGTGACTACAAGTTGGTTACTAATGTAGATGGTGTCCAAGGGAAGAATATCTCGATGCCAGATGGAGTCGGTAAGTACCTCAGTACTGATGACATGCCCAAGTGTTAAAGCCTTTAGATATCGGCCATACTCCAAGCTTGAGAGGACAACAATTGATCAAGGCAGACAAGTCCTCTATTATATTTTCTCTGTACTTGATAAGATGTTGCTCTGTGATTATTCCATACGTAAATTTAACAAGGTCTTCCCCGCTTGCAATTTTTAACAAGATGAACTCTACTCTTTACTATATCTGTCTTGTAGACGGGAACAGTTTGTCCAGTTTGTGAACAACATGGAGGAGAGGCAGACGCCATCGTGGCTGGGACTGCCCAACAATGCTGAGAAGGTGCTTCTGACAACTAGAGGTAAGCAAGGACAAACAGCATCAAACCTTCTCCACATGCCCTTCAGATATCCTAACAATACACAAGCTGCAGTGATTGAATAAGGAAACAATATGATGTGCCTTACAATGCATATCCCAGGTACCCGAATGGTAAATAATTCATTTGGGTAATTATGAAAACCAAAGATGATGGATGGCTCTTGATACCTAACCTTGTGATCCTTGGGGCAGTATAAGTCCCAAACACCCCTGGGGTTGGAGGATTTTCATTTCATCATCATACCCTATAAGCATAATATGTTTGTGTTGTCAACTGTTTTTGGTAATGTACAGAGTACAGTGTGTATATTTGACTGTAATAAAGGGGCATGAAACAGCATTCACTCCCTTGGATTCACATTCTGCACGACCGCCTCCGTGGTGTAGTAGTTAGAGCGTCCGCCCGGAGAGCGGAAGGTCGCGGGTTCGATCCCCGACCGCGTCATACCAAAAGACGTTTAAAATATGGTACTTGTTGGTCCCTGCCTGGCGCTCGGCATTAATGGTTACAACAAGGACTGGTCGGCTCGGAGTCAGTATAATGTGTCTGAGTGGGGTATTCATGCTTCACTGCGGCATGGTACCTCAGTGGGCTAGCACTATAAAACCGGCTTAAGTACAAGCAGCCGCACATACACATACACACGCATGCACGTCATCATATGAGCGAAATATTCTCAAACACGACGTAAAACCCAATTTCACCTCACCTCACCTCACATTCTGCACATTCACATTCTCTGATGAGAGACACAATAGTGTTCATGTATTTGCTAATCATGTCTGCTACAGGTAAGACATGCTTCATTCACTGTTACAGGTAGCGACATGATTGCCAAGCTGATGAAAATGCAGCTGTTGGAGGAAGATGATGTGATTGGCGCCCCAACCGATGACCATGAGGGTCACAGAATGGCTGATGGTCGCCCTGCCTGGATGAGAACCCTTCACCAATCTGTGGGAACCTGGCTCAAGCTGGTACCTCAGGTCAGTGTAACACAGCAGCTCAGATTTGTTGCATGCCAATTCACTAGTTATGATTCCACGCAGCAATCATCAGTGATTTCAACACCTGTGAAGATCGAAGATCGCATTTATCATCTTCAACCCATGCTTGTTTAAAGAGGCGACTTATGGTCAGGCTCGCTGAGTTTGTTGATGAATGCCATCAGTCTCGATTGTGTTGATCGATGTTGTGTCAGTCACTGAATTGTCATGTCAAGACTGTTACTTACAGACCATTTACAGACCACCGATCCGGGTTAGAATTGATCTTCAGTAACCCATGCTTGTTGTAACGGCGACTAATGGGATCGGGTGGTCAGACAGAGTTTGTTGATGCGTCTCGATTGCATAGATCGATGCTGATGTCAGTCACTGAATTGTCATATCAAGACCCTGTTACTTACAGACCATTTACAGAGTTACAGACTATTTTCCATACAGCTGGAATATTGCTGGCTTTTAATATAAAATAATGTTGTCATTGTACTTACATCTTGTATTTCTGGAAAGTATTTGTACTTGTATTATTGTCAGTGCAGTGTTAAGTAATTCTTGTACAGAGTGATAACAATTCTTGATATTAAATGAACATAAATGCAGTCAATGGATTGTTTAATCCAATATATATTTCTACCTAACATAGTGTGTACTAATTCTCTGTGTGATAACTCAGTAGATCTTTCTAGCTGTTTCACATAGACATACATAATCTGTCATAATCTTACATAATCTCTTGTAGTAAACTGTTCTCTCTTCTGGTATCACCACAACAGACTAGTTCATACTCATTAGTATATTCTTCTATAAGTCTCCTTTGTGGATTCTGGGTGACACCGTTGGCTTGTGAATGTTCGATGCATCGCATTTTTACCGCCGATACCGACCCGGTTCTATGCGTGAATCCCCACATGGGCACAATGTGTGAAGCCCATTTCTGGTGTCCCCCGCCGTGATGTTGCTGGAATATTGCTAAAAGCGGCGTAAAACCAAACTCAGTCAGTCAGTCTGGGTGACACTGGTACCCATCATGTGTTTCACATCCGAGTCAACTTGTCGCATCATGTGAACAGAGAGAGGACTTGATTTATGGCCACAACATACCCCAGTGGCGTGGGACCTTGACAGTAATATCAATCCCTCATTTATCTGGTCCGATGTGGGTTATGTACAGTTTGCCTCACATAGCTGTAATATAGCTGAATGACCACAAGCAACTGATTAATCTCTGTCAATAATATCAATCCCTCATTTATCTGGTCCGATGTGGGTTATGTACAGTTTGCCTCACATAGCTGTAATATAGCTGAATGACCACAAGCAACTGATTAATCTCTGTCAATATTGTCTATGTCGAAGCAAGAACAGGGTACAAATTACATAAGACAATCTTGTGTCTAAGGAAATTCAGTTTGTTTACAAATGAACCCCAACCATTATTTTCCCGAACAGCCTGAAGATGCAGTGGTGAGTGTTGGAAGCAGTTCCTGTCCACACGGAAAGGGTTTATATTTTGCTTTGTCCAGGATAGTATTTGAGATGTTGGTTGAGGATTGTTTCTGTAGGGTTACAGGATGTA
Organism: Haliotis rubra; assembly: GCF_003918875.1. Classification (NCBI taxonomy): domain Eukaryota; kingdom Metazoa; phylum Mollusca; class Gastropoda; order Lepetellida; family Haliotidae; genus Haliotis; species Haliotis rubra. The sequence goes on from NW_025767054.1 coordinate 347,751, forward strand.
CTTCCTGTATGGATGAAACAGGAGATTATTTTTGGTAAACATGTGGTGTTGAGGAGCACCCTCAATTACCCAGTCTATCATGTCTTTGTTTAATTGTGATAAATATACTGGACCCTTTCACCACCATAGCTTCATTTTATAAGTGCATCACCTAACATCTTAGAATTATACTCGCAGGTATGCTTGAAATTATAAACCAATCAGAACATCTCTTTCAAAGAATGGATCAACATATTAAACACATTGCAAGCAAGTCCTTGATATAATTAAATGAGTCAGAAGGCTCTTATGAATTGCTTATACCTGTAGAAAGGATTTTCTCAAGTATTAAGATGGGAAGGAATCCCCAAGTAATTGAAAATGCAAACAGTCAGACCTTTCAACTCTCGGAAGTCGCTGGTGTTGATCATGTCAGAACAAGTTCTTGGAAACCTACATTGGGAATCAAGGAAACTGGACACCAAGCTATGGTGATGAAGAGGTCCAGGGTATTTACTGATAGTGAAAGAAAACCAAGAGGACTAGCTAGATCATTATCTTTTGGGATTTTTTGTTGGTTTTCTTTTGTGAACCATAGTGTAGAAGAACTTTCTTTGTGTTTTGTCCCAGTGCACCTCACAGTATATGAAAGCATTTAGAGTGAAGGATCAGACTCTGCTACACAAAGGAAGTTTAAGACTTGATTCTTTCATATTTTACCATAGGTAAACTGTCGTGCCATGATATCAGTATGAAAGCATCAGATGGTCTTAACTTCTTTTGAGTGGTATGTTTCATCTGAATCATTTTTCTATGTCCACCACTCTAAGCGTGTTCATCAGCTGTCGGAATACCTAATACTTAGCACCCACGTAGCTGCTTTATTTACCATTTACATCTTCCTATTTCCATTATTCTGTCCAGACCGTTGAACCTTGTGTGAAAGCACTATTTTATAGCTATTTTTTTTACCCATTTTATCAGTTTTTATTTCCCAAATATTTATTGCCCACTTAAAGTATGCACCTTCTTTTGAAGACCTTTTCGTAATTTAAAAAGTTTTAATTGATTTCTTTCTATACTTGATACATTCTATTAGATTTACAGGAGTAGACTTTCTCTTCTGTTTTTTGTACTCGACATGAAGTAACGCATGTATGTTTTAACACTGTTGTATGTGACTGTAACACTTAACCTCATTGTAATACAACCTTCATAGTAACTTCTTAACTTTGTTTCATTACTCAGTTGTTCAGTGTGGACTCTTGTACTCAGTTTCACATTTTTGTGTTCAGTCATACATTAAACATTCTGTTTCACATGTATGATTTGAATTCCGCTTTCAATGCCTGTTGCCCTTTCAGTCGCTGGGAGCCATGAAGCGAACAGTCGAAAACATCAAGGATCCCCTGTTCCGGTTCTTTGAACGAGAAGTGAATGCTGGAGCACGCCTTCTGAACGATGTACGTCAAGATCTCCTTGATGTCATGAAAGTGTGCAACGCTGAGAAGAAGCCAACCAATCACCACAGATCCATGATGGCTGACCTTGTCAAAGGTAAGGAATTATTCTTAGAAAATATTTTGAGAAATATTTAACAATGAGGACTAAATTTTGACAACTGTTAACACGTTGACTGCCACCACAAGTATGTGTGTATAAATGTCTGGCCCAATTTGCCACTACAAGTTATCTTGTAGCTATATTGGTGGTATTTTAAAACAAGTTTCACATGTTGGCAAAACAGCACAAGAAGCAATTGTCTCCTGGCAGTAACAAAGAATGCCAGCAGATGTTTGTTTCTTGTGCCTATTTTGCCAACATGTGAAACTTGTTGTAAAATACCACGGATGTAGCTACAAGATAACTTGTAGTGGCAACTTGGGCCAGAATTGATACAAGTATACTCCTGACAGGCAGTGAACGTGTGAAACCTAAGCATTTAGTAATATGTGTGTTGATGTAGCATTGCTCCTCCTGCATACAGCATGGGTTCAGTTTGCTGGAATATTTCTATTAGTGACATAAAATCCATGCATTTTCTGACGCTATAACCATATAAGAATATAATCAGGAAACTTTCCAGCTATGTTTTGGGGGATTATGCAGTTAACATTCTCTGAGAGGGTGGGTTCAAATCATCATGATTGGAAGATCAAAATTTTTTTTTTTTTTTTTTTTTTTGCTTCATGATTGAGGAAAGATAATCATTATGAATGTTGAGGGGTAATCTCAAAAGTAAACATTGATGCTTTCCATAAGAAATGTTATATTTGGCATTACTTTTGTACTATAATAGAAATTCTATTTCTTTTTTGGTAGTCCCATCGAGCATTTAGCCCACAGTACAGGCAGTGGGATGCCCAATCAAGCACACAAAGTTTGTGATCCTGTGGAAGCCTCAGTGGCTGAGTTGATTAGATCAATGACTTTGTGTGTTGGCAATAAAGGGTATCACATTGAGAGTGTGGGTTCCATTCCTAGATTGGACTCTACCAAAAATGTACTGGAATGTGTACTTTATGGGAGCTCATGTTGAAAACAAGTGAATGACTACAGGGTCAGAGGGGAATTTTTATTTAATTAGTCCACAGTAATTATCTGGTACAGACCTGCAATCTGTCTTATGGTAAAAGTGTTAGTCCACTAGGAAATGTCTCTGGTTCTTCTTGAAGTTTACTAGTCTCAGATTAGCAAACTTATAATAATTAAGAAACCCAGTTTGGCAGATCAGTCAGTTTGAAGAAAATACACTTTGAATCTCTTTTGTTGGAAAAATGTTTATACCAAACCAAACATACAGGTCCAGGGTGTCTCAATCAGTAATCACTTGGCGGAAAGTTTCAAAATATTGTTTTGTTATACAGCTGTTGTGAAACTTTCTTTGCCATGCAGGTATAATCCCTGAGACCTGGCGCCGATACATCATCCCCAATGGTCTGACCGTCATCCAGTGGATCACAGACTTCAGCCTGCGTATCAAACAGTTGCAGAAGATTGTGCAGACTACAAGCTCTGGTGGGGCGAAGGAACTTAAGGTGGGTGTGGAATAAAATTAGGCCAAATTGGTAGTTCCCCACATGGATGATACCATCAAGACAAAGTGGTGATGCTGTAGGAACCCTGGGCACTCCCGGATAGACCCTGAGTACTTCATGCTTGTCATAACTAAGCTGTAGATAATCTGACTAGTGAAGATCCTGGTTAGAACAGGACTGGATGGTCAAGCTCGCTGACTTGGTTGACACATCATCGTATCCCAATTGCCTAGATCAGTGGTCATGATGCTGATCACTGGATTGTCTGATCCAGACTTGAGTATTTACAGATCGCAGCCATATAGCTGGAAAACTGTAGATCACCTGGTTACAGTATGCGATTTGTGTTTGATTGCATATCATCCTTAACAGTCAGTGTAGATCGTTATTCATGCTATGAACCAGTGGATTGATTGACCCAAACTCAGTTCATTACAGGCAGCCATAATGGAGTTGGAGTACTGTATCTTACTGCAGCTGGTAATCTTTCTTTAAATAGTTTCATGCAGCAAAGTGCCATTAAGTCCATTTCACTCACTCTTACTTGATAATGTCCTGCTTGGTGTTTCAGAACTTGAATGTGTGGTTGGGTGGACTGTTCATCCCCGAGGCATACATCACAGCTACACGACAGTACGTGGCCCAGGCTAACGGATGGTCTCTGGAAGAACTGTATCTTGATGTAAGTAGTTTTCATATTCAGATTCCTAAATGCTGGGAATGTAACTTCCAGAAATGTCAAGCTTTATGATAGGTGCGCTTAAGAATAATACCAGACAGCAGCAGGGAAACATGGGAAAAAGACAAATCGGAGTAATTTGTGATAGGTATTGAATTGTATTATGCTTGTAGCTAAATATGCCAACAGATGCAGGATTTTGAAAAATGAAATGTACCAGTACTTTCCAAATATGTTGTGATATATTTATTTTAAATGATGGTATACTGGCAATACCTCACACCCCTACTTGTTAATTGTGGACCTCACATTCTCAAATTTATCTTCTAGGTGAACGTAACAGGCAAAGCTGGAGCTCTTGATGCGTGCAGCTTTGGTGCAATTGGTAAGCACTGTGCATGTCACTGCAGTAAATCTTCAACAGCAACAAAGTCTTCCTTGTTAATCTTTAACAGGATGAACACTGAGACATTGATATTAACACTGATTGACGGAGTATGGTTTTACGCCGCTTTTAGTAATATTCCAGCAATATCACGCTGGGGACACCAGAAAGGGGCTTCACACATTGTACCTAAATGTGAACTGAATTTGGGTCTTTGGCAAGACAAGCGAACGCTTTAACCACTAGGCTACCTCACTGCCCCTGACATAAAAGGAGCGCTTTAACCACTAGGCTACCTCACTGCCCCTGACATAAAGGAGCAATGTGTGAAGCCTATTTCTGGGTCTCCCACCCGGATATTGCTGGAATACTGCTAAACACAGCATAAAACTAAACCCACTCACTCAGGACTGATCATATCGATAAAATCGGCATTGGAGACTTGTGGACCAGTTGGTCACTGTGACCAGTGGGGATCTGGTTAAAAGTGGTATTCAGAAACACATGCTTGATGTTAGAGATGACTCACAGGATCAGATAGTCAGGGTAGCTGACTTAGATCATTCATTTCAATGAATCCCAACTCATCAATGTTCAGATTCAGTTATTTCCAGACTGCCATCATATAGCTGGAATATTGCAGATAATGGCTTTTATCAGTCAATAAACTGAAGTAGTGCCAAGATGATGGGTTCATTTGCCCTGAGAATGATCACTGGTTGGTCAGCATTGTAGATTGGTTTCTCCGATGTGAACATCTATGTCCTTTCAGGTTTCCATCTCACATTAGAAGCTGTCAAATCATGATATAACTGAAATTCAGAGTCTCTTGCTCACTGTTATTACCATTGAAAGCCCATCAGTCTGGCCAAGTCTATGTATTAGTATGATAGTAACTATGACATGTTTGCTGCAGGCCTCAAGCTGCAAGGAGCTGTGTGTAAGGACAACAAACTGGAGCTGTCGTCAACCATCTCAACAGAGCTGCCTCTCACTCTCCTACGCTGGATCAGGTAAGCTTCTACCTCAGGACCTCATGGAGTAACCAGCTGCATACATGTGCCCTTACATTATGGTTACTTTAACTGGGCACACTCTTCGTAGTTGGTTAGGATCACATGTGGCTCAAGGTGCCACAATCCATTATGCAGAGTCGTGTCCCTTTGGCATGCCAGAAATTTATGATCCTGGGTTTGAATTCCAGATTATTTTTCTAGGTTTGTCAGCACCATACCTGTGATTCTTTTTCTTCAGAAGTCCTCCTTGGGGTACATATAAGCATTTAAATGTCCATTTAAAATACCTATGACAGTTGTAACAATATTTCAATAAAATATTTTACAAAACAAAAAACTTGTTTTTGTCTTGTGAGACCAACCCTACCGCCAAGAGCAGGTAACTCTGGCTGCTTACCTCAAACCTCAACAGAGTCTTGGCCAGGCGTCGATAGATATCAGGCCGAAACTTGAACTACCGCCGCCGTACCGGAACCGAAGCCCAGGTCGGTGCTAGTCCCCAGGTTCAGAGAGTACGAACCCCGGTCCCGAGACACATGGGAGAAGCCTGACAAAGCATGAAAAGTGAGGTTTGAGGTAAACAGCCGGAGTTACCTCTTCTTGGCTCTAGGGGGCCCTGTGGGGCCCTATAGGGGTGGTCTCACAGGACAAAAACAAGTTTTTGTTTTGTAAAATATTTTATTGAAATATTGTTACAACTGGTAGATATTTTAAATGGACATTAAAATGCTTATATGTACCCCAAGGAGGACTTTCTTCAAAGAATTCATAACCTCTATAGGTTTGTATAAGTTTCTCACTTAGTTGAAAATGGCCTGCATCAATCCAGGCTTTCCTCTCACATCAGACTGACATACTGTGCTGTGAAAGTAATACTCTTCAAAGCAGCTGTAATTATGAACATCATTTGTAAAAACCTTGGTGTCATTTAGAATCTGAAATTGACATACCGGTACACTTAGATCTTCAGTGAACATTTTGTGATGGTGGTGAAATGTAATCCTCATGTTATTTCCAGACTTGAAGGCAAGGACTCATCCAAAGGGAAGGTAACTCTGCCAGTGTACCTGAATGCCACCAGGGGGCATCTGCTGTTTACACTGGACTTCGATCCTACTACACCACTGACTGCAGCAGGCCACAGCTTCTACGAGAGAGGAGTCGCTATCACCTGTTCAGACATCAGCTAGATGTCTCGCAACAAACTCTCCTCAACCAGGATGGTTACTTGGAGAAACTTACCCTGATATTTTCTTTTCATGTTTTCTGGTGTGTGCTTCTGGGACAAGGTTTATCATGAATAGTGTTTACTGTCTTCAAGAAGAACAATGTAAATGTTTTAACAGCTCATTTCCCAACTGAGATCCATCTTCCTTCCTATTGTTATTATTTACAGGTTAGAATTTTTACAGGTTAGAATTTATTATTAATATATATATATTCAATAAATATTATCAGCATAAAATGTGTCCCCATGCCGTGGATATTGCTCACACAGAAACCAAACTCAGTCAGACAGCATAAAATGCGCTCACACAGAACACAGATGTGTACACTGCGCTATACAAATGAATGTGTATTATTGTAGCTATTTGTGATTATCTTCTAAGTGATACCTTACAACAAACGTATCAGATGTACCTGTTTTGAAATACATGTGAATATTACAGACGTCTTGAACGCTTATGTATTGTTTCAAAAGAAACCCATTCAACAGAATAAAGTGGTATCTATTTCACAATGTTGTAAAAGAACTGAAAGTAATGCTTACTTGATTTGATTTTGCAATTTAGAGTAAGATCATCATAAGAAAGAGTATGGAAATAAAGAGCTTTCTTACTTGATGCCCAGTCATGAAACATACATCTTGTACAACGTGTTGAAAAGTGCTTAATAAATATCAGCTTGAAAATCTTGATTTGAGTTTACTTAATTTATTTCTAAGCATTCTTTGTACCTGTGACCGCCTCCGTGGTGTAGTGGTTAGAGCGTCCGCCCGGAGAGGGGAAGGTCGTGGGTTCGATCCCCGACCGCGTAATACCAAATGACGTTAAAATATGGTACTTGTTGGTCCCTGCCTGGCGCTCGGCATTAATGGGTACAACAAGGACTGGTCGGCTCGGAGTCAGTATAATGTGTCTGAGTGGGGTCTTCATGCTTCACTGGGGCATGGTATCTCAGTGGGCTAGCACTATAAAACCAGGTTAAGTCTGGGCTAGTACAAGCAGCCGCACATACACATACACATACACCCGCATGCACATCGTCATATGAGCGAAATATTCTCAAGTACAACGTAAAACCCAATTTCACCTCACCTCACCTTGTACCTGTATAGTGTCCACTGTTTGCCTGGACATAAGCACTCCAGTGATCATCCTATTGGATTGGCAGATCAATGTTCAACTTCAACGCTGCTAAGTCATTTCTGGAGACTTCATCAGAACCTGATGGTCTGTTGATGACGATGGCAGTTCAGTAACTCAATAGAGATCTAACTTCTTAATTAGGGCTGTTCAGACTGTTTCTGATATTTTGAGAATTGGTGGTAAGCCAGTTGTCTGTATATATCATTTGTTCAAATTGACTACCTCCTTTGCTTGCCCGGGCGTGAAACTATTTGTAGCACTTGTAAAATCTTAACAAAACCACATAAGGATGTAAATTGGTATAGTTTTCTTTTGCGGATTAGTGTGTGTTTGTTGGTTGGTTGGTTGGTTGTTTAATGCTGCTCTCAGCAATTTTCCAGCTATGTGACGGCAGTCTGTAAATAAGTGAATCTGGACCAGACTATCCAGTGATTGACATGAGCACAACAATGTAACCATGTGACATACAAAGCAGGATGGAGGCAGCACACCTATGTCCATGTTGACATACCACTGTATTTCCTAACTACCGTAATTTCCAAATAATTCGCATGTTTCATATTGCTGAAAATTCGAGCATCGCCATGGCAACACTTGGTTAAAACCTGTTCACTGTACCAAATGTGGGACAAAAGATCTCATTAGCTATGTGACCTGTGTCATCGTGACCAGGGTGAGGATCGTTTTGACAACCACGGGCCTTTCAGGATGACACAGTGCGTTTAATTATGTCGCCCCATGCTGACGTCGTCATGGACAACATACTCACCCGCCTCTAACGAAACGATCTACCCGTATTGAACCCGCTCTCGACTAGGAGTGTACACGCCAGAGAAAACTTCAACCATATGCAACATCGGCTGAGTTCGATTAAATTCTGTTACATTTATCTTATCAGGATGGTGCAGGTGTCAATGTGAGCTGTCGTAGCGTGTACTAGGGACAATGGGGGTTATCACAGTGGCATCAATAGTTCTTAAATACTGTGAACAGAATAGCACCCAAATCTCCCAGTTGTGTTTCAAATTTAAATATAGCTGTATTCTTTGTCTGTTTTGCGTGTTCAAGCTATGTGGATTTTTAAATTATCGGGCTTTCTACATGTGTGCCATACCTATTTTAAGAAATGTCACGCTGTCTGGGTACTTGATGACACGCTGTCAACCAATTCTCCGAGCCTTCATCTCAACCAATCCATTTAGTCGCCTCCCCGGTTATTGGGGATCTTTCCTTTATGGAATTCCCCTCGGATTTAGCTTATGATAGCTGCATCCGAGGCTGGTACTAGTGGTGGATTTGTTTGATGTTTAACGCCCCACTCAGCAATATTCCAACTATTATATGTGGCGGCGGTCTGTAAATAATGGAATCTGGAACAGACAATTCAGTGATCAACAGCATGAGCATCAGTCTACGCATTTGGGATACGATGACGTGTCGACCACGTCAGCGAGGCTGACCACCCGATCCCGTTAGTCTCCGGTTGGTGCGACTGGTTTCATCGACATATAGGCTACTCAAGATCGTATACATGCAGGGGCGGCGGGGTAGCCCAGTGGTTAAAGCGTTCATCCCCCACATGGTTACAATGTGTGAAGCCCCTTACTGAAATATTGCTAAAAGCGGCGTAAAACTAAACTCACACGTATACACGCAGCTGGCATGCATTTAAGATATGTGGACCACACCGGACGCAAAATAAAATAGTGGGACAACCATAAATGAAGGCATAGTTCTCTCTTCCTGGTACGTTGCTATGGGCAGACAGCTGATGTTTGTTGACAACATAGAAACGAAGACCAAGGGGGTCCCTGTTGCTATGTGCAGTTATCACACAGTGACATCAAATATCACGAAGTCAAGCTTGAGTCATAATTTGAGAAGCTTATTTCTGCCACACCTGGCTGTAACGGAAATTTTGAAGGTTTACAATTAATCTCAACTTTCATTAGTATTCCATGTACCGTTTGTAAAACTTTATTGGTAGTAGCTAAACTGGCTAAATGAGTGGCAATGATGAGTAACATACACGATGTTTTGACAAGAATTGTATCAGAATGGCATATAATCTTGAAATGGAACGAAACGCTCTACCCTGCTTCGACCAACAGCAGAAATTTAGTGATTGTGGATGTACACCCTTTTAGCAATAATCCTGAAATACATTGAAGGGTATGACGGAAGTGATCTTCACAAATTGTACGCATGCGGGGAATCGAACCCATGCAGGTCTCCAGGAGCTAACAGTTATATCTGACTCCTTCGCTGAGCTGACGGTAGGACGTGCAGGTGTCAGCGTTCTGGAAGGTGATGGTTTGGGAGGTGGGGGCGTTATGGTCTGGGGTGTGATAACAGCTACAGCAAGGACGCCAATGATTGTGACAGAGGATCTTTAACGCTCTGAGGTACCGAGACGAGACTTGGCAAATGACCGCTTATCCGTTTTTGCAACAGAACGCCTCTGGAGTGACGTTTCAATACAATAACGCCTGACCACACGTTGCTTGAGTTGTACAGCAGAATCTTAATCAGAACAATGTTAATGTGTTAGGGAGGCCGGCAAGATCCCCTGATTTGTCATCCATTGAACACGTCTGGGATGGAATGGAGCGAGGTTTACGACGTAGTCTGAATCCTCCAATAACGAATCATTCCTCTTGTGTGGAATGTTCTTCCCCAGTGCTTTCATCGACATTTAGTGGCCTCGGTGAGGCGAAGGTGTCATGCCTGCATCAATGCACAAGGTGGACCCACTCGCTGCTGGCCATGTGAACTTGCATGTGAACACACACACACACACACACACACACCACCCTCTTATGTTGTGGCTCATGTCCATACGCCAGATGCGCTGTACTTATGGACTATTGATCGTTACCATGCCTTGAAACATTTGTCTTTCCATGTAATAACATTTCTTTCGCGGCAGTAAATGTTTGACACTGATACTGTGTGTTGTTTGTGTGCCACAATAACTTCTGCCTTAGAGTATATCATGAACATCGTCCCATGCCGTCTGCATCGGAACCAGTTCCATCACGGATCCTCATGGGCTTTCGGTGCCACGATGCAAACTTGAAGAACACTCGGACAAACCTTTACTATCAGTGCATTTATCTCGGCCTGCCCCTGTCCTGCTTGCCTATATCACTGAGAACACTTTCCGATGATCATGGTGATTACTGTCTAAAGATATGTTGCCATAGTAAAGCATTGCTGTAAGATATATATTATGGACATTTATACTAGGTGCATTTCTTCACTTCATTAAAGTACATTTTCACATTTTTCGTTTCTAGTAAAACGTAGATTATCCCTAACGTAGGAACATATCTGTGTCACATTATTTATTGATAAAATGACACATCTTTTCGACGTTCCAGTTTCTCATATAAAAAGAACTTTCAGACTAACATGGTAAACATGTTGCATCTGCATTTGAGAAGCTGGTTCATGTTTGTTCACAATCCATAGATTAACATTGACGCACGCTTCAGGGCAATATCAATGGTTATATTGATATTGTCTGATAGGGAATTCTCAGACGTTGCGGGATGACAGAGTTGTCACGGTTACAGTATATTTTTATTACAGTATATTACAGTAAATAAAGAAGTAGTTACACATACATGTTGTCTACTTTTGATATTGGCAATAGGTTTGCGCTATATAGGTGTACACTGTATCTGTCTTGAAACACGTTTGGTTGTCTTGTACATTGTGCTATGTATGATATTTTTATTGAACAAATGTAGGTATGTCTGAGTGACAGTCTGAACATCGATTTGCTGATACACGACACTGGAGAGATTCTTTATTTTGGTTTGCGTGCCATTGTCTCATCAAGTCATGACATGTAAATTGTTACCCCATCTGAGCTTATCTACCTTTGCTGTCTTGACTTGCCGCTAGATGTCCTTCTTACTCTTTTGACCAATCGTGTTCGAGCGGGATCAGAAAATTTCAAAGATGGAGGATTGACTCAAAACATTGACACCGGATGGTGGAAAAAAATACGAATACAGCTACATGTGTCAGTAATGACACTGACTAAGTTGCATAAAATGCATGACATGGACTGGTCCAACACCCTGCGAAAATTCCTAAGTGCTAAACGCGGTACGGTGCTTTGTTTTCAACGAAACTGTCATGCATGCATATGCACAGCATGATATCGTAATGTCTGTCACGAAGGTTTTTGTTTTGATTTGAAAGTTAACTAACACTAATGTTTGCATGAAACGAATGTGTATTAAGAACAGTTTCTCATAGCGTATCCAATTCATTCGGTCTATTTAGAAGTTTTAGCGACCTCGAGATAATAAATGCGCATAGCAGCTTGTGGAATCAAATATTTATAACTATTTTTGATTAGCCTTCTGGAAGTTGGTGACTCCACACACTAAAACATACATTTTTATGCATAACACGTCTTATTTATTGCATTTTTGGTACATTTATACACTGTTAACTAAACTGGAGTGACTGCACACCCAGTAAAGAGAGGCATATATACATGGTTTTGTTGTGACAGTTTACCTTATATAATACCTTTTATTTGGTTATTATTACCTTGTTTCTTTATAACAACCTGTCATGTATATATTCCTCTCATTTCTTATTTGTATTCATTCCAGCTTGATAACTATGTAGGGATCTTTGTTGGAACTTTACTAAATGCAGTAGACCAAAAGTTATGTGCAAAGTTGTCTTTTTTCTAAAATGTTAAAAATGAAATAAGTCTATTTCTAGGCATTCAAAAATAACTTCAGCAAAAGTGTATATTCAACCATGATAACTGGATGAGTGATGGTTGGTAATCTAAGCTTCTTTAGTTACCAACACTTCACATGGCAGGTGATCTCTACAAGTAAGTTGAATATTGGAGCTGTTGTAATCAAACAGCCTAGAACTAGAAGAAATGTAGATTTATTTTGTTTCTTTAAGCCATTTCATTTGAATTTGAAGTTGTAGAATAAAAATGGTACAAATCCATGCTTTTATTCAATTGTTTCTTGAAATTATTGTGTACAATAATGTTGAATTGCATAAACATAAACTACAACAGACCATGCAGACTCATGGTGTGGTTACCTTCAAGCACTCTAAGCTTGTGACTAACCGGATCAATGGTCAGGCTGTGTGTCTTGGATGATTGCATATCATATACTGATGGCATGTGGTGTTTGATATCAAATCCCTTTTTTCTGAATTAATAACACTATAGGCAGCTGTGATATTGATGACAGAAAAATATTAACTCACATGTACAACACTGTTGATATGGTTCATAATTTCAAAGTTTGTGAATGTGATTATGTTCTCAGAAACATTATCAGATCATCACCAACTCTGACAACATTAGAATAAGCAAATAGTGGTATTTCGAATTTTTTAGTTATGTTCACAATTTGATGTAATATTTTGTTTGATATTCCCCAGAAAACAGATTTCATATCATCAAGCTGAAAGATTAACTAATCTTTTGAATATGAAGAATATCAAGAAACAGGTAGTAGCATTAATGTAAAATCATGACTGTAAACTTAAAACATTTTGTTTGTAGTTCGAAGCATCCCTAAAGATAACAATGAAGAAATAGAAGAGTTCACCAAACTGTACAAAGAATGGAAAGGTCTTGGTGAAAATTATAAAAATGTACCAAGTCTGTATGTGAAGGTAAAGTATTCACACATGATTGATAGTATTTTGTTTTTCCATGTGTTATCACAGAAGCCAGTTAGGAGGAAGGCTTCTTGCTTTTCCCATTACTTGCCTACATATAACATGTTGCAGGCTAACTGTAGATTGCAAGAAGTATTTCTTGCCCAAAATTGGATAAGAGAGACCTGTTTTGTATCCCCATCAGCCCATGTACAAAAGTAGTCACCGTGATATGCTGGAATACATATGTGACATTTGGCAGTCAGTAAATGTAAGAACACTATTAAAGATATTACTGTAATCATAGTTATTTTCATGTGGGATTAATACATATTTGACATTTGGCAGGTAAAGGGCAAGAAGATTGTAAGCATAGCCAATAATCATAACCAAGCGAACTATTCATGGTCGAACTATTCATGGTCAAGTCATGACAAATACAAGAACAACATGTAATTTGTTTATTCTCTCAGATAACAACATCAAAGCAATTATTCACTGTCCATGTAAATTACATGATCAAACAATGTCAAGAAGTCCATAGATGTTCACCTACCGGTAATTCCTTTAACACAATGTACTTACTTCACAGCAATCACTAACATATTGCGCCTACTCATGTCTCGAAATGTAGTGTTTATGACAGTAAATGGATACACATACATGTTTTGTTTTGCCAAAAATTAAAATTACAGTGTTCAGGAATGGTGTTTCAAGGTAACAGGACATTGGGTCCTGTAAGTTTCAGATGTCTGTCTGACCCATTGAAAATTCACAGGACCCATAGAATAAAATTAGACATACATTTCAGATTTAACATATCTTATAACTGGCACTGAAAGTATTAACAAACACAAGATATATAAACAGCAAACAATTGTCACATGTCAGATATAACAACTTAAGTCAGAGTCATTGTGAAATATAAGTCAGAACTGTAGACTTCTATCGGACCGTTGGCAAATCTGCCGGATTTGTCACAGGGTCAGACACTATTCGTGAACACTGTAATTAGTGTAGCTGGACGATCACGTCAACAAACTGCTTTCGCAGTGGAAATAGCGAGATCGCAAGAAACCTCATCGGTGACAGGTTAAATTGCTCCATGCATAAAAACTATCCGGCAATACACCAAAAAGCTGTCGCATAACCTTAGTTATGAATATAAATATTTTACATTTATAGAGCACAACCTGCAATGAAAATGACACAAAACTAGAATATATTTCTCTTTATAAAACAATAGTTTCAGATACTATCTTTTTTAAGATCACTGCATCAGAATTCAACTCAGAATATTATCGGGTACGTTTTAACTAAATCACAGGTAGGGGAACATGTGCACTGCACAGCTGATTGCTATTTCCGGTGCTGTATACCAGACAATTACACACGGTAATGTATATAATCCCTGCATATAAGGCAATGCCTAGCAAAAACAAGTTAGAACTGAATAGGTAAATAATCTGTTCTAGCGATGTTTAATTGCAAATTTGCCGTCTTTGGTCTTCTCTTGTGTGTTCGCTCACGCGAAGCGATAAGTCAGTCACAAATCACAATGTTGACACAAGTATAATCCCACCTCTCTCTGATTGTTGTAGTAAACAAGATTCAATTATGGCACCCAGCTTTGATCATTGCATGTCTATTGGTTGTGAGAACTTTGTGATGGATACCATCACTCAGGTGTTTGAAATGCACGAAAAAACAACTGCGCTAACAGGTCTTTTGTGAACTTTCCGTGAAAATTGCACCCTGTGAAAATATATACGTTTACAGTATCTGTCCAAAGCAGATGTATGTTTTAAAGCTGCCTTTACAAAATTTTCACAAATAATCAGAACCATTACATCACTTGATGTCAATAATTTATGAAATTTACAATTATTTGTTGAATGATGGTATGTGCTCATTTCTCAATGACACATATCCATCACATATAGAGTGAATCTCAGTTTTGGTGCTTATTGGTATTGCCAATTGAATAAGCCTGTTCAGGCTTTTCAGGTGATACCTGGACAGAAGAAGTGTTTGTGAAAAGCTAGGGAAAGGTTCACTAATGCGACAGGTGAATTAAGGAAACACATTGTAAATTAAGGTAATTGTAAATGGTTGTACACTCGTATAGTGTGCACAAATAAAGAATGATACAAATAAGTTTTTATACTTATAAATATGATTATGTTATTAATAGTATTATGGTTATAAATGTAAATATCAACACTTTGTGATCTTTTCAGTTGCCGTCAGAAGATGAGCCCCTGTTGCTAAAACTAAGGGAAGAATCAAGGTAAATTGCAGCAGTATCAATAGTGTTGATTATCCCTTGAAAGAGTGCAAGTAGATATTTGGTTGTGAGTGTCTGTATTGTGGTTTAACATACATGTGTTGACATGGGCGTCCCATGGGTAAAGGCGGAACAAGTGCACATGATGTCCCAAGGGTATAGGCAGAACATGTAAACAAACATGTCCTACGGGTATAGGCAGAACATATAGACAAGGGTGTCCTAGGGGTGTAGGCAGAACATATAGACAAGGGTGTCCTAGGGATGTAGGCAGAACATATAGACAAGGGTGTCCTAGGGGTGTAGGCAGAACATATAGACAAGGGTATTCCAGGAGTATATGTGGGACATATAGACATGGTGTCAGAGGGTATAGGTGGAACATATAGACATGGGTGTCCCAAGACTAGGGGTGGAACATATAGACGTGGGTGTCAGGGGGTATAGGTGGAACATATTGACAAGGCTGTCCCAGGGGTAAAGGCATCTAGACATGGGTGTCCCAAGGCTAGGGGCGGAACATATAGACATGAGTGTCCTTCAATATGTATACTGTATATTCTGATTTGTGGAGGGAAGAATATGTCCCGGTAAGTGGGTTAGTAGTGTAAAATTCTGAAAATGTTTGTCCCAGGGGTATACAAGAACAAACATTTAATTCAACATTTTTCATATTAATCAGGCACGTAGCAAGCCATTTTCTTCATGTAAGCCCAATAGGTTGCAAAACTTTACATTTAGATAGTATTGAGGGCTTGCCCAACCTTTAGCAACAATCATGTGTAAGCCCGGGCTTTTTTTATAATGGTAGCTACGCCCCTGTTAATGAGCAACTTATTTTCTTTTTAGGGCTGTTTTTTTACAACGGAGAAGCAGGGAATTACTGGACAATGATGAGCTACAGGTGCGTTTAAACAGTCTCAATTAGTGGTGTCAATCAAAGCATGTCTAGACAATTAATCTATGATAATGACATGACCAGATTCATATCTGTTGATTGTCCAATACATATACACTAAAATTTCTGCTTGCTTTCTATTTCACCTGAGATAAATGAGCTTTTGTCATGACCTGTTTCTCTAAAATATTTAGCATAAATAAACCTCTGGACCATTGACTGAAACCTCACATACATGTATTGTATACAGAAACTGTGGTTCCTCCTGGACAAGCACCACACACCACCACTGCTGGGCGAGGAGCAGATGATCAGCTATGAGGACTTCCTACAGGTCGGGAAGGAGGCAGGATTGAAGTGCAAGTAAGACAATATTGGTGCCAAGTTGATTCACCTTTCAACTCCTATCTGAACCAATTGGTTTCATTTCTCATGTGATTTGTTTAATTGAGCATCCAACAATTCCAACCAGTGATGTCATTGATCTAGATGCATCTAACATTTTTAGGTCAATGTCATTTTGTTTCTGAATATTAATCTCAGGTATTGACAGTAAACATACATTAATATTTAAAGAAAGGCTGTCCATCAAAATTTGGCAAAATGTTTGTGATGACATTTTGTCTTGGTTCTCTGGTATCTCAGCTTCAGTATGTTTGCTTTTTGTCAAATGGAACAACCAGTGATAGCTTTGTAGTCACTAATATTTGTTTCTATTTCAGACCATTTTTTCATGCAACTGTGTTCAGCAAGCTCCTCCAGTCTGATCCGTTCGGGAGGATCTCCATCATGCAGTTCTTTAACTATGTGATGAGGAAGGTGTGGCTCCACCAGACTCGGATAGGACTGTCACTCTACGATGTGGCTGGTCAGGGATATCTCAAAGAGTCGGTATGTATTTCACGTCATGACACTGGCGGTGTTGACTGGTACTTAGTATACACATTCCAATATTCTGACTCAATCTTTGACTGCCCTAGTACAGCAATATTAATATAATTTTATACAATGTCTGTAAGATATGGTTTTATTTTCCAGGATTTAGAGAACTATATATTGGAACTGATACCCACACTGCCACAGGTAAGGGAGATAATTCCTACATGATTACTTGTATTGATCTGTTGTAATGGGAGAAGTGATAGATAACCTTGTGACATGCTAGCTCATCTGATTCCTTAAAATAGATGATATACAGTCAGATCTCGTTACTCCGACACTCATTAATCCGACAATCACGTTAATCCGACAAAAAATTAGGGAACCATTTAAAACAGTGATAATTACTCTCGTTAATCCGACATTCTCGCATTCCGACTCCAACACACCAATCTAGCAACTGATTATTGTAAAAACATCTAAAAAATCTGACAATCAACACAGCCGGTCGGATGATCCGACCGTATACAAACAATCACACGTGAGTGGTAATTAGCGTGTGCCTTACTGGCTACTTGACACCGGCGTCGGTGAACATCACACTTGTTAATTAGGAACACAGGATAATTAATTGAGACGATTTAATCAAGAAATAACAGTAGAGCGAGCTGTATAAAATGTTTACAACCGACATGAGTTTTCATCACAAGATGTTTGTCACGAGTACCCCACCTGCTAAGCGAATGTATCTGACCTCCTGAAGCAGTCTGCTTAGTGGTTGAGCGTCTCTACGACTGATTCCAATGCTTCAAGCTATCTGAGGCCAAAACATCGTTGAACACTTTGCAAACATTTCTGACACACCACTTAGACGTGTTTGATGTTAATGACCATCAAAGACTTTTTCAAGTTATAAATTATATATGTTATGATACACGCCTGATTGTACATTAGAAGTCCACATGTTATTTTGGAATTAGTTGTATGGAAACTGTAACATATTCAACATCCGGGTCATAATGGCAGCTGATATGCGGTAAAAACAAACGTGAGTTTTGTGCCAATGTGGTCATGAAATAGATATGAAACGGTTCGCTTATGTGATTATATATGTATGTTATGCCATCTACGAATGTTAATAAATGATAACAAGTATGTATTGTTAGTATTTTTTTATTTCTGTGAATATTTTTACGTACGATGAAGATAACTAGATCTACCATTTCTGATATGCATGCAACAGTATGACGATCATGACATTTAGTAAACATTGATATTTTCACACAAATACATTAATCCGACATTTTCATTAATCCGACATTTCCGTTAATCTGACATATTTCTCTGCAACCACAAGTGTCGGATTAACGAGAGCTGACTGTATGTGGAGCATGTTTTATGTCAGCCATGGTGTGCTGGGCTATTGATAAATTTGTACTTATTCAATTGTACTGTGTCTTTGTTAAGCATTTGTTAGTTTTTCTTCAAAATATGACTTATTGTATAATTAGTTGTTATAAGTATGAAATGTCATGGTAGTACAAAATGTTTTATGGTGATCTGTTGCAGTTGAATGGTCTGGAAAAGTCCTTTTACTCATTCTATGTCTGTACAGCTGTGAGAAAATTCTTCTTTTTGGACCCTGGACCCTCTGCGAACTGGCAAAATCAAAATACAAGATATACTTGCATGCAGTTTCTTAGATGATCTGTTAGAGGTAAGCAATATTTATGATACTATCAAGTTTCTATATGTCAGTCCACCCGCAATATATTAGTGTCTGATCATTGTTTGATTTGATATGCATGCTTATATATAATATTGTAAGTTTTTCAGCTCTCCTCTCAAATTGTGAGACAGCTGAAATCTTGTGTGTGTGTGTGTGTGTGTGTGTGTGTGTGTGTGTGTGTTTGTTACTTTAATGTTAAAAGCGGATCAAGTTGTTTAAGGAATCAAAGTTGGAGTTTAAAAAAATTGTCTTCTGGTAGTCATCTTTGATTTGAAGAAAAAATGCCACAAATGATCTTCCAACGGCCTAATATTTACATGGTGCCAAGTTTCTTTCAAATGTTGCAGGTTTCCTCAGGGCCAAAGAAAGGGGCTCAAATTAGTGTGAGGCATCAAAACTTGAACTTAAAAAATTGTCTTCAGTCATCTTTGATTTAAAGAAAAGATATGAGTTGTAGTTATTCCTGTTTTGACAGTTGCGTGATGAGGACCTATCCAAAGACATGCAAGAATCCAACTGGTTCTCTGCACCATCAGCACTCCGGGTATATGGGCAGTATCTCAACCTGGACAAGGACAGGAATGGGATGCTCAGCAAAGAGGAACTAGCAAGGTGATTGTTGTAGTAGTACTCTCACCTGATTTTGTCTTACTCACTGTTGCTGTGTTTAACCATTATGTAATAATGAATGTATGTCTGTTCCCTAAAACAATACCTACTTGTTAGAGATGTATTATTGCTTGGTGTTTGTTTTATGAGGGTAGATGTGTGGATTGTTTACCTGAGATGCCCAGCTTCCAGCAGGATTTGAAAATGTATAAATGTCAGTGGTCACTTCTGCATAAGGTCATCATAGCTGCATTCAACAGGACCTATAAACCCCTTACTGATGTTCTGATATTGCTATATCCAGGTATGGTACAGGGACCCTGACAGACGTGTTCCTCGACCGAGTGTTCCAGGAGTGTTTGACGTATGAGGGGGAGATGGACTACAAGACATATCTGGACTTTGTGCTGGCCATGGAGAACAGACGAGAACCTCAAGCTCTACGTTACCTCTTCCGGATCCTTGATGTGCAACATAAGGGCAATCTTAATGTCTTCTCTCTCAACTACTTCTTCAGGGTAGGTCGTGATTCTCTTTAAAGACCTCGTATCAGCTTACACTTTTGGAAGTTAATGGGTGGTTTGGCTACTCAAGACCTTTAGCCAATGTTCTACATCCTTTGATCCCCAAGTAACATTGAAACATTGAAATCATGCTTATGTTGTTGGGGGCAAGAGTAACTCAGTAATCAAAGGTGCTGCAGAGTTGTGTCCCTTGGACAAGCCAGAACCCTACGACTGTGGGTTCATTTTCCAACTGGCTTTGATTATATTTTTGTGTTTGCAAACACCATGCCAATGCTCATGGCTCAAAGTTGTAAACATCTCACACCTGCATCGCTTTGAGCTAATGGGCGTTAAAGTCATTGAACTCTCACTCACTCACTCACTCACTCACTCACTCACTCACACTCACCTCACTCACTCACTCACTCACTCTCCTCACTCTGTATAATGTTTGTGTGGATCCCTCCATTACCTACCTATAGGGTTGTGTATCTGTCACTCACTCACTCACTCACTCACTGTATAATCACTCACTCACTCACTCACACTCACTCACTCACTCTACTCACTCACCACTCACTCACTCACTCACTCACTCACTCACCACTCACTCACTCACTCACTCACTCACTCACTCACTCACTCACTCACTCACTCACTCACTCACTCACTCACTCACTCACTCACTCACTGTAGAATGTTTGTGTGGATCCCCTCCATTACCTACCTATAGGGTTGTGTATCTGTTTCAGGCTATCCAGGAGCAGATGAAACTTCATGGTCAAGAACCTGTGTCTTTCCAGGATGTGAAGGACGAGGTGTTTGACATGGTCAAACCAGCCAACCCTCTGGCCTTGTCTCTACAAGATCTCATCAACTGGTAGGCAGAATTTCTTTCTTTGTTCCAAGGATCTTTTTTAACAGATCATAGGTGATCAAATGTATGGAGCATGTCCATCCGTCTGAGATGATGGGGACAGATTTTCTCAAAAGCTGTTATAGATAGGGAAACCAAATTTGGTATGTGTTTTTAGGACATGAATGCCTTGATGGAGTTCAAAATTGGAAACTGTGTTACAATTATTTACAGAGTTATGGCCCTTGTCATGTGTTTCTTGACTTGGTGCACATTATCCCCAATGAGAACAGATTTTCTCATTTAACAGCTTATGTATCGCTATTTGTAGGAAGGATGAATAGTTGTCAAGAATAAGAACAGAACACTGTGGAGGGGGATATTGATGACCGTGTCTTCTTGTTTTGTTATATCATGACTGAACTCAGCATTTAATTATGGAGTACCATTGCTAATTGTCCACATGTTGTATGTTCCCAGTGGCAAAGGGGACACAGTTGTAAGTATCCTCATCGACCTGAATGATTTCTGGACCTATGAGAACAGAGAGTACTTGATGCCTGAGATGAGCGAGGACTGACTATAGGCCAGTATAGGAAGATCGGGAGTGCATATCTAGGTCTCACAATGTCAAGCATGCTTTTCAACTGAGGCTATTCTGGAAACCTCACTAGAGAATGAAAGTGTTTGTGGATGTGATTTGTGGAGCATCCAAATACATTTGTAAAACTTTGCCTAAGAAGATGGTGAAGAATTGATCCATACACAGAATGGACCGAGACTCGCATCATTCCAGTCTGGTGTCCGTCACTGCCAGCAGTGTAATAGTCCTCATGTGTCAACAATGCAATTGCCTTCATTCCAGTCACCACTATCTGGGAACATGGTCATCATTCTCACACATTGCTCATTGCTCGTGCCAGCTACAGTAGTCGTAATCATGTCGCAACTGAGTCCCCAGGGATCACTGTGTTTGCTATCAATCAACTAACCACTCAACATTCACATCCTCGCTCACCAATCTGAATGTACATGTTGAGTAGTTCTGTACTTATATGTTCCCTTCCAGTCTTTACAGTTTGATTCCCTTTTTGTATATTGTGTGTGTGTGAATGTGCACCCCCTACAAGGAGTTAAGCTCAGTAATTGTAACCCATTGTGTATAGCAGTAAGATCATGTGAAAATACTGTCCATTTACCTTGTCTATGCCTGTGTTTCTGTATTGCTTTGCTGAATGGGGTCCTATGTTTTAGATTGAAGGGAACAAAGGGTTGCTCACATATGTTTTATGCTTGCAATGGGAAATGTTACATTCCTCATATAATTGTGGTTAAAGAAGTGGTGCTGGGGATATCCTGGAGTTTGATAAGTAACTAGTATATAAATGTGCTTAAGATTTGGCTTCTCTACCTACTTTAACGTTATACCCCAATCCGTTAGAAACAGTACTTGAAGAACGTATTTGTGACTAATTGTCATTCTCACAGATGTATGTTATATATTGTATTTCTTGAACAGAAGCCTTCGAGAAAGTTGAAGTGTGAAACATATTCCATTAGTTTCAGTGACTGCAATACCCTTATGAGATATTTCTATACATCTATGTAAAATTGGCAGAAACCGGCCCAGTCATCTAAGGGTGATGCAATTCACTTAGGTGTGAAACCTGTGATTGAGGGGGATTGAAATTCTGGTTACGGCCTGATTATGTTTCTCAGTTTCTCAGCACCATAACCATTGTTATGTGTTCCGACAAAGTGGTAAGCATTTAAGATCACTCTGGGCTTTCCTCCCACATCAAGCTCTACTAGTAACTGAAATACAGTTCAAAGCGGCATTAAACCCAACTCAGTCACTCACTCTGTGTTATATTACAGGGGATTTGTTCAGTATGGAAGCCTGTTCATTTCCTGTCACCTTGTTCTGCATGGACTATGAGTACAGAAAGAGTCTGAAAGATGAGATGGACGAATTCCAGCAATAACAATGTCATCAACTTACACAATGTTGTCAAGTTGACTTAGTGCTTCTCTGTTAGTCATGACACAAAACAGTTACTATGGTTACCCACATTCTGTGATGCCAAAATCATCATACATTGCACTGCATTTGCATCATGTTTATCTTGTATATTTCCCAAAAAATTCAGGATTATCTTATTATACCAGTAAATTGTTTTAAGGAACAGCAAGACCTCATTAGTTCAGTCCTTAGGCTGGGGCAGTGGGGTAGCCTGGAGGTTAAAGCGTTCGCTCGTCATGCCATAGACATGGGTTCGATTCCCCACATAGGTACAATGTTTGAAGTCCATTTCTGGTGTCCCTGCCATGATATAGCTGGAATATTGCTGAGAGCAGCATAAAATTAAACTCACCCACTCACTCAGTCCTTAGGCCAATGAAACTTTCACAAGATATCAGGAGTGTCAGACAAGCTGTGTGTGGCTCTTTTGCATAACTTGAAGTGTAATCTGTGATGACAAGGGTGCCGTTCCACTAACCGATCTTAGCCCTACGCCAATCGTAAACCCATAAAATCCCAATCTTAGCGTGACGTTACGATCGGCATACCGTTCCACTAACCAATCTTACCTAAGTCAATCGTAAAGTTAAGATTCAAAGTCTAAGTTGCTCATGACCAACTTAAGATAGCTAAAATCAATCATAGAGAAACCAAAATGGTGGCTTTGCTATTCTATGTGAAAAATAAGAGCGAGCATTTCACCGTGAGCGTCCCCTAAAATCCCCCATGAAATGAATTTGTATATTTCTGTGATGTGAACAAACACTGCACTGAAGCCTTACAAATGTCAGGCCAGTCTGACCACTGTCGTCATGGGAACACAACCAAGCGAGTCAGTGTAACACATTTGTATTGTACAACAATATTGCAACGTCATGGTTAAGAATAGGGACAGCCATGAAGTGAACAATGTTCTGAAGCAAAAAGATACAAATATGTTTGATTTCACTGGGCATATTTGGTGGGAGATTCTAAAGGCAGACCGTGTGTTATTCAGGCACATATTAAAAGCTCTGACACAATTGACATTTTTAAAGTCCAGACTTAAAACCTGTTATCAGTTTATTACTTACAATCTCGGCTGTAAATGCTCTCGGGTAAATTATCTGTACATGGCGTTTTGAGCATGCCCCAGGATGTGGAATAGGCGCACTATAAATATGCATTTATTATTATTATATTATGCCTGATACCCAGCGTTCACTACGACTTGCACCTGAAACCAAGGTGCTCACTACCCTAATATTTTGCTCCAGCCTTTTCTCCACGTTTACACTTGGTTGGAAAAATACCAATGAAGGCCGGGTTAGAATATTGAACTTCAGTAACCCATGCTTGTCGAAGAGGCCACTAACGGGATCGGGTGGTCAGGCTTGCTGACTTGGTTGACACATGTCATCGGTTCCCAACTGCGCAGATCGATGCTCATGCTGTTGATCACTGGATTGTCTGGTCCAGACTCGATTATTTATAGCTAAGATACATAAGCGTTAACTAACATGAACGCCATGTTAGTGAACGCTATGCATCTTAGTTAGATTATTTACAGACCGCCGCCATATAGCTGGACTATTGCTGAGTGCGGCGTAAATCTAAACTCACTCACTCACTCAGTTGGTTCGTAAACTACTTCCATCATTTGCTAGACTATGCAAAGGGAGATAACTCGTGCCTTTGTGCTCGCACGAAAGAGTCTCGATCTAAGCTTGGATCGGATCGTAAGATCGGGACCGGCTACAATCGGCCTAAAATCGGTTAGTGGAACGGGTGTAACTTTTAGCTAAGACGATTGTAAAATTGGCGTAACTTGCTAAGATTGATCTTAGATAAGATCGGTTAGTGGAACGGCACCCTGGGTCCTCTGACAGGTGTCCTCACCTCGGCATGTCAGTGTTACATGTACAGGGGTTTGAGTTAACAAGGTTTTACTGTATAAAATCATCACTGTGTTGTAGTGGTACACAAACACTGCCAAGCTTGTGAGCTTGTCAGGAAGGTTTTGTTCACACTGTGTGTATCAAGCAGTTGAATTTTCTACACATTCGACCAATTACCTTACAAACCCCTGGAGGTAGCTACACTTGTGTGTCCTTGTGTCCATGTCTGTATGGTATATAGGGATACTGCTTATATGTGCAACTACTGCATGGTTTGTATCAACAGCAACATCCATTCTAATCAGCCTTCAATAAACATCAGCTGGATTTTTAAATTTGCAAATATATTTCTCAACAGTTAACAGTTGGTTAAGGAACCACTTGGGTTTTTTTGTATTACTTAAGTTCATCATGTCATGGCTTGACAGACTGAGTGTAGTATTTTGGAAGAATTGGGTGGCCCTTAAATTGTATAGAGTAGTATATCACCTTGAAACACCAAATCAAATCTCCAGCATAGTGATGTGACATTTGTTCGCAAATTTGTAGGACAATTATTTTTTATCTTATGGCAAGGTGCAGATCTGAATGTAAAGTATTAGATATGTTAGATATACAGTAGATGTACAGTAATTGTGAAGGGTCTAGAACTGAATGTTAGAAGAGTTGTGTAGTTAGGATTTTGTCATGGAACTACCACTGCCAGTATTAGTGTTCATGTGAGTCCAAAATGTGTCATGCCAGACCAACATTTGGCATTAATAACACCAAATTTTGTTTATGGTTGAGTTTGTATATGTAATAGGGACCATATTTATATAATATTATGATTATATTTTTTGCTTGATGGTTGAGGAACAATTATTGTTACAAACATTGAGGGGTGATCTCAAAAGTAAATACTGACACTTTCTGTGAGAAATGTTATATTTGGGATTACACTTTGAAAACCCACAGTGCAGGCAGTTGGACACCTAATCGCCAGCACACAAAGTTAGCAATCCTATGGAAGCCTCGGTAGCTGAGTTGATTAGGTCACTGTCTTTTTGTGCTGGCAATTAGGAGACTGACCCTGAGTGTTGGTTTGAATCACAAATGGGACTCAACCCCAGAATTTGTACTTTACTAGGAATGTGTAATCCCCCCAAATAATGTGTTACTTTGACCACTTTCTGAAAGGCATCATCTTTTTGTCTCAAAACCTTTGGTGTTGCATGTATGCTCATGGACATTTGATATTACCCCTCCACTGCTAAGACACCAATATCATTACAGCTTCTATGAAAGGCTGATTTGTATTGTTCCAAAGTGTTATTTGTGATACATTGTGTGAATGTGTGTAGATGAAGTATGTGCAGTTTTGTGTTGGTAAGGGGTGGGTGTTATATAGGTGTTGTACCAGGGGTGGATATTCTTGTCATTTACAGCAAGGGATTTACAGCATCACTTAACAGGCTGATGCAGGGGTACACTGTGTGCAGGAGACATCAGCTTCAGATGGATTCTATGGCTAGAGATAGGGGATATTATCATCAGGGGGGAGGAGGGGATCTACCGTGTGAGGGTTATGTCACAGCTACAGTGTGTATGGTGATCTCCAGCAGCCACCATGTATGCTATGTCTCATTTATGCAATGTTTACTGGTATCACAATAAAGATTTGAAAGCTATTGTATTAGTTGTGTTTATCTGTATAGCCGTTATTTACATAAAAGAAATACTTTGAAATGGGTAGAAATTTCCAGAGACATTGTAGGTTTACCTGACTAAATTAAGTGAGTTTATGTCCTGGGCCCTATTTCTCACAGAGCCATGGTGTTCAGAAGCTCATGTCGAAGTGTGGGAGTTAACCCACTATAGAAGGTATATCTTAGTGGATCAGTGCCCTGGCCTCTTTGGTTGGCTTCAATCGTGCATCATCAGCATGAACATCTAAACACCTTTGATCCAATGAGGCAGAAACTTCAGATGCTTGTGTTCTTACCAGTGATGACAGGTTTGTTTTCAAGATGTTTACATCCAATGTTCACCATGTCACCACGACACCTGACTACTTCTTTCAAATGCGGATATCCTCATGAGGTCACTTACAATGACAGCTTCGTTACTGGGTGATTACGCCACCAGTTGATTTAAGTCAAACTCTTGTTAACGCCACCATATCATGAATCATTGTACCCAATGTCTTCAAATTTGGTGACAGCCTACATTGGGGATTACGCAGACATTCAGTCGATTTGGGTGACCTTGACCTTATTTTCAAGGTCACCACGACACTTTGACCACTTTTCAAACTCTTGTTAACGTGATATCTCATGCACTGTTGTACCCAGTGTCTTCAAATTTGGTGACAGCCTACATTGGGGATTACGCAGACACCAGTGGATTTGGGTGACCTTGACTCCTTATTTTCAAGGTCACCACGACACTGACCACTTTTCAAACTCTTGTTAACGCGATATCTCATGCACTGTTGTACCCAATGTCTTCAAATTTGGTGACAGCCTACATTGGGGGATTACGCAGACACCAGTTGATTTTGGGTGACCTTGACCTTATCTTCAAGGTCACCACGACACTTTTCACATTTTTAACTCTTGTTAACGCGATATCTCATGGACTGTTGTACCCAATGTCTTCAAATTTGGTGACAGTTTACATTGGGGGATTACGCAAACACCAGTTTATTTGGGTGACCTTGACCTTATCTTCAAGGTCACCACGATACTTTGACCGCTTTTTAAAGGCGATATCTCATAAAACATTGCACCCAATGTTTTCAAGTATGTTGACAGCCTACATTGGGTGATTATACAGACACCAGTCATATCAGGCATCTTGTATGTGACCCAAAAATATAAAGTAGTAAATATAGATATTCCATTTTTAGCGGAGGGGGGACATTGCCATATCAGTGGCAAACACTTGTTTATAGCCGTTACTCATTTATTATTTCCTGTCAAAATGTAATGACATTTGATGTATGTGTAGTTAGCAGTGAGACAGTTTCCTTCCAAATGACAATGGAAACCTATTTTTTGCAATTACACTGCAAAATGTATTGAAATTTGGTGTTTTGTTTGGTGTGTGATTCAACAAAATATATTTTCAAAAATGACCTGATGTCGGACCTTACTGTATACCCTGAGGATGCCCTGGCAGAAATATAATCCATATCAGAATTCACATTTGCCACGTCACAGCCAATCTTGTAAGTGGAAATACTGATAAGAATTACTGAATTATGTAACTGTAAACTACATGTTTAACACGAAATCGAAACGTCTGCCCCGGACAGTAACCAGGAATGGTAATGTACATGGCGCCGTGAGCTGTTATGTGCCTGGATATGAGTGCCATATAAGCTGACTATTGCTATTACTAATGGTCTGTGGATGATACCAAGAGATGAAAGAATGAGGGTGAGAAACACAAACGGCTACAGCCCTTCATTACTGCTTTCAATCAGTTCATTATAAATCATGACAAATATATTGGAAGGGTAATGTCAAAAATGTAAGAATCGCATTTGCTTGCTACTACAGCATCTATAACATCAGTAAAGTCCACCATTTCCTTGACATTCAGATAGTCCAGTGATGATAGCCTCAATGACATGACAAGGCCTGTGTTCCTTTCTGTGCTCGACCATGACGTCGGCACCAGTCGGCAACCGCCCTATGATATGCTACATGACCTCAGTAAGACCACCGCTCTATGGTCCGTCGTAACATGCACTCAGTTCCACCCTATATTGAACCATGGCATGGCCCTAGTCCCGCTCCACGATCAGACATGGCATGGTTCAACTCCATGTTCGACAATGGCATGGCCCTAGTCCCGCTCCATGCTCAGACCTGGCATGGCCTCAGTTCACCTCCATGTTCTACGATGACATGGCCTTATTTCCATAGTATGCTCGACCACGCCATGGCCTGATTTACGCTCTACGACTGACAAGACCTTAGTTCAACTCTATGTTCGACCATAGCCGCAGTCCCACTCAGACATGGCCATGTCTGTACCCCAACCCTATACCTAAACCACTCTGTCAATCCGAACCAATATGCTGGAGCCCAATATGTCTTTGACCCCACTACGCCCGGCCCCCATACACGGAGTAGCCTGTGGCGGAGTTGGACTCAGGCCTGATGACGGGGCCGAAGGCGAGTCCTATTCCCGCCACTGTTGGAGCCAAACCAATGCAGCCCCGGCGGAACCACTTCCAGCTGGTACGGAACACCCGGCGGATACGCTTCCTGATCTGAAATTACAAGTGGGGCATTTAGTCCTGTTCTTGTAGCAATAGCCATTAGGTAGTAGAGCATGATGGGATTATATAGGTGATATAACCTCCCTGGTATAGTAAATTTATAGAAGAGTCGGTCCCACGCTCATACCCTATGTTCAGATCCAGTGATGATCAAACCTGTGATCAGACGGCACACATGTTTAGACCCTGTGATCAGACTGTTTGATTAGATCCTGTGATCAGGCCCAGCCGTTAGACCCTTTGATCAGATCCTGTGTTCAGACACTGTGATCAGACCCTTCGATGAGATCCTGTGATCAGACACAGTGATCGGACCCTGTGTTTAACCCCTTCGATCAGATCCTGTGATCAGACACAGTGATCAGACCCTGTGTTTAAACCCTTCGATCAGATCCTGTGATCAGACACAGTGATCAGACCCTGTGTTTAGACCCAGTGATCAAATCCTGCGTTCAGACCTTGTGATCAGACCCTGTGTTCAAACACTTCTATCAGACCCTATGATAAGACCCTATGCTCACTGCACTGTTTATATTGCAGGTAGAGGTGAGGTGAGGTGAAGTGGAGTTTAACACCGCGTTCGAGATATTTCACTCATACATGAACGTTCATGTGCGCGCCTGACAGTCTGTCTGCCTGAACATGTCGACAACAGAATGCGACTTACATTTCCATCTGGGATGGCTTCTGTAAGTGAAAACATAACCTTTAATCCCGAATTTATAAAGTTCTGATAAAAACTGCTAACTCAATTTAAATTTTAAAAAGACCCCCAGTTAGATGGTGATCCTGAAACTGAGGAAATTCTACACCTGCGTCATTGCAGTAAGGACTCAGCGGAAAGGAACGTGGTTCTGGGACTGTGAGACAGAGTAGTACTAACGTTTACGATTCGGGCACTGGTCGATCGGGATAATTTGGGTAGTAGTTTCGAATCAAACAGTTGACTCACTACTCCGAAGAACCATATCGCTACCAACTTCTCCAAGCAAAGCCCAAAATATGGTGAGTGAGTGAATTTAGTTTTACGCCGCACTCAGCAATATCCAAAATATGGACTCCCTCTGTTACTGAAACCAGGATCGGCCCCTGTTGGATGCATGGCTCTGTTCTAGCATCACGTGGCGGGTTTTGTCACAAACTGCTGATAATTAGTGGAAACAGGAAAAACATGTACGCAGAAACTTTCCAATATTGTTATTGACGATGGTTATTTATAAGTGAAGTCCGTTTGACGGTCGAACTGTTTCCTGCCTTGTCGATCGCATCACATCAATGACCATCTGTCTGTCAAATCTTTTCAGCAATTTTTATGCCTATACTATATTATTAATGAATTAATTATCAGTACAGGTACAAATTGTGTTGAAGTACAAAGCATACTTGTGTTTCCTTATCTAGTCATACGTGCCTCCGCTGAAGTGTGTAATCCATGATAAGTGGCCAGCATATTGCAAACTTAATATATTACAAACATATGTTGTTGCCATACACGGCATCGGTTATATGTTACATTTCAAAAAACACGCGCTGTTTGCTCATTTGACCAAACCGAGAGGTGTTTTCTGCCCATATATCATCTTTCGTACTGATAACTGAAAATTGGTGTTCTTTAGAAACTAGTCACAATGCAAAATCACATCGCAGCAATATCACATATATACGGCCAGTAAATATACGTATGATATTGCTTGTATTCCACGTGACTTGGAAACGTGCAGTATTGATCATTTCCCGAGGTTGAAATCAGAAATGCATGCAAGAGGCACCTTAAACTCTCCAGTTTAGCCTACGGATGTATATGGTAAATTGCTTCCCTCGTCAGGGGCGTAGCTACCGTTGTAAAAAAAAAAGGCCCGGGCTTACACATGATTGTTGCTAACACAGTTGGGAAAGCACTCAATACTATCTAAATATACATTTTTGCACCCACACGAAACAATTGGCTTGCTACGCGCCTGCTCGTTTATTCTTCTTGTAAGAGTGAGTGAGTTGGCGTTTAACAATGACAATAATTACTCAAGTTTCATCACGGTGTGTCGTTAAGTTGTGCGAGTCCTGAATGATCCAGGGCCTAGATTTTCGAATCTCTCTGAGCGCTAAGATAGTCGTAAGTTAATGTTAATGTATGGCACTTACGACTATCTTAGCGCTAAGAGAGGTTGGAAAATCTAGGCCCTGGTCTTTGATGGTTAACACTTGGTCAAACGTATGATCACAGGTATGGTGATGCCAAGCCTAGAAATATAATCCAGACGAACCAGGATTCGAACTCACGATCAATTTAATTCTTTATTAACCTTACATTTTACAACCTATATCGACGATTACATACAGCATAAATTGATACAGGTGGGCGGGTTTGACAATTCATGAACATGTCACAAGTTATTTTAGACATTATATCAGCAATGTTTTCCTCCCACAGCTTGACACAGAGTACAATCGGCGTGACGAAATAACGCTTTAATAATTACGTTACCCCACCGCCATGTGTCAAGTGACGACAGGATTCGACTATTGGCCATCGCACACCAGACATGCTACGCGTTTATAGCACTTTCAACACTGGGTAGACACGTATATTCGTACTGCAAAAGGGAAGCGTGGCTCCGATTTGTATTAGAACTCTTAACTATATCTTCTTGTTAATGAAGTGAGTGAGTTTAGTTTCACGCCGCCTTTAGCCATATTCAGCAGCCTGGACACTAGAAACGGATTTTACACATTGTAATTTACATGAGTAATGAAATGGCGTTACTTTATAAAGGACCAACCACTACAGGTTATATTTGTGCTGTCCATTGACATTGTAGGTTTTTTTATTATAGGATATTTATATAGCGCACAGATCCACGCAACCATTGCTTGCTCAAGGCGATGGTATTTGTTTCCCTCGATCATTGGATGTCAATCTCAACGTCACATCGTGTTATCAATCTCAACTCCCTGGGAGTAATACAACTCTTGCTGTCACTAGGCGCACCGAGTTTATTGTGGCTCTCTCATCCTAACGAGGTTGTGGAACGATACAAAAAATTAAGAGCTGCTTTACGACGTGGTTTAGGACGTCGTAGCGCTAAGAGGCTTTCGTGAAACGGCACCCTGGTCTTTGATGGTTAACACTTGGTCAAACCTAAGAGTAAAGGTATGGTGATGACCAACCTGGGAAATATAATCGAGACGAACCGGGATTCGAACTCACGATCAGAGGTGTCTGGCGTACCGAATATACGTAACTCTGAACAGCAATATGCGCTACGTTAGACGTCTGGGCCACCGGTGTTCACAGATGTCTGCAGACTTATATTGCAGACTAACATATCTTACACAAATGTACATGTCAGTTGTCTTGGTGTGAAAAGGGGTGATGGGGTAGAGAATACGACAGGTTTTATTACATGTATATAGTGAGTGAGTGAGAATAGTTTCAAGCTGCCATTAGCCATATTCAGCAGCCTGCACACTAGAAACGGATTTTACACATAGTAATTTACATAAGTAATGAAATGGCGTTACTTTGTAAAGGACCAACCACTACAGGTTATTTTTGTGCTTTCCATTGACATTGAAGGTTGACATACGACAGGTTTTATTATATAGTGAGTGAGTGAGTGAGTATAGTTTCAAGCTGCCTTTAGGAATAGTCCAGCAATATTGCCGCCTGGGACACCAGATTTCACACATTGTACATAAGTAGGGAATCGAACCCAGATCTTCGACATGACGAGCGAGTGCTTCAACAACCACCAGGCTATCCCATCGTCCCTTTCCCTGAAGAAATGCATACATACGGCTGGACAAAAGTCTCTGAATATACAACTTCTTCATTACGATATATGCGCCGTTTTGGTGTAGATACTAACGCCGCTATCATTGTTTTATCAGGCAGGTAAGTGTATAAGCTTCATAACGGTGTTAGCATCTACATCGAAAAAGTGCATACATTGCCATATAGAAGTTGTATATCCATAGAACTATCCCCCTTGTTTAATCATTTCTTGTGTAGCCTACCATATTTAGCAACCATCAACCGCAGGTGAATACTAGTACTTTCCTTTGTCCGACAGCTTAATCAAAACTCGTTCTATTTGATGTAGCACTCAACTTGTAAGCATATATGTTAAAAAACTTTCAAATATTTTTTAGATGTAACACATGTTATATTCGGGATTACTTTTACAAATATAACACGTGTTACATTAAATGGCATTGTGTATTAATATTTTAGATGAAACTCAGCAATTCCTGTATTAATTCTAAAATTGTTCCAGCTATATTATATTTTCATTACCTGTATATAATATATGCTTTGTTATATCAATAGGCTTACATTGTGTACAACTGTCACGAGTACCGTTTACAGTTCCTGTGACTTTAGATTTATGTACATACACCGGCAAAATGAGGTGAGACGCTAATAAACTATCTGTCCGTCTATATATACTCAAAAGAACATCCGATTCAGGTGAGCTAAAAACTGACATGCGTCTGGAGTGACGCAGTGTTTGGGGGTGAAGTCTACAATGGATAATGGATAGTTTGTGGAGGGTCCTCCTTTTTAAGTACTCATGCACTGAAAATCACTAGTTCCGTTCCCCAAACCCTAAACCTAACTAAACCTAACTAAACCTAACTCTAACCCTAAACCTAACCCTAACTTAAATTTTGACTTTTGGATGAGTTCTCTAGTAATTGTTGTGTTAAGTTTGTTAATAAGTTTAGTATATCTATAAATATTATTTGGGATGGGGATGGGAGGAACTCTTACCAATACAACTTCTTTGGATAACGTATTTCGGAGCTTACCTTCTTGTTTCGTACTTTCTTTTTTTCCTTCTTTTCTTGTTTCAGAAGGTGTCTGGTCTGAGGGTTGGCTGTGTGGGGATGACGCCCATCTATCAAAGGGTTCCTGTCATTATCCCCGGGTGTCACAACCTCTGTGTCCTCGCTGTCAGTCGTCCATTCGTCTGGGTGTCCGTCATCTCTTGAAGGATCGGGACTCGGTGACGTCTGGGTGGATATCATCCTAAATAGTTTCAGAGCAATGTCGTCTGCTCCGTCAGAATATCATATATCCATCGCCATTAGTGGCATGTCCGAATCGCACCACCTACATCCAAATGGGTACAGTCCGCGTACAGAGGACTATCATTAGTGTTGTCGTCTGATTAAGAACGCCGGACTTATGTCGTCTGCCGAGGCATTCTTGTTATCAAACGGCATGTGTGTTCCGATCGGATTTGCGATAATACGAACTGTCAAAGTTATACCCAACACGGTGTCTGCTGCTCTTCAAGAAAACACAGTATATGTACCCTGTTCACGCGAAGCGTAAGTGTGTATATCATGCCATTTAGATACAAGTTAACATCCTCATCAAAGTCATCTGAATCCTAAATCCTGTTCACAAACCTTCAGCATCTCTCCTGAGTTTATCCACACAACATGGAGCGGTGGTAAATTCAGTGACACCCAACAGTCGACATGGAACGTGCTCGTCTTGTCGGAGATTAGCGTTGAGCCCCGTCCTATATAATGCCGCTTACTCACAGGTCAGGGAGACTGTGATTACACACAAATTCGCTGATACAACTGTCACGTGACCTGGACAATACAACTGCTTGGCTACTGGGGTAGCTGACTGAATGGGTGAAGCAGGAGACGTCATGCCTGGGTGAGCTATCTCATGAGTCGCCTCTTGTAAACATATTACTTAATATTCCCGAATACATTTAGTGTATTTAATTTAATGAAGGTAGACCTTTGAACCATCTGATATCATAACTAGACCTTCAGGTACATCTCTTCAATCTATATCAGATCTTCATTAAAGATAAGCAATGCAGCCAAATGTCTATATACTATCGTTTTTTCCATCACACAGAACATGATAATGAGAAACTATAAGTTTACGGGATTGTTTTTTTTAAATATAGCCTTGCATCTTCATGGTGTTTGTTTGTATATGTTTGTTGTTTAACGCCACACTCGGCAACATTCCAGCTATATGACGGCAGTCTGTTAGTAATTGAGTCTGGACAAGACAATCCGGTGATCAACGTCATGAGCATCGATTTACGCATAAGGATAGAAAATGATATGTATATGCCTAACTGGCACTGAGTTTTTGATATCACAGTTTTGATATTATACCAGATAAGAACTCAAGATCCTCAGCCCTTCAGTCCTCGAGTGAGTGAGGGACTTTAGTTTTACGCCGCTTTTAGCAATACTCCAACAATATTACAGCGGGGACACCAGAAATGGGCTTCACACGTTGTACCCATGTGGGGAATCGAACCCGGGTCTTCAGCGTGACGAGCGACGCTTTAACCACTCGGCCACCCCACCGCCCCTTCAGTCCTCGAGGTTATAAGCGGGTCGAAGGTTGACGTGATATAGAAACCGTCTCGTAACCGTTTAATCATATATCATAACATCAAATGTTATAATGTATCGATCCATGAAACATCAACAGATAGCATGTAACTGTAAGACAGTGATAACACAATACATTCTCTAAGTGCAAACAGTAATGATTTAATTGTAAGTGAACCAAAACTTACCATTGTTACAAAGATTCTGGCCTGTTATAAAGACGTCGGTCTGTAAAGTCTGGACCATACAATCAAGTGATTTATTAAAAAAATTCAATTTATATATATTTACATAGCGCCAATATCCAGATCACCTGCTCAAAGGCGCTTTGTTTTTCCCTCGATCATTGGATGTCAGTCTCAAACAGCACAATGTATTATCAATCTCAACTCCCTGGGGATCATACAACGCAAGAGTTAATGTGGCTTTCCCATCCTTACCAGATACCCATTCACAGCTGGGTGGACTGGGACACGTAGTCACAGTCCTTTGTCCAAGTTTACTGCACGTTGCTGTACCCGCAACTAGGTGTTTGCACGTATTCATGTGGCCACCATCTGGTCATATACCAACTGATTCGTGGGTTCTTTTAAGTGCACAGGGTTGTGTACTGTACACATGGGTGAGGTGAGGTGAGGTGAAATTGCGTTTAACGTCGTGCTTGAGAATATTTCGCTCATATGACGACGTGCATGCGTGTGTATGTGTATGTGCGGCTGCTTGTACTAGCCCAGACTTAAGCTGGTTTTATAGTGCTAGCCCACTGAGATACCAATGCCGCAGTGAAGCATGAATACCCCACTCAGACACATTATACTGACTCCGAGCCGACCAGTCCTTGATGAACCCATTAATGCCGAGCGCCTGGCAGGGACCAACAAGTACCATATTTTAACGTCTTTTGGGATGACGCGGTCGGGGATCGAACCCGCGACCTTCCGCTCTCCGGGCGGACGCTCTAACCACTACACCACGGAGGCGGTCCTGTACACATGGGATACTTACACAGTCGGATTTACATTATTGCCATCGATCCACGCAATTGTGATACGGTGACTTACTTAGATAACGAATTGGTGATGCATGAAACAAACAACCATTTATAATTTTAATTTAATTTATAAAAATCTCATGCATGTTTTTTAGTTTTGATGTTGTTTAACGCTGCATT
The DNA here is from genome assembly GCF_003918875.1 of Haliotis rubra. Lineage (NCBI taxonomy): Eukaryota > Metazoa > Mollusca > Gastropoda > Lepetellida > Haliotidae > Haliotis > Haliotis rubra. Next base: position 384,370 of record NW_025767054.1, read on the forward strand.
CGGGAAAACTCCAAGCATACAATCGCGTCTGGGTCAGATACTCCGGTGACTGATGTTATGAGCAGCGTCCTTCTCCGCTGTGTCGCGGAGTCAGACCACAACTGTCATGGATTAGTTCGCTGACTTTGTGTGCTGGTGATCAGGTGCTTCACTTTGAGAGTGTGTTTTCGAATCCTGGATGGGGCCTAACCCCAAAAGGTACTAGAACCTGTACTTTACTGAGAAAAGGTAATCCCAAATATAGAATATGCTGCGCGTAACTGTTTGACGACCTGAACAACCTCGTATTTATCTGTATAGCATTTACATTTTATGATAAATATAGTGTCTGTCAGTGAGATGTTATATTTGATTTGAAAAGAGAGAAAACGTATAATGAAAGTTACGCGTTTAATCAATCTTCGTGGTTGCTATGACTACGGCCTTCGGTGTCAGTTTAATCTGTCTCGACAAAATGGTAAACTGGCTGTTAGTTCCTGACAGACAACTAATTCTGAATCTCACGTCACGCCGTTATAGGAGCAGGTTGACAAGTACATCAGCATACAAGGTAACGCTGGGAATACTGAACGCGCGCGTCTCTCTCTCCTCCAGCCATTCACAGGGCAGAATAGGACTAGCTCTCCGACAGGATAACACGGTTTAGTATGGGAAATAAAGACTGACTGACTGAGTTTGGATTTACGCCGCTTTTAGCAATATTCCAGCAATATCACGGCGGGGGGACACCAGAAATGGGCTTCACTCATTGTACCCATGTGGGGATTCGAACCCGGGTCTTCGGCGTGACGAGCCAACGCTTTAACCACTAGGCTACCCCACCACCCCAGGAAATAAAGAAGACTATACAGACTTAATGTAGTGTTTTTCAGGGGAATGGCTCGAATTCTTTTAGTACGACTTTGAGTTTACGAGGTTTCATTATATACGTGTTTGTGTGTATTTGAATGTTTTCTTGGTGTGTGTGTGTGTGTGTGTGTGTGTGTGTGTGTGTGTGTGTGTGTGTGTGTGTGTGTGTAGTTACCGAAGATTACAAAACAAAACATCATGTTATTTCAACACGGGAGGATATGATACGGCATCATGTCACTCTTACGAGTTAATGGTCGTCGTTGGATGAGGAATCCGACTGGGTATATATCCCATGTACATCCGTGTTAGCTTGGTGGAACAGCCTGCTTCTTTCATCGGTCTTGATACCCTGTTAGGCATACCTTTGACATGTGTAATTATTCCCACTGTCTGTTATGTTGTCCTGACAAATAGCCCCATACCATTTCCATGCTTACATTTCGTTCGCAGTCGACCAGGGTGCCGTTGTACAAAGCGATCTTAGCGCTAAGATGATCGTAACTTCCATACCATAACAGACATACGACTGGAGTAGTGCTAAGGTTGCTTTGTACAACGGCAACAGGTGTAATCTGAGGCTATCACATATGGTTTTCTCCGGAAGCGTCCCATGAACCGCACCCACTAACCATATTGTCTTCGTCCTCCTTTCCCCCTCACCTATGTAAACGCCATTCTGCGTCTGAGAACCCCTGAGTGTTTTGCATGGGCCCGCCCGAACCACGATGAGACATTCCCCACCCCAGTGACCATTACCTACGTCGATTACTATCTTGCCCTTAGTGACGACGACGGTGACTACTGAGCCTACGAGGACGACGACAGATTCGTGGAGGACTGAGAGGTGCATCATTTCAGGAAGGTGTTAAGTAGAGTGCCTCCTGGAGGAGAATCTCCTCGTAGATTTCTATTCCGTCGTGTGTATGTGATAAGAGGGTGTGCCTTGCGTGAGAGTATGTGTTTGTTTGTTTTTTTGTTTGTTTTGTTTTTTTAGGTGGGGGAGGGTAAAGGGTGTGCGTATATGTGCAGGAGGATCTGTCATGTCTGTGAGATAGGGTGTAATGCCTGGAGGATATATATTGCATGTGTACTTGTGTGAAAGTATGAGAGGGTGTTTCATACGTGTAGTTGACTGTCAATGTATATACGAGGTGATGTGTTTCTTTATGATTGTCGAGTGCATGTGTCAGAGGATTTACACTTGTTCATGTGTGTGATTTTACCAGTAAAAGGGTGTATCTTGCATGTGCGACAGTGTACAGGTCCACATGTGATGGGGACACTAAGATACTTTGTTCAGGCACATGTTCTTCTTAATTATACCTGAATAAATGATGAGGAAGGTCATACAGACTTTATCTTTCGATCTAACAAGGACTAGGCGACATCAACGATAGTAGAGGCAGCTGACCCATGTATGGATAAACCATATCATGATTATAATACAAGTTATAACATAAAGTAAACTAATTAACTAATAACCCAGATAGCATTCAGACGTTGGCAATGGTTTTGCCAACATTACCAACGTTGGGCCAACGTCTGAATGCTATCTGGGAAAGTTCTTCATTAGACCATATATAGCCCTGTTCGAACCGCTCAAGCTCAATCTGAAAAATCTGAATCTGAACACATGGGTTCTCTGGAACGGTGGATCAATCTTATACAGTTGGTTACTTCGAAATCCACTGCATTGTACGCCCAGTGATTGGAATCTTTATTAAGTTTTGGTGCCTACAAATCAGATGACAAGACTTTGAATAAGGGATTGTTGTGGGGATTACCTTAGTTTAAAAGGCTGTGATCTTCTTCTCTCCCACGATAAACGGAACACTACGCGTTCACGTGTGTGCGTCTATTTATTTATTTTTTAGACTAGCGTATACGTTCATAAAGTCGTATTTAGAACACAAATTCAACGTAGCCTACTCATACGAGCAGCTACCATAAGCGAAGGGAGATCACTCTCGACCCTTCACGCGTACTTTACATGTATAGTAAGTGAAGTGATCGTAAAATATTCAGTGCATGCTAGTGCTTTCAAAACCCACGGAGGTGAGATACCATATCCCTGGTGTAACATATACCAGCTGACTCATATATGATACAGTATACGGACTCCGAGCCGACCTGTACTTGTTCAAACCCCTAAAAGCGAAGCAGGCTAACAAAAAATACCTTCTTATAGATATTATGAAAAAACCCAGACACATCTTGTTCTTATTGTAAAACACAGATCAATAGAAGATGAACTTCATGTTATTCTAGTATGCCCAGCTTATAACGAATTGCGCATCAAATATATTCCAGCAACAATTATGTTTTACCAAATATTGCTCAGTTCCGAAGTGAGTTGAGATTGAGATATAGTATTGAAAAACGCCGAATTTTATTCGAAATGGCTCTTATATCATGGCTTATTCAAAGACGACTGAATTAATTATATTATTAATATGTTTGATAATTATAAATAATCTTGTACTTGTGTGAATGGTGAGTGAATGGATTGTCTTGTTTCGTAAACAATTCCACCTGTATCCCATTACATTACTGTATATCTTCAGACTGAGCTGTCCCCTGGCTGCTTAGTTTTGACTGTAACAGGGATTCAGAAATAAAATTTAAATTACAAACAAATACATATTCCAGCATATTATTATTACCACCCAAATATGTATAAACTGATCTACTTGTTCATCAATGTTGATAACGTTAAGCTGTTTAACCTTTGTATTTTCATTGAAATGGTGTTTAAACTAAGAATTAATGTAAATGTATTATGTTAAATTCAAATGAACTCTGTTTGTGGCGCAGTATGTATGTTCACTCATAATTTACACCTTGTACTATTTGCCTCATGGCCATCCATACGGAATAAATGATGATGATGATGATGATGGTGATGGTGATGACAAATACCTTGATCTTAAAATCGATCACTGTTATGGTTAACACTACCATATTGCTGAATCTTCTGTTGTGACTGGGCGAGAATTTGAGATTAGAACGTGGAGCACATGATGTTTTGGGCACTCAGTCAACTAAGGTATTACAACTAAGGTGTTACAATTCAACTGGCAGACTTGGGCCCCTTGGGCATGCCAGAAACCTTGGTTGTGGGATCAAATTCAGATGAGCCCTGCATTTCATCCGACAATGAAGCTGACACCGGAATACTGCTCTAAGACACTCACTCACTCCTTAAGTCTCTCACATGTATCCAAAGTGGACAATGATAACATGACTGGTATTTGACAAGGATATGTATTCTTTAATCATACATTAAACAGAGCACATGTTTTCACTCTTCAACAAAACAAGACAAACAAGTACTTGCAGCATCAATATTTGGTTATATTTAGAAACTACTTATCAGACAACCATCATTTCAAGGAGGTTACACCAGTTACTAAATAGATTAGCTACGTTCACTCACGCATTACCCTTAAATGCACTCTTCTAATTAATACTGTGAAGTATGTACTGCTAAGAGGGCTTCAATGAGGAACAAGACCATAAATCTTCATAACCATGTCAACTCGGAGCTGAAGGTTTGAAAATGGCCAATGGTTTATGGTTATCACTACTACCAATAATAGTGATGACTAAGTTGTCATATATGTGTGCTGTAGGTAAGTAAGTCAAGCAAGTGAATCATTATAGTCTGAAGATTGTTTAGTGCAACAAGACCCAGACGTGTCTCATCCTGTCAAAAGGAACTGGGTCATTGGTCAAGCTATCAACCTCAACACAGACTTGTCCAGTCCTGTCCAGTCAGCAAATTGTGACACGGCTGTAATATTACTACCTGCAACATACAGAGAACCTCACCGGACAGACTTTCATTGCAAAATATATCAACACAAGTCAAAATAAGTCCAAAACTCGAAGGTTGATCTGTTTTGGTAAAATATCCAGGTCTTTGGCATCAAAAGATGCAAAGTTTTTATTATACTTATCATCCAAATGATTCCTCCAAATATTTGAGTTATCAGACAGTAATGAGCAGTGTCTTGGGTGCAAAAGTACACCAAACCAGCTTCAGTTGCAGAGAGATACCTAATGCCATGACTGCTGTGCTATTGCCCTGACCACTGATCAGAAAGAGTGAGTTGTGTTTAAGTCTCTTTGAATAACTCTACGTGAGAGCCAATATCCACATCAGATCAGAGTGAGAGAGCATGGTTTTATGGTGCCTTTAGCAATATTCCAGCAATATCAAGGAAGGGGACACACATATGGCATCCATGTTGGGAATTTCAGTGTGATGGGTGAATGTTTTAACCACCACCCCAGACTCAACAGGAAGTGGGCATATACTTTGAATCTGATGACCAAACATTTGGAATATAGGACTGACTTGACATATCTGGCATTTCTAGTTGCCATTACATTGTACATTATTATACTTTGTCAAAGACAGAAATCATTACAATCACACATTCTCAAAAAAAACATTTACTTTTCATTTCATACAATTCTATATAATTTGTAATATACTATTCACACTTTGCTAGATCAAATCATGGATTCAACAGAAAACTATGATGTGGGGTCAAATTGGATTTAAATATCTAAGCTTATTGTAAGCATGCATCCCAGGTTTCAGTGTGTCATTTCATCTTGTGGATCCCATACCTGCTGGTGTTGACAGGTGTTGTGTACTTGTCAATGACTCTTCCATGATTTGCAAAATGGTTGATTGGTGCCATGAAAACCATTTTTATGGTTACTCATGTATCAAGTGCATAGGGTTAGATTAAAGTGACTGTTTGCCTAAAGAGGAGTTACCATATTATTATTTATCCAGTTGTAAATGGATACTATTTCAAATTATGAATCTAAAAGTAAAGTTGTGAAATTATGAAGTAAAGTTGTGAATTTTTGTGATCCTTAGCAAAGTGTGAGTAGTATATTATATATTTGACATTACTATTATGCTATATTTAGGATTACACATTCTCGATAATGTACATATTCTAGATACTTTTTAAGGTCCATCCAGGATTCGGTTTACAGTTTACACTTATCAGTACATCAAAGTGTGTGATGTAACTTACTTCCAGACCTCTGACTACCATTATTGTGTAGAGGTGTGATGATACAGACATTTCACGATATGTATTGCGATATCATGGAACGATACGATTCGATACAATGCATATCACGATATGCTAACTTTAGTTATTTTCTTTAAAAAAATGTTTTTGATAACAAGAAACAGTGTAAATTTTGACATAACCGTCAATTTCTGGTGAAAATTCACAATTTTAAGGTCAACGATACATATCATGATACGGAAAATAGTATCGATATATTTATTGTCAGAAAAAGTATCACGATTATCGATACTATCGTCACAGCTCTATTATTGTGGGAGCCTTGGTGGCTGAGAGGGTCAGCTTGCTGACATATTGTGCTAGTGCCTGCACTAAGAGTGGGACTCCACCCTGAAAAGTACAACTTGGAGTTCACTAAACAGCCTAATAAAATGTAATCTAATATCATGAAGATTTGACTTTGTTTGAGTTTACTGGAGTATAATGTTTCCTACTCCAATGAACACAAAGGGGAAAACTATTCTTGTCATTTTATTATACCTATTTCAGACCTCAAACATTTCATTCAGTACGTGTGACTTCATGTTTCCACTGACAGCTATACATAACCTATTGTAACGCGGAATAATATACTGCAACAGAAGGTGAGGTTACACAAGCAGATAGATAGGTTCACATATCGTCACTGCATGAGAAAGGGCTCTAAAGAAGAATGTCAGTAAGTTGGTCACAGTAGCGGGATGTCATGGTACATTTACCATGGGTACGAAACATGACAGGATAGATTTCCAAAGTTGTTAATGAGCCTGTGGCAATTACAAGTGTTAGTATAATCAGAGACCATATAATATATGGTCTCTGGTATAATTTGATGACATGGCCCATTTTTGAAAGGTGATTACAAAGATGTCTCGAAGAGATACTTAAGTAGATTTATAGTCAACATCACTTGCCAGACTAGACACTGTTCACAGTCTGTATGTCTGTTTATTCATTGTTTATTCATTGGTTCACTATGATGGATATTCTTGAACAGACATGTATTTAAACACCCAGACTTGGTTGAAGACTGAGCAAGTTGTATTAATGCCTCTAAAAACAGTATTCCTGTCATCTGGTGTGCTACCTAATTGTGGGAAAGAAACCTTTCAAAATTTCCCACTTGACCACAGGACCAGTGAGTGGACAATAATCAGTGGTCCTGTCTGTACTTCACTGGTCCAAAATAACATTCGTAGGTTTACTTAAGTATCAATACAAAATTCACTGGCAACCAGAACCACTGCAAACTTATCATTTAATGGTCCTGATGAATTTCTACTAAGCCAGGGACCACAGGACCAGCGTAAATTTCGCACACTGTAAATGTGGGAAATGCTGACATACAGAGGTGTAACAATATGATGAAGCACCAATACAATGTAAGTCCTGAGCATATGATATGATTCATATCCAGTCATAATGCATATATGGCGGTGGGGTAGCCTTATGGTTAAAGCGTCTGCTTGTCACGCTGAAGACCCAGGTTCGATTCCCCACATGGATACAATGTGTGAAGCCCATTTCTGGTGTCCTTTGCCTTGATATTGCTGGAATATTGCTAAAAACAACATAAAACTATCACTAACTCACTCACTCTATTTCATAAGTTTAAATGCTCTTCCCTTTAGAAGGGGAATCAAAACCCAAGTCACATTTCCCTATTGTGTCATTATCAACATCACACCTCTATTGTTGTAACCAATACTTGGAAAGTCTGCAATTAATAGCTCTAGCCTGATTGATTATAATTCCCCCAAAACATGTGAGTGTGTTGGAATCATTATGTTTCAATACATTTTCATATATATAATACATCACAAAAGAAAACTTTTTCAATTTGTTTTGATTTATTTTGACCATCCTTCACCCTACGTTTTTAATAAATATCCAAGAAATAAGAGAAGTTGTCTACACTTGGGTTGTGTACTGTATGTCTTGGAACATCATGACATACAGGCTAGGCAGGTAACCATGGCAACAGCAAAATAAAATGTGACCACATGTGCCTTTTACACTGAATTGTGAATATCTGTCATCAAAATGAAGCATTTAGTTAATGAGATAAAGCACACAAATAAAGAAAACAAAATATATAGAAGCAATATTTCTTATACTGAGGTACTCTACTATCACATATGTCTGACAGTCACTGTCATTTTACAGGGAATTAATCATCGTCACTAGACGGCTGACTACTGCTATGCTTACGATAATATCGCCTGGCTCGCTCCAACCTATTTTTAAACCGCTTAAACTCATTCCAGAGTGGTTCCTTACTTTCTTCATTATTCTGATCACAAGAATTTGACACATCTGCTGTTTCCTCAGAACAGTTGGAACTTTTGCTTCTCAGCTTCTTCCTAGATTTCTCCTTGTTTTTTCCATTACACGAGTCTGAATCACACTTACTTGTTGATGGCACACAATCATCTATATTATTCCGCAATTCCTTGTCTATCACACCATCTGTATTTTTGGTACATGTTATGGAGTCCAACTGATGGTCAGCCTTTGGAAGTCCAGTATTGCTATTTTGAGATGAGGACTTCTCTGAGGGGCACCCCAAGCCGTGACCCGTGGCCTGATTCTGTTTCATGGAGGTAAGGCCCAAGACCTGGTCCTCCACAATCTTTGGTACAGGAAACACTTTGCTCTGTGTTTTTCTTATCATACAAATTAGATTCTGAAACTGAATTATCCATTTCTGCAGCACTGCTTTCACTGTCAACGTGGAGTCTTTTAGCAGACGTACCAGTATCACTGCTTTCTGAGTCGCTGTTCATTGCTTGGTTGCGTAACTCTCTCAACCGTTTCAGATGGCACTTTACTTTCTGCCTCTCTGGCAGTTTGGTAGAGTCATTTATAACTGTGGAACTTTTGGACTTTTTAACAGACGGCTCCTCATCTGAGGTGTCTGAGTCTGAAGTTGAGGTAGCCCGAGCACTCGATCTGGAAGTCCTTTCTTTCCTTGTCACAGTTTTTTGCTTTGTTTCTATAGCTTTCAGTACTTCTTTCCTATTTTGTGCAATAATCTCTGCTATGCTCCTCCGACTTCCTGATCTTTGGTCATTACTGTCCCTTGCATCTTCTGCTCCAGAATTATTAGAATCTTGTGCATCGAGCAGACGTGTGTGTCCAGAACCTTCAGAAGTCTGAGCAGCCATGACACTTGCAAATGCTAATGTAAATGGACTAAAGTCACTCTCTTCTCTCCAGAATTCACTGAGCTCACCTCATCCTGCACTTCATGTTCACTAGCATCAACTTCAGATCGTGTCACCTGTACAATTCTCTCGTACAACTCTTCCTCGTTACTAGAAAGGTCATCTGATGACATGTCCATCTCACCCTGAACCAGACTATCAAAGAAAGCCATCATGCGAGGATCCTCCTCTGTCGATTGGTGGCTGTAATCATGTGACATTATATGTCCACTACGTAGCACCAAATTAATGTACTCCTCTGGCGTGAATACTGGCCTCTCACTGAGGTCAGACGTGTTGCTCCTCTCAAGGTCACCACTACTATTGGGCATCGGGAAGGGATTCCAAACCTGACAAAGGTAAGGACAAGTAAGTGGTTGATTGGTTTGTTGTTTAACGCCGCACTCAGCAATATTGCAGCTATATGATGGCGGTCTGAAAATAATTGAGTCTGGACCAGACAAGCCAGTGATCAACATCATGGGCATTGACCTACACAATTGGGATACGATGACATGTGTCAACAAAGTCACCGAGCTTGACCACCCGATCCTGCCAGTCGCACGGTTTGCTGAACACCAATTCTAACCCGGATATTCATGGGTCGGCAGTTGAGTGTATGCACAGTCAGCAATATTACAGCTAAATCATGGGGGCCTGCAGATACAGCCTTTTACTTTTCAATGTGGTTTACAAAATCACCAACCTAAAGCAATGAGAATTAGGAGATGATAAAACAACTAATCACTTTAATATCAACAAACAATATGATATTTGGCATCAACTAAAAGGGTCACACTTTTCAATGATAAATTCCTACAAGTCAAAAACTATCTTCAGACAAATGCAGTCATTTTACAATTTCCAATTTCATGTTATTATTTCAACCTGACCTGAAGACAAGATTTTTCACCAACAGAAACCTGTAATTCAAGACTGTCCTGATATGGTGAATACCACATTATTTAACGACATATCTGTGGTACTGACCTCAAACACACAGGACACAGTGTGACTGCTCATTATATTCCCAGTTAACTGTAAGTGTTGCCACTAGAAATGACAAACAGGAACTACAGCAATGACATCCTACCTTGACAATTTTCTCCACACCGGATGACAGTACAAGCCCATCAGAAGGGTTGTAGCGGACTTGGTTTACAATTGACCTGTGACCTTTTAGAACCATGTGAGCCTCCCTTGTGTACTGTCCTGGAAAAATGACAACATACATCCAGGTCATAGTAAAGAGTGTTAAACTTGTTTACAAAGGTGACAGGAGAAACATCATTATTAAAACAAAATATATTCATAAAAAAGTACAGATATTCATAGCCAGTGACTATTTTCTTGATTACCAACATGACAGACATCTTATCACAAAAAGTGAACACTTTCATCATGACAAGTGAACATCTTCATGACAAGTGAACACATTCATGACAGACATCCTCATTGTGACATGTGAACACCTTCATCATGACAAGTGAACACATTCATGACTGGTGAACACCTTCATCATGACAAGAGAACACCATGACAAGTGAACACCATCATGACAAGTCAACACCATCATGACAGGCGAACACCTTCATGACAGGTGAGACACCACCATGACAAGTGAACACATTCATCACTGGTGAACACATTCATGACTGGTGAACACCATCATGACAAGAGAACACCTTCATGACAAGTGAACACCATGACAAGTGAACACCATAATGACAGGTTAACACCTTCATCATGACAGGTCAACACATTCATGACACGTGAACAACTTAATGACAGGTGAACACTTTCATCATGACAAGTGAACACCAGAGATACAGATAACTTTTTGGGTCATTGAGTTATGTACTCACTTGTGTTCATCTCAATTGGGTATCCTAAGTTTCCTTTGAGTAACCAAATAAATTGTACCCACCTCACTCAAACTCAATTGGGTATTTTGCAATTTTCCACTAATTGTGAAAATATGATAAAGTATAAAAGTTTGTTTATATGTTTGTTATTTATATTTGATCTGTAATATGAGAAACAATAAGAAATACTGCAAGTTGCCAAGCTCATGTGCTGAAATAGAACCTCTCAACATTACCTTAGTTATTTGATCTATGTTTGAATGTACGCATGTAAGATCAAACTTACTGAGTATTTACAAAACTTAAAGCGTACTTGTACGCAATAGACTTAATAGGAATTGAGTATTGACATAAATATTTGTGTAATTTACGCAGATACGCTGCTTATCTGTACCTCTGGAACACCATCACGAAAAGTGAACACCATCATGACAAGTGAACACGTTCATCATGACAGGCGAACACCTTCATCACGACAAGTGCATGTCTTCATCATGACAGGTGAACACCTTCATCATGACAAGTGAACACCATCATGACAAGTGAACAAATTCATCATGACAAGTGCATGTCTTCATCATGACAAGTGAACACGTTCATCATGACAAGTGCATGTGTTCATCACGACAAGTGCATGTCTTCATCATGACAAGTGCATGTCTTCATCATGACAGGTGAACACCTTCATCATGACAAGTGAGCACCACCATGACAAGTGAACACCATCATGACAAGTGCATGTCTTCATCATGACAAGTGAACACCATCATGACAAGTGCATGTCTTCATCATGACAAATTAACATCTTCATGACAAGTGCATGTCTTCATCATGACAAGTGAACACCATCATGACAAGTGCATGTCTTCATCATGACATGTGAACATCTTCATCATGACAGGTGAACACCATCATGACATGTGAACATCTTCATGATACGTGAATGCCTCCATCATGACAAGTGAACACCATGACAAGTGAACACTTTCATGACAAGTGAACACATTCACCATAACAAGTGAACACCATCATGACAAGTGAATGCCTTCATCATGACAAGTGAACATCTTTATGACAAGTGAACACCCTCATGATAAGTGAACACCTTCATGACAAGTGAACACCATCAGCATCATGACAAGTGAACACTTCATCATGACAAGTGAATACTTTCATGACAAGTAAACACCTTCATGACAAGTGAACATCTTCATGACAAGTGAACACCATCATGACAAGTGAACATTTTCATCATGACAAGTGAACACCTTCATGACAAGTGAACACCATCATCATTACAAGTGAACACCATCATCATGACAAGTGAACACTTTCATCATCACAAAGGAAAACCTTCATGACAAGTGAACATCTTCATGACAAGTGGACATCTTCATGACAAGTGGACATCTTCATGACAAGTGAATGCCATCATCATGACAAGCAAACACCATTATCATGACAAGTGAACACCTTCATCGTGTCAAGTGAATGATATCAGTTAAGCATCAGGATGAAAATGTATCAGAGATTGGCATGACATCATGACAATCACTGAAAAAAGAACATAAGAGTTGTATAAGAACGGCCCTAAGAACAACATGCAAGAGGTTATGCCTACTGTGAGACAGGTCATCTGGTATCCTCCACATGTACAAGTTGAAGTCATCTGATCCAGACAGAATGTACTGAAACACAAGATGTCAACACATACTCAACATTTTATTTCAACAGCTAATACTTGTTTGTCACCAGAATACTGTAAAACAGTATCACACTTTCTCACCAAATAGCACGAAGAGGACACAAAGTTTTCTTTCCCTGTATGCAGTATAAGATGGTACCTCAAGGGTTTGTTTGTACATGATGTGAAAGCCGGGATTTATCTACATGTTCACAGAGGCCAATATTCGCCACCAGGTTTAAAGCCCACAAATGGTTCTTCAAATTCCTCACACAATAAAACATTTCCCAATATAGGTTGCTAAAACTTGATCACATTTTCACTTTACAAATGGTCTTGGATTTTATGTAAAAGGCTTCTTCATGGTAGACAACATGAAAACGATATATATTTCCATTTCAAAATTTTAAATCACAAGTGGTCATGGACAGAATTCCATGGTACATATTATCTTACTTCATCATTTTCTCCAGCAAATGAGCAGCTCTTCATGGTACAGGAGTTGTAGTATCCTGTGTGGTCAAACTCACACACCGGCTCGGGGCTGTGTGTCCGATAGAGCACTGGTGGCAGACGGCGACGCAGTGCAATCACCTTGTCGCCCAGACGACTGATACGCACACTCATACAGCTTTGTTGAACATAGCTCCCTCCATAGCGTAAGCAACAACTGCAGACAGAGGGGAAATACACCTAATAAGAACCTGATGTATTTTTATAAATCTACTAAATCAAAGGCTTTAAAGGACACCTCAGAGGTTGTTTACAATGTGCAGATTCTCTGTTACAGGGCCCGTTCCTGATCTTCTAGAAAAAGTCTATGTTAAAGTATGGGAGTTACGACCCTCATATCTTCTAGCAAAAACTAAAGCTAGCTACCCTCATATCCTCAAAGTCTTGAATTATCACCATTAACAATGTTACTTCTCAGTGGTTCTGTATCAATAACCAGTGTATCTGGGCCATTCAAAGCAAAAACATTGTTAACAGGAGAAATTTGATCTTTCATTGAGACGTGTTTGAGCTGCCATATTTTCCTGTCAAGCCAAAACTTCATTACTTATACTAGGAAACCAATGAATGGTTCCTCTGGGACTTTCAGCCAATGAAATATTACAAAAATCCTTAAAAAAAGATAAAAAATATATGAAACGGCTAGTAGATTTGATGGATGACAGAAACAAGAATCCTTAATAAGAGATAACAAATATATGAAACAGCTAGCTCACATGATCATGACAAGAAACGCAGTAGCCTGACTTACGTTTTTGGTTTACGTATATCCCACAATCCTACTCCCTCCCTGGCATTAGCTGTTGCCAGGAGGCGGGGCTCAATAGGGTTGTACATAACTGCATGCATTGATGACGTGTAGTTTGCAAGACAAAATGGCTCTGAAATTGAATGATAAATTTGTAAGGCACACAAAATTTATATATGAGTCACAATCACAATAATGTTTGAACATTCATTCGTAAATCGTCCTTTAATATGACTCAATCTTATGCTTTTCATAAGAAGTAAAGTATCCCTTAATTACATAAATGACCATTGGATTGGTGAGAACTAGTTGGATACATGTTATCATATCGCAAGTGGGTAGATCAATGCTCATGTTGTTGATCACTGGATTGTCTGGTCCAGACTTGATTATTTACAGATTGCATCCATGCAGCTGAGTGCAGCATCAAACAAACAAAACCAACAGACTATTGTTTTCTGATTGGTTGACAACAGAATGGGTGGGTCTTCTTTTGCACTATGGTCTGAATGTTCCTGATTTCTAGTTTTCCAGTTTTTGGCGTGTATACAATTAAATAACTGTGAAATTATGATTGTTGACATATTCATTTGTTTCAATATGTTTGTGCTGAAAAGGATCCTAATCCTAATCAGCAAAGCATACACAAATGTGTCCAATACACGAAACCAGATCTTTTGTAAAGTTATGTATTCACAACTTCCAAATTGCACATCACAGAATGGATGCTTTGACTCCAGCCAATCATGCACTGTCAAGCAGACTTCAGAACACAGGAAGATTCCCCGGGGACATTTCTGTACTACAACGCACAATTCTTCAGAAAAAGAAATTACTGTAGCCCTAGACATCAACCAAAATATATTGTATTTAGTCCGAATAGCTTGTCTAATCATTTGCAAACCTGTAGATGCTGGCTCTCTGATGTCATAGATGAGAACACGGCCGTCATCACAAGCACTGGCGAATACATTGATATTGTTAGGATCTACAGACAGTCCATAGACAGCGTCCTCATGGCGGAACACATCAACTGTGTCCCCTCTGAAAACAACAAGTCGCAACACTAGGTAATTCACCTCGCTGAGCCTTAGATCAGTAGTTACACTAGTATGAAACATCATATCATTTTCTTTGGAAAATATTTATTCTTAAGTTATTTCAAGCATTCAACTTCCAAGTTTGTTAAGAAATAACATCAGAAGGTCCAAAGATCAGTCATTTAATAACTCCATACATCTGCCATGATTAGGATAGTAAAAATGTTCAATGGGTAGACAAAGTTCCATGGCAGTATTACATGAGTACACTAACATTGAAGAGTTGCCACTTACGTCACAATGTCATGGACAATCACCTGTTCATCATTACCTGCAAATATCAAAAGTCTGATTTTACTAACTGATCAAAGAGCAAGGCTTTCAATAAAAAAAGCAATCATACCTCAGTAAGGGCTGAATACTGGGATAGTTTGTTGTTTTATGCTACATTCATCAATATGGTAACTGTGGTAACAGGGCAAGGAATATGGTGATTGAGAGAAACAAGCTTAAGCATGTCAAATGAGTGAGTGAGTGAGCGAGCAAGTGAGCAAGTTTAGTTTTATGCTGCTTTTAACAATATTTCAGCAATATCACGGCGGGGACACCATAAATGGGCTTCACACATTTTGCCCATGTGGGGAATCGAACCCACTTCTTCGGCGTGATGAGCAAATAAGCATGTTAAGGATACCTCTGCAAGGAGAATTCTGCAACTTTACAACACAAGGTCAAATCAAAAGGCCAAAATTAACAGAATAAACAAGAGAACTGGGATTCAAACCCCAAATCATGGGTTCTGGCATGCCCAAGGGATGCAACTCTTCACAGCTAGGTGCAATGCTATCTGGGCCACCTTGCATGCCTCAAAATTTGACACAAGTCAGACAGGAAACATTAAGGATGGTATCATTTGACAAAATGTCCAGCAACTATCTTTCAAATATATTCCAAAGCAATCAACATGTAATGCAGTTTATGACTTGCCTCCTGAGAAGACTTTCTTGTTGTCCTGATCGAAGGCTAGACAGAAGATGTTGCTGATGTGTTCGCCCTTCATGGAGGCGGGCTCCCCGATGTCCCACAGTGCTCGCTGGACGTTCCACAGCAACACCCGGCGATCATCCCCTCCTGAAAGTGAGTGAGTGAGTTTAGTTTTACGCTGCACTCAGCAATATTCCAGCTATATGACGACAGTCTGTAAATAATAGAGTCTGGACCAGACAGTCCAGTGATCAACATCATGAGCATCGATCTACGCAACTGGGATACAATGACATGTGTTAACCAAGTCAGTGAGCCTGACCACCCGATCCCGTTAGTTGCCTCTTACGACAAACATGGGTTGTTGAAGACCAATTCTAACCCAGATCTTCATGGGTCCCCTCCTGAAAGAGTGGCAGGACATGCTAGACTCAATACAGAGATGGATTTAGTACAGGTTACAGGTTATGAAGTCAAAAGTGAGCTCTCAGCAACATTTTAGCAATATCACAATGGCAGACACAACAAATTAACTTCACACATGGTATAAGTGTCATGAATCAAACCCAGACCTTCGGCCTTCAACCTAATAGTACACTCCTCCAGCCAGCAACTGAACTTTGTATACTTGATATCTCCAAAGTAAAAGGGAGCACGGCAAATGTAAAGAAACAATATGGTCTGACAAGAAATGTGATTCTCTTACAATAACATCTCATGCATAAACTCACTGGCAAGTAACTGGTCCAAACTAACACATTATATATGGCTGTCATACAAGCCATGTTTAGAATCAAGAAAAGAAACTGTGAGCAGTTATTTATGCCACTACAGTTGGTTTTGGAAACAAAAATATCCGTCTAAAAAAATCAGAATGTGTTTTGGTATATACTCCTAGGCCAAATGTAGAGATAAGATCATTATCAGGTAATATGATACACCAGGCCTTATCACCCATACTGCATATCCTGATCATATTAAACACCAGTGCTTGTCACCGTCCATTAAACCATGCAGTTAATACTCATGAAGTTGGTCTATGCCTGACTGACTGAGTTTGGTTTTACGCCGCTTTTAGCAATATTCCAGCAACATCACGGCGGGGAACACCAGAAATGGGCTTCACACATTGTACCCATGTGGGGATTCGAACCCGGGTCTTTGGCGTGACGAGACAACGCTTTAACCATTAGGCTACCCCACCGCCCCAGTTGGTCTATGAACATGTGGACACTGTTTCAACAGCGGGGGTAATCCTTGTCTGTTTTTAATAACCTGATACAGTCTGTGTCTAGTTCCACATTGACAAGAATCTCTGGAGGGTGGGAGTTGTCATACCAATTACTGGATAACGCTTTTACTGCTGCTGAGAGATCCTAAATGATAGGGACTTTTCTAACATTTGGCCTAGGACTATATAGTAAATGCACCATACTCCAAGGGCTCAATGAATGACAAAGATAACAACAATGAACATGTTCAATCTAATATACTGTATTAGAAATTTCTAGACACCTTAGAAGTATTGGACGCCTCGTACTAAGTAAACGTCCATAACAGACAATGGAGACAAAACCTAAATATATGCATTTAAAACGTACAATGCATGTACAGCTGCAATTTAAAAAATCAAATATCATTTTCTCATATTGTACCTTTTGTAATGTCCCCACGCCCAGTGCCCTACCAACACCACTATAACGACTCCTTCAATGATAATAATCAGTGCCATTAATTGTTCAAAATCATAACCATACTTCAGTATCTGTACATTGACATGTTAAATAAAAATCATGCATACAATAATAGTTTTGTCGCAAACTTCATATTGTTGAGCCATATCACAATATCACAGAGTTACATCACAGTAACGTGACGTCATATCAATGTGACGTCATATATCTACACGTGATTACTAAAGAAGGACTGTGGACATGCGTTGGGGCATTGTGTTCTCCAACAAACAACACACGTTGATTGGCATTGTCCATCCCTATGTCACGATGACATTTTCGTCACTTATCGGAAGTGTGACTACCTCTTGACGAAAACATGACTTGGACAGGTGCCCGATTTCTGCTCGTGCGCCTGTCCCGTTACAATTTATGAAGATATGAGGCTTTCAAGGTTGACTACCTGACGTAATCCACTCTCCTCCTCCGTGAGAGAACTCGATTGCGTTAACACAGCCATAATGTGCTTTGAGATCGCGTCGATAGAGATTATTAGCTACCGAGATTCTCTTTCTCAGGAGCGAATGCCCCAGCTGAGAGTCATCGGGACCCAGCTCTCTCCGGCACAAAAATGGCAGGGGATTGGTGGAGTTTTTCCATCTTCCTTTGAGCGTATGGGTCTCTGCCATTATTCAACAGACATCAGGCCTTGTTGTCAGCTAGTTGAGAATCATAGGAAGGTTACTACACATTTTGACAGCTGTTTTTGCACTCCACGGTGTCCTGCGTTTCGATGCATAATGGCCTCCACATTGAGATTCGTTCGGTAGTAATCGACATCTTCCGGTATATGTCGGGCCACTCGGTCAACCATGCATGCATTGTTCAACACCTCGGCGGGTCATGAATGTCATCGCTGGGGATGTGAATGAATACTGTCAACGGCACATTAGCAATGTTACAACACATTCTATCGCGGTGATATGAACAAGGTTTTGCCAACATCTGAAAAGCTAAAATTTGAGTTAAATAATTTTGATAAAAATAAATTTGTATGCATTTGGATTAATTCAGATTAATTATTAATTCCTCGTTGGGCAAATTCAGCTTATAGGCCAAATGGATTACGGATGTAATTCAGACGTAAGATATCAGAAAGATAAACTTGAATGATAGTGATGTATAGCAAAATGCATTTCTTATCATGTATCGGGACATATTTATGTGTAAAGTTCAACACAATGCCTGATGTTGAAGTGACAAAGGGCCCACAACCTGAATATGCTTGACGTTATATTCATTTGAACTTTTACCTAGTTTCTCAGCCAGTATCAAGGAAGGGTCTAATCGCTTTAAATAATATAAATATTATAATATAGATGTATACTCTTTCTATATGATGAAATATTATCAGTCAATATAAGAAATAATAATGTAACTTCCATAATTTACGTAATTATGCAGCATATTGAATATATTGATTGTCGTGGACACCAAGGACACGCTTTTCCAATTGGTTCTATATGGGGATCCGAACCAGGATTATCATCTTTGTCTTTCCAATTGTTTACTGTGAAAAAAACTTTGAATTATTCTTGATGTATAGGGGCGGTGGCTTGCCTAGTAGTTAAAGCGTTGTCCCGTCAGACCGAAGACCCGGGTTCAATTCCCCGCATGGGTACAATGTGTGAAGCCCATTTCTGGTGTCCCCCGCCGTGATATTGCTGCAATATTGCTAAAAGCGGCGTAAAACCATACTCACTCACTTCCATGAAACCTGGTTGTCAAATTGTGCCTTTGTGCTACTTGTGGTGTTAGGAATTTGTGTTTTGTCCGTTTCCATGGCAGCAAGTTAGATTTTGAATCTGTTCATAGTGTTGTGTTTGTCAGGACCATAGGTCGAAAGAGTATTCTTTCATGAAACTGCAAAAACAAGAACCAGGTTGTCAACTGCTGCCTTTTGCTATTAAGGATTTTTCAAATTTGTATTTGTTCGTTAGACGTTGATGTTGATGTGTACGTGACATATAAGTACAAAGTTACGAATCCCAATTCCATGACAGCTGAATAACTACTCTTCTATACGGACAGACATATTAGACAGTCTCTCATCTTGTTGGACATTAAGCAACAGTCAGATGATTTGTTCTTTCAAATTTGTAAGGGCCCGGAGGGATTTGTCATCTTCTGATGACTCATGTTGAAAAGGAAAAAATGAGACGTCCGAGTTCACATGCATATTTATTTCTCTGCTTAGTTGGCAAACGTGATCAGTTTCTGTTACAGGGTCTCAGAAATAGAAATATTAATGAAAACACCAACAAACAATTTTCATCTCCATGTTCGTTTATATAAAATCGTACTATGGTTTTCAGGGGTTGACCACATTGTCTGCATACAAAATTCCCCCGGGTGTCCAGTAATTAAATACTCCCTCGTGGATGATATTATATACATGTAAATAATTTGTACACAATGGAGAAAAACAAATAAAAAGTTGCTGAATGAAGTAATTTTTATATTTCGTCGTCCAGGACACCGTAATTGGCTGTATAGAGGTACTTCCCTTAGGTTTGACAGAACCTACGAGTCTTTGGTTCGAATTCCAGATTCGTCCTGGTTTAGCTGATGTAAGAAGCACTGTTTAAAGCATCGAGTAACGCTCTGGCGATCCAATTTGTTTCATGCACGTATCTGTATTCGGTCCACTGCGGTCACGAAAACGTCATGGCATTCCAGAGTCACAAAATTAAAGTCAAGATGATTAAAACAGGCAACGACTGAATGACGAAGCACATTTATACTATGGTCGGAGTGCCCGCCATCCTTAATCGAGTACATGGACATCGCCAGTGTGGATTGAACGTCTTCTTATCGACCAACGAACAATTAACAGCGTCCACCAGGTACATGAGAGGTTGGGAGACAAACGTATGAAAAGTTACAGTATGTAACTGAAATGTGAGTATCTTGCCAAGGACGAACTTATGTCCTTTACGGAGCACTGGTAACTGCATATACAGATGGCGGGTCAGAATTGGTCTTCAGCATCCCATGCTTGTCGTAAGAGGCGACTAACGGGATCGGGTGGTCAGACTCGCTGACTTGGTTGACACGTTATTGTATCCCATCTAGATCGATGTTCATGCTATTGACCAATGGATTGTCTGGTCCAGACTCGATTATTTACAGACCGCCGGCATGTGTTATATTACGGCGTTAAACAAATAATGGTATGCACCGTTATCAACTACGCTGTAACAACTCGGCTCTCCCACTGACTGGTCATATGAACTTGAAGTTATACAATAGGTCCAACTGAGGGTTATGAATTCCACCAACCAAGTGTACTTTCAGAAACCCGGTGTCAGTCAAATGATAAGGCATACCCTTATAAACTGACGTGGATACAATGGAAACACTTGCTATAGTCATTCCTCTTCTAGCAGGTTTCCAGTCAAGGGGTATACGCTACGAATAGGTTTAACACCCCCTATAGCCCTATATCATGCTCAAGTCCTTGGATGATTGCTACTCACATCAGGGCTCTACTCTTTCAATATGGATTTGGCTTTGTGTGGATAAGCCAGGACATTGGGGATACAAAAGCTTTTATATATAGTTTTAAACAAAGATTACAAGACTGTCTGACTCAGAACTGGCACTTATCTCTTTCAGAATCTTCCAAATGCAATTATTACTCACAGTACAAGTCACTATTAAATGCTGAAAAATATCTGCTTTCACCTGAAATACCATTATACTATAAAATAGCCATTGCAAGATTTAGATGCAACAACTTCAGACTAGCCATAGAAACTGGGCGACACTTCAATACCCCACGTGAAGAAAGACTGTTCACCTGTTGCTATACTAATAATATATCTCTTATTGAGGATGAATATCATGTAATGATGGTCTGTGACAAGTACAGCCAAGAACGACAACTCTGCTTCCCTCATAACAGCTATCCACCGACACTCAACCACTTCATAAACCCGATGTCTACCGAAAACATAAAGACTATAAAACAAATCGGAAAATATCTCAGTAATGTATTAAAGCTACACAATTAACACCGCATTATTAACAGTTTTCAATGTAACTGTTATTATGCATGCATAAATCTTTACCCAAACTCTTATCTATATTGTATGGGCCTGAGGCCTTAAAAAATGGAATAAATTCTGTCTGTCTGTCTGTCTGTCTGTCTGTCTATAGCCCTGTCAACGGATGTTGATCTTTATCACTGGCCTCCACACCCGACTCATTACTGTTTCTTTGTCATTTAACGCCGCACTTAGCAGTATTCCAGCTATATGGAGGCGGTCTGTAAATAATAGAATCTGGACAAGGCAGTCTAGTGATCAGGAGCATCGATCTACTAAATTGGGATACGATGACATGTGTCAACCAAATCAGTGAATCTGATCACCCGATCCTGGTAGCCGCCTCTTACGACAAACGTGTAGCTGAAGACCAATTCTAACCGGGATGTTCACGGGTGGACTCATTACTACAAACAGCATGGGGGGTGAAGTTTAGAGCACACCCTCATTCTTCCGTATAATAAGATGAACCTATTCTCGTCTTGTCGCTGATACAAGAAACGTAACACCTTTTAAAAGGTTAACATACATTTACAAATACCTTATTTCAAAGAGTTGATGACAACATACTATAGACCTGGGCGGGATGTGTGTGTGTGTAATTCTGTATCTGTACATGCCGTATATGATTGCACCAAACATACTGAACAAAAACATGAACATGGGTGTTTGGGATATATATTTTTTGTAGTGAAGACATAGTACCTTTACACATTCATACAAACAAATCTCCGCATTTTTCATTATCCTTAATTTTGTGTTCAGTAACAAAATGACCGACAGAACTTGTGATGATTTTGTTACATGATTTATAAAGGATTTTCTGCCTCAGACCGTATTATCTACCGACCTCTGAATTTCTGAGTGCTGGTCAAACAACAAACAAACAAGACATGATTTATATTCTGTCCGAGAAAATTAGCACCTACCACAAATGGGTCTTGATTTACAGGAAACATCCCTATCTGTGATTGGGTTAGATAGAGTAGTATTGCAAATGTTTGTAATTGTACACTAACTCGTTTCTTATTGGCACAATAAACCAGAAGGAACATGGCACACATGGATTTGACCTTAAGTCATTATCTTTAGTTGTGTAGATACAGCGAATACTTCTATTGTTTCAGTAGAAGAAATCACTGGGGTGTGATAATCCCCTATAATCCCTTATTTTGTTCCCTGTGAAATAGTATCCGGGATCAAATACTACTACTGTTGACTTAGTGTTTGGGATAAAATACTACTACTTTTGACTCAATGTTTGTCTATATTTATTACTTATATAATATACTTATAATTATTTATTCATTTATACAACATATATCACATCATTTACTGATACATCTTGATACTGAACTTACAGCCCCTGTATACCAAGTACTGACCGCCGCATCCATTAGGAATGAAACCAGTGCTTACTTGAACGTTTGCCATAGTGCAATGGAGAAACAAGGAAATGTCCATACTTTATAGTGCTTGTCGTTGACATAGTTCACTCAATTATAATTCAATATGTAGCAAATGATATGAATATAGTTCACTTAGTTTATCTTGTGAAATAGGGTGAAATATGTTCACCGGTGGTCATGAGATTACACTGCTTAGCCCTGATTGGAGTGCTGGGTGAACTTATGTCACAGACAAAGGTACAATAATGATTTTATGAACGCTTCTTGTATCCTGTAAGGTTGCCTTTGTAAGTGTAGCAAGCTTCTGCAACAGTCTAACTGGGTATCCCTTTTGTTAATTGAGTTTGTCTCAACATTGCAATATTATTTATCAGGTACCTAAAATATGTTATACTACATCTGGGCATAGGAGGTTAACATATTCAGTTCAGAGTAGAACCAGGTTAACTACAGAAAACCACCCTAAAATTTGGAATTTGGAACCCTAAAATTGACATACATTCCCAAAGGAGATTTCTATTTAGTTCCCAAATGAATTTCCACATACAAATTCCTATCCACAATGATTCAAAGTGATTTTTTTTTTCTATAAATGTTACCTTCCATTCTGATATGACCCTTAAGCATCTGTTTCTGTCAGAGGCAGTTACCAGGATTTCAAAACTCTAACTAGATAATCAGAATGATTGAAGTGTCCTTAAAAACAAAAACAACAGAAGTCACTTTAAACAACAATGAGATATTATATTCACATGAAATACAAAATTTCTGCTAAAATGCACCACTTTTAATTGCTAAACTATCTCAGCAGAAGGGGATGTATAAAACACATGTAAAACAAATAGGACTAAAAGTGTATCCAAGAACGGACCCTTTCATACAGTTCTGGTACACTTGCTGTTCTTAATGTACATCAGGGGCAAAAGAATTTGAAATGGTGCATTATACAACAAAATCTGAATCAGCTGGTGATTGTTTTCTTTCGTCCATGAGTCATTGTTTGTGCATAATAGTCGCTAATTACTTACTCACTCTAAAACAGCACCTACATGCATAACACATCTCAAGAATCCAAACAAAAATAAATCTTTGGCTTATATTGGTTCCTGAAGATATAGCTATTAAGGAGATAGACTTTATTGCCGTTGAAGATTCAGCACCATGCAATCTGTAAATTATAAGGTAACAAATTTCACATTATGTTTCATGTGAGGTTTGATATGTTGATTATAATAATAATAATAATAATAATAATAATAATAAATGGATATTTCTTATGCGCCATAGTCCATCCAGAGCATGCTCAAAGCGCTACATATAAAAAGAGTCACTAGAGTTCAAGAGGAAGATATGACAATTCGTCAAAATGACCATGAGAATATTTCGCAGTTATAGGTTGTAGACCTTTGAAGAGAAAGGTTTTGAGTCCCGATTTGAATGCTTCTAAGGATGAAGCATTTTTTATGGGAGTAGGAAGACTGTTCCATAGGGTTGGTGCTGCAAATTTGAATGACCTATGGCCAAAGTGTTTGAGACGAACTTGGGGAACTGAGAGAAGATGTTGATTCTGAGAGCGGAGAGAACGGGCAGGCATATATGTTGACAACATCTCAGAGAGGTATGGAGGAGCTAGGCCGTGTTTGCAGCGGAAAACAAGAGTGCAGATCTTGAAATGAATTCTGGCTTCAACCGGCAGCCAATGCAGACTCTGGAGGATTGGGGTTATGTGAGT
The DNA here is from genome assembly GCF_003918875.1 of Haliotis rubra. Lineage (NCBI taxonomy): Eukaryota > Metazoa > Mollusca > Gastropoda > Lepetellida > Haliotidae > Haliotis > Haliotis rubra. The sequence continues at coordinate 409,284 of NW_025767054.1, forward strand.
CCATTTGGATGTTTTAGTGACAAATTTTAGTGCTGATGTTGTCAAATTTTGATCAGTCCATAACTGAGTGAATGAGTGAGTATGGTTTTACACCGCTTTTAGCAATATTCCCGCAATATCACGGCGGGGGACACCAGAAATGGGCTTCACACATTATACCCATGTGGGGAATCGAACCCGGACGCTTTAACCACTAGGCTACCCCACCGCTCCATAACTGAAAATCATTTACAGGCTGGTACTTCATGACAGTGTAACAATGTAGGATTCTGTGACAGTGATGTATCGTATCCACCGGAATGGCACATAGGAGTGTTCCTGGTCATACACCCTCATGTAGCGGATCTGTAGGCCAGTGCACGTGTATCCCGACACCTCGTAGTCCACAATGAGGGGGCCAATCTCCTTCTTGTTTATCTTGTCTCCACCTTGACTGATCAACTGCAATGAAAAGACATTAAGTTTACGGGTTTGTTTTTTAATGTTTCAGTGAACAGTATTTAAGTTTTTATCACAGTATGTCACCTCAATGAATAGTCAGTAGTTATAAAGGTTTAGACATTTACCATTTTCTATGACAATGATCATTATAACATCATGAAAGTTATGTGTGGTTTCTTCTTCAGGAATGTCCACTTCCTGTTCGCTTATGATTTGTTTTTGTTTGTTGTTTAATGCTATAGTCAGCTTAATTCCAGCTATATGGCGCCGGTATATTAATAATCAAGTCTGGACCAGACAATTCAGTGACTGACATCATGAGCATCGATCTACACAACTGGGATACGATTAAACAAGTCAGCGGGCCTGACCACACGATCCTGTTAGTCGCTTGTCACTACAAGCAAGGTTTGCTGAAGACCAATTCTATCCCGTATCTTGATGGGTCACCTAGTCACGATATGGCTGAAATACTGCCGATGTGACTTAAAATTTTAACTCACTCACTCACAGGTCACCCCAAGATGTGAGTCTGGTTTTGCGATGTGGTGTGAGCAACTGACATGTCCATTTACACCTTCCTTTTCATGTGGGCTGCGTCATCCTTAACAATTTTGTAATCTTGTGTACAACCATAAAATGTCAAAATAGGTTGTACCTATGGCCCATTAAAGAATGTTCTCTGTAAGACACTACATCTTCACTTTCAGATGACAAGGAAGAGAATGAACATAATTAAAGGTTACATGATCAACTGGAGCTTGAGCTACCTGTGACTGCCTAATAGAACAGATTGAGCATTAGTGTGTTCGGGTGAGGTGTTAGAGGCAGAAAACTCCTCTGTTCCAAGTCGTTTCCATTCCATGGTCATAAGAACAAGAGAATGTGCATAATGTGAGATAGGATCGGTTTTAAAAATTGCGCTTCACACATTGTACCCATGTGTGGAATCTAACAATACCCTGAATTTTCCAATAGCTTCTGTGGCCCCTGGCAATTTCCTCATCTTCCAAGATATCACCCCCTCCTCTCTCCTCAAGTCTGCAGTCTGATTAGGCCCACTGAGGCTCTGGGACATGCTGGAATCACAAACTCAGTGTATCAAGATTGCAAAACACATGAACAAAGTAATGCTACAATACATTTTCTACAACTTTGTAGGATATTCATTACTTTTCAAAATCTTGGTCCTTAAAAATCTAGGGTTCCTTGTAGTCTTGGATCCTGATGATTGCCAAGGAACATACCATATCAAACAATGAACAGAGCTGCAGATAACTTTTGGGTCATTGAGTTATGTACTCGCTTGTGTTCATCTTAATTGGGTATCCTAATTTTCCTTTGAGTAACCAAATAAATTGTACCCACCTCACTCAAACGCAATTGGGTAATTTGCCATTTTCCATTAATTGTAAAAATATATTAAAGTTTAAATGTTGGTTTACGTGTTTGTTATTTATATTTGATCTGTTATATGAGAAACGATAAGAAAGACTGCAAGTTGCCAAGTCCAGGTGCTGAAATAGAAACTCTCAATATACCTCAGTTGTTTTATCTATTTTTGTTTGTACGCATGTAATATCAAATCTACTGAGTATTTACAAAAATTGAAGCGTACTTGTGCGCAATAGACTTAATAGGAATTGACTTTTCACATAAATATTTTCGTAATTTACGCAGATACGCAGCTTATCTGTACCTCTGAATGAATATTTATAGCGATGTGCTACAAGCAGTTGAGTGATGCTTCATTTGATCCACTGTGTAAGGAGATTTTATCACAAATCATTCATTTATATGACAATTAATTGCTTCTGTAATTGATTATAGTAATGAATCTTGGGGCCATTCAACATTCACATTCCTGAGAAAAATATTCTTGTAAGTGATTTGCCTGCACTGACAACTAATCAAACTATAGGATCTTGAGATCTATGTCTTACATACACTACTTAAAAAAGTAAAAGAACATTCACAATTGTTGCGACACCCACAGTCATGACAGATAAACAATGTTAATGCTAAAAATTTGGGACTTCTTAATTGAAAAGTGTATTTAAGTCATTGATATCAACAGTATAAAATGAAGCTATGAGCCGTTGCGTTTCTCATCTTCCCTGTATATGACTTTGAACCTCACCTTGTGACTGATTTTGGAATGTTTATCTTGACTGCTATGTACACAAATTGGCAGTTGGCAGGGACCTCACACTTGAGCCTCACAGTCATGTCAACATCTCTGGTGGAATAACAACATAAGCATTGTTAATGCACATCTAGGAACCAAAGTTATATCATAGAAACAACATGTTGATGTGTATCAATTTGAATCAGCTGACATCCAGATCATGAAATTATCTACATTGATGCAGAGTGAGTGAATGTGTAAGTGGGTGAGTATCTGAGTATAGTTTTATGAAGCTTTTAGCAGGGGTGGAAATAACTTTAAAATTAATAGTGTACTCCAGTACAGTGGCACATGTAAAATCACTTGCCCTGATAATTTTTCCACTATACCGTCCATTTTCTTGTTGATTTTTTTTAATAAACAACATAATTAACATTGGAAAGTCAACTGGACATCGGTACAGTGTGATATACAAATTTGCTTGCCCGACAGAAAAAAACACTGGACTCGGACGTCGGGCAATGGGTTATTTCCACCCCTGATTTTAGTAATATATGATGGGGGACACCAGATAAGTGAACCAGGCCTTCAACTTGACAAGTGTACACTTAAACCTGTTGGCTACAAAGTCAGCCCCTACAGAATTGAACTTCAATTCATGATGAAAAAATGTCAAAGGCAGTCTTGGCAGACCAAGTTAAGTGACCACTTTAAACTGTAGGCAAACCCACCCATACCCCCAAATGTCAAAAGGAGTTCTTGTTGTAACTATAGGTAAAACAATATCAGTCTCTAAGACTACAGCTACAGTATAAATCTTAAGGACCACATGTTCCCTCATGTAAATACTGGAGAAAAACAATATATAATTTAGAAATATAATGTTCATTTAACAGTTGTGTAAAAAGTATAAAAATGGTTTTAAATAGCCCATGATATACAGTCTGACAAAAATCCCAGACCCATTTCCTCCACAGTATTACATACATGTAGTTGGTCACTGGAACCTGAGTAAAACTTGTGTCAGCCTTACCTGCTACCTTTGATTTCGGACAGGAATGTCATCACTCTGAGAGGGACAGTTATAGGAAACTCCCCATTAGCACTGTATGTCATGATAGAGAACTGCAAGGGAAACACGGTGCTTTACCATTGGATCATTAACACTTAATTCGTACAGATCTGCCCAGCAAGGAATGATGAGTAGGCCTTTGAGAGTGGTGATGGGACAATATATGTTTTGCTGATGCCCACTCCAAATTTACACATCACGATTTATAATAGAAGCAGCCTGCTCCTCTCTCTTTTGCTGTGTTATAGATTAATTCACTTTAATAGCATCAATAACTTTAAGTCTATGGAACAATTCTTGCATGCTTTCTATCAACCGATTCCATAATGTTGGATGTGAATGCTTTTTTCATGTACAATTCCATGATCACATTTGCAAACACATTTGCAAACAGAAATCGTGGTTAAAGAAATCTGTGGCGACATGCATGCGTGTGTATGGGTTTAGTATGTTCTTAGATAGCTGGAATGTGCAAGCAAAACTTCAATACGCATGTAGCATGAAAAGAGTTAGTGAATTGACTCTTTAGCAATACTTCACCTATATCAATCACCAAATGTACCATATTTTCATGTGGAGAGTAGAAGCTTGGTCTTGATGAGACACTCTAAACACTACACAACAAACCACATTCATATGGACTCACATCTTGAACATTCTGGAGTTTACAGCAAACTTACCTATATCTCACCTCTCTGTTTGTGATGGTACACTTAACAACAAACCACATTCCTCAGGATCCTGTTACTGTCAAACTCATCAAGTTTGACACACTGGTGAAAATGACACCTGTCAAGCTGGACATTTTGTCCAAGACCTGCACAAATAAATGAAATAATTACTTAACTAATTGCCATATCTACTGAGCTAAATTTTACTGAAGTGGGGAAGATAATTTGCCATCTTGATTTTCTCCCTGTCAGTCTGATAAGTACTTTCAGTAAGAAAGAAAGTGCAAATGGTACAATAATGGAAGGGAAGTAACTCTTTAACAAATAATTACTTTGGATCAAATGGCCAAGTGGTTGACAGAACAAGTTGCAATATAGTAGTATATATACTGTAATGCATGCAGATAGAATTTACGCCTATAAGATGGTTAAGAACCAGGTGGTTTAATGATCCACATAAGTTGGACATTTCAATACAAATTCTTGCACTGTTGTCAAGCTTTACAAAGGTACAAGAATCTGTATCAAAACGTCGCACTCACAAAATCAAAGAGGTTGATATCCATAAAGTTTGTTGATATTGTACTTCCCAAATTCTAAAATGCCACTCAAAGAAGTGAGAGTAAAGGTGTTATTTTTAGCTTCTATGCTGAGCTTTTTCATTTGCTATTTTTGCATAAACATAGTAAATTCAGTTTTACAGCAAGTTTTTACCAGGCAAACAATTTATTAAAATCTAAATAGTTTAGACATTTAAATACTTACCTTACCATAGGTCTTAAGCATATTACCTCAAGCTCCGCTTAAAAGAGATCAGACAGTCGTTGATTCGCCATTCTCTAGAATGGCTGCCTCAAGTATCGACGAGTGTACAGGAACGGAAGTGACGTGATCTCCCCTCTCCGCGCAAGCGTGGTCTATCCAAAAATCACATTTACTGACCAGGTCCGAAGAGCCCAGAGAGGGGAGGAGCATCCAGCGTTGGGAGGGAGTTACCGCCCTATGGTAAGGTAAGTATTTAAATATCTAAAATATTTAGATTTTAATAAAGTTTTAACTTACCTTACCATAGGTCTTATGCATATGGATTCGACAGTAGGACGGCGGTGTCGGGCTCCAGAGGAGAAAAACAAGACCACATGCCAAGGGAAACCAAGGAAACTAACTGAATCGGCAGACTGTCGCAGGAAGAGACTGGAGCAAGAAACAGATAGTGACCCAAGGAAACCCTAAGGAAAACAATACACCCAGGGCGTAAGTTATCCTTAAGACCAGAAGGTAAGAAGAAGTAGTTACCTAATGGGCGGTAGGTCGGGTGAGTTGCTGGGCAACCACCAGTGGACCAAAGGATTGCAGATCTTCAACATCCCCGACGGCCAAATCCCACAGGTAGTGGCTAGCAAAGACAGTAGAGGACTTCCAGAAGCATCCCTCCATGATGGCTGGAACGGTGCAGTTCCTATGGAGAGCCATGGTGGACGCCAGGGCCCTAATCTTGTGCGGGTTATTGGCTGTAGGATGAGGCAGATCTAGTGCATCGTAGGCAGCCAGGATGGTCGTACGTAGCCAGAGCGCAATAGTATTCCTATTAACTTCACCTTTTGCCGCAGAAGAAAATGGGATGAACAGTCTCTTACGAGACTGCCTCCTGGATGATGATTTGGCAATATACATCTTAAGAGCCCTCACAGGACAAAGCAGCTGTTCCTCAGCATCGTGGGGTCCTAAAATAGAAGCCAATGGAGGAATGGAGAACATTCTGTCCGGTTGTCCTGGCAGCTGGTTCTTAGCCACGAAAATCCCAAAGCATGACCAAGCCCATCCCGTGACTGCTCAAAACGCACCCTGGTGACATCCAAAGCGTGGATCTCGCTGACTCTAGCCGCCGTGGCCAAGGCCAAGAGAAACGCTGTCTTTCTGGAGAGGTTCTCGAATGAAGCAGTGTCCAAAGGCTCGTAAGGTGGACCTCTCAGATGCCGGAGAATGATGTTAAGGTCCCAAGCAGAAGAATGAAACTTTGCCTCCTGGTCCTCCAGCTTGAAGGCTTTGAGTACGGCGATGAGCTCCGGCACCTTGGAAATCTTTTTGTCGCACTTGACCGCCAAAACAGAGTTAAGAGCTGATAAATAAGTTCCGATAGTGTTGCCCTTGAGATGCCGGGACTTCCGAAGGAAAAGAAGGAACTCTGCTATAAACTGAGGAGAAGCTTTCAGCGGGTCCTTTGACTTCTGTGCACAAAACTTCTCAAAGGAAGTCCACTTATCATCATAGAGTGATCTAGTGGAGACTCGATGAGCACGAGCAATAACCTTGGCTACACCTGTGGAGAAGCCCTTGGCCTTCAGTGCCTTGTGCAGATGATCAAGCCGTACAGATGAAATCGAGTCGGATCGGGATGCAGCTGTCGACTGTCGCGGATGCCTGAGCAGGTGAGGCCACTCTGGTAACTGTAGCGGACTTCTTTCGTGAGACAGCGCAGATCTGGGGAACCAGGTTCTGGTTGGTCACCTCTGACCAAAAGCAGATGAATTTGCTCTGTCTGCTTGACCTTTGCTATCACTTCTGGTGGTGGAAGGCGTATGCGCCCAGACCCTCCACGACAAGGACATGGCGTCGACTGCCCATGCTGCCGGATCTGGAATCGGAGACACGTACAACGGAAGCTTTGTTGAACTGAGTCGTAAACAGGTCGATCAGAGGGCGGCCGTGACTGTGACATTGAAGGTTGAAAGCTTCTGGATGTAGCATCTACTCTGGTTAGCGTCTGCTAGGGCGTTCTGGCTGTGATGCCATTGTTGTCCAGGAGACTGGCCAACAGGAAGGTCTGCTTCAACAACTGCTTGGACCTGGTTGTTCCCTGGTTGCGAATCAACCACACCACCGTAGAATTGGCTGACGCTATCAGGAGCCTGGTGTTCTATCAGAGGCTCCAGTGTGAACGCTAGAATTTGGAGCTCCAAGTTGTTGATATGCCAGCCTAGCTCGGCGAAGGACCACAGCCCTGAGGTGGTCTGGTTGTTGAGGTGTGCACCCCAACCCTGAAGAGATGCGTCTACGTAAAGTTTGTGATCGTTAACAAACTCTGTCAAGGAGACTCCTACGCAGATGATTGACTCTACAGTCCACCAGCGGAGGTAAGCGAGGAGATGCAGAGGCAGAAGGAACCTTGACTGGAGGTCATCCGCTTGGATGTAAGGCAAGAGGAAGCATTGTAACGTCCGGAGCATCAGACGACCTCTGAGCGTCAAGTCCTGGGCTGAGGTGAGGAGACCTAAGAATGACTGCCACTCCCTGAGTGTGAGCGGCTGGGACAGACCTTGGCTGGCGAAACTGACAATTTTCCTCCAGCGATCCTGTGGAATCCTGACAAGGTCGCAGTGAGTCAGGAACAAGCCTCCTATAAACGTCAGTTCCTGGGACGGCTCCAGGTGGGACTTGTCTGAGTTGATAATCCACCCCAGTTGCTCTAGGAGACGAATGGCAAAGTCCATCTGTTTGCGAAGCAACTGAGGGTCGAGATGGTTCATGAGGCAGTCATCTATATAAGGGTCGAAATCGATGCCCCTGAGATGGAGAAACCGGGTGATAGTCGAGGTTATCCGAGTAAAAATCCACGGGCCGTGGAAATTCCAAACGTAAGCACTTTCCACTGGTAGTGGGACCCGTTGAAAATAAACCTCAGGTACTTCCTGTGACGATGGTAAATGGACACATGCAGGTTGGCATCCTGGAGTTTGAGGCTGGCCAGCCATACCCTGGGCGCAAGCTTGGCACGAAGCTGTTCCAGGGACACCATCCGGAAGTGAGGCGGCTCCGAAAGGTAAAGGTGGTTGAAAACTGCCATGTTGTGAATCATGCGCATTTTCGCTGAGTCTTTCTTGGGAACCAAGAAGATGGGTAAGTAGAACCCGGGGACTGTTGGGGGTCTAGCACTGTCTCTATAGCTTCTTTGTCTAACAGAGTCTGAATGTTGTCTGCTAACAGTGACTGTTGGCCTGGAGCTTGTAACTGGTCTGAGAATGTTGGTCACAAATGGATCTTCTAGGACAGTCCAGTTGGGCCAGAAGATCCCCAGTCTCCCGCCTACTGGAGTAGGACGAACCGGCATGGCTGGGGGCGGGAGGTCCCAGTCGTGTTGGTTCCAAGCTTCAGCAACCTGAGTAGGGGCACTTCCCCCTACCCCTGCCAGGCGTCGAAGGAGGCGTCGGGGTCGGACCTGCCACAGACATGTCCTCTGCCGAAGGCGCTACAGACAGAGTCTCTTCTTGGGACTCTTCCTTTGAACTCTTCCTGCCAAGAGCAAGGCTCAAGGAACCCCATCCACCGAACAACAGTCGTCATGCCCAACGCCGTCCGAAGGTGTGCCAGTATATCATGTAACACCTTACCCTGCCATTGGAACAGGGTGGTAAGGTGCTCTGTCCTCGACGCATTATCTTCAGTTAAGTCCCAAGCTGCAGCCGAAGTTGCAGAGGCCAACGCCGAAACAGGCTTCAACAACCTCTTGAGCTCTGCATCAATAAGCCAACATGTTAGAGTCCTGCACTCGGTAAGAAGACAGTGGAGAACCCGATAAACGTTTGAGGGATTCATCATGAGCCGCGCTTCCATCAGCGAAATCCAGGCTATGTATCTTGTAGTCCCCTTGCATGACTTAGGAGCCTTAATAGTAGTATTGAGAGACAGTTTAGCAAAGTCGGCATCAAAAGAGGCCACCGCATCAACCGGGTAAGGCGGGAGGAGTAACTCGGGAGAAGTCCTAATAGCTCTCGGGTCATCAGAGCCTGAAGAGCCTGAAGAGGGAGAAGGACAATCTGGCAGCCTGTCGGCAATCCAGTCAAATACAGCAGATAGAGGGAGGTAAGTATCCCCATCATCTTCCTCTTATAACATCTCTTCATTATAACCGGGAGAAAAATAGTGCTCCTCAGCGTCCTCCCAGGACACGGTAGTAGCATTATACCGTTGGCCAGAAACAGCAGGCGTCGGGCACTCAGATGACAGTTGAGAAACAGCACTAAAGGTAACTGTAGGGGAACGTGGTCGTCGTAGCGAGCGGCGAAAAAGAGGCGACCTTGAACGGGACCGACATTAGCGCCTCCCACGAGTCGGCGACCTTGAACGCCTCTCCCTATCATTGGGACGTCTGGGAGAGCGAGACCTGGAATCAGACCGGCGACGGCAATGACTAGTATCAGAACTATGCTAGGGACTTTGAGAAGGATGGCGCTGTCGAGGAGACCTAGAGTGAGACAGTTTAGAACGTCGGGAGCGCTCGGCTTCCTGGCGCCGGGAACGCTCTTCCAATAACTGACGCTGAAGATCCTCCTCTCGAGACAACGTAGACACAGGAGCCTTCTTGGGGATACGGTAGTCTAACAACGGCGTTGGCATTGGGGGAGGCGTTGGGGGAGGCGCTGGTTGATGCACCAATCCAGCAACATCAGAACTAGGTGCCATAGCTGGCGGCGCTGGAACGGCGCTGGCTTGTGCTTCAACTGCTGCAGGCAAAAGGAGCGTCCTTAGAAGCTTCAGTACCTCCGGATGAGATAAGGCGTCCCGGCTGAGATAAGTCCACCAAGGCGTCAGATGGGCGCTGGGCGTCAGGCGTCAGCCTACTCGGCGCAGGTGTAGACGTCTGTTCAGCTAAAGGAGGGGAGCGTCCGTCCGGCATCCGTGGAAGAGAAGATCTGGGGCCCAACGACGAAGCAGGTGAAGACATCTTCCTCTTACGCTGCGACAATCGTTTCTTCTTGGCGGCGGTGTAAGCCTTGAAATCGGCGACAGATAACGGCGTACAAAAATGACAGCGCTCAGCAAGAGAACAGGCTACAGTAGCGCAGTCTGGACACCATGGGCCGGGATCATTGGCAGACTTCTGCACCTTGCAGATACAGAAAAACTGCCGGGTCATGCACACAATGGCTGTAACACACACAAAAAAAGTGAAACGTAAAAACTACGTAAACACACAGAAAAAAAAACCTGCAGAGAAAATGGAAACACTCCTGCAGCAAGAATGGGCACGCCCAAGCAGTCGGTAGCAGAGTAAACAACCAAGATGGCTGCCCCCACTGAGCCGAAAAGAGCGTGAAAAACAAGCACAAATTAGGCAACAATATCAAGAAATACAAGACCAAGCATGAACATTATGGTGAAAAAGACATAGGAGAATGCAAAACACCAAACATGCCCAATGAAGCGATACTTGCAACGTGGGAACACACCCCACACTGAAGTGAGACTTGAGGCAGCCAGGTAAGTGAAGTTTTAATTATGTTCTTCACCCACACAGAGAAGAATATAGGATATAAAAAGCATACATACCGAAAACAAACAAGAACTTAAATATAGAACAAACTTTATGGATAACAACTTCTTTTTTACCGCTGTCAGTTATGCGTTTGACAATTCTTGTACCGAATTGTATCGAAACGTACAAGACAACGGTACGAATAAAAAGAAGTTGTTATCCATAAAGTTTGTTCTATATTGTACTTCCCAACTTCTAAAAATGCCACTCAAAGAAGAACTTAAATATCTGAAAGAATCAGTAAGTAGCGAACTAGCGAAATCAAAAAACATCTGACAGACAGTACGCTTGAAGTAAAAGTGATTTTGGATAGACCGCGCTTGCGCGGAGAGGGCAGATCACGTCACTTCCGTTCCTGTACACTCGTCGATACTTGAGGCAGCCATTCTAGAGAATGGCGAATCAACGACTGTCTGATCTCTTTTAAAGTGGGGTTGAGGTAATATGCATAAGACCTATGGTAAGGTAAGTTAAAAATTTATGTTTCATAAGATATAAACATCACAAAAGACGGAGTGGAGACGCTGATCTACGGCGATCTACGTACCTTTCAACTGACCCTCCTGGTGCACAACCAGGTCATCGTTTAATGCTATTTTTATCAGGGGACTGCCAATCAAGAAGTTCTTCATGTTGACCGAACCATTAATCTCCATCCGACTCACAACTCCCTGAAATTATATCACATGCTTATACTGCTTTCTGGAACAGGCTTCAAAGAAAATCACCTTTTAACATTAATTTTAATCTTTAGAAAGACATTTTTGTCAATCAAGCCTGATTTTGGCTCAGCCAATGAATGTTGATGCTTCTTGCATTCATATGACAACACAACCTGCCAAGAGTTCTGGATGAGCTATATTTGACCATCAACACGATGGCTACGAAACAACAATCTATAAGAAAACCTGTTAGCATGGTCAGTGACTGGGGAATACTCACACTGGAGTCGACAACAGCTGTCAGCCTTTCAACAACATCAACAAACACTTCATTCCGCCGGTTCTCCTGAAATATAGATCGGACTGTTTAACATATACTTTACAAAAAAGTTCATTTATTCATCATTCAGACTAGTTCATTAGATGTATTTGGAAAAGTGCATTTTATTACTGTCGTCATAGTAGGTATGATTTGGTTGGCTGGTTTTTTTGTTTAATGCTGCACTCAGCAATATTCCCGCTATATGGCGGTGGTTGTACATAACCGAGTCTGGACCAGACTATCCAGTGATCAACATAATGAGCATCGATCTACACAATCGGGATACAATGACATGTGTTAATCAAGTCAGCGAGCCTGACCACCCAATCCTGTTGGTCGCCTTTTACAACAAGCATAGGTTGCAGAAGACCAATTCTAACCCGGATCATCACAGGTAGGTATGATGATAGTCAGCCAATGAATGAGAAACTGCTGGTATTAGAACTAGTTTTCTTCTAACTAATCGGAGCATCACTTACCTGACCGGGAAAGTAACAGTTTGAATGTGATTTTGAATGATTTAACCTTAAAATTGCATAACCTTGACACATGGGGTAGTCTAAATGACAATTCCATCGAAGTCATCGTCTGTTTCTTGCTTCAGTTAGAAATGGTAGAGACAATCCATAGCCCTTGAGAAATACTGCAATGTCAGCCATCCATTGAACATCCAAGAATGTCCTTTCATTCAGTTTTCAAATTTTGAATCAAGAATAGTCAAAATATTTGCATAATCTGGAATGTATGTCCCAAATTAGAGACTAGAGCAGTGTAGCTTGAGAAAGTTGCTTTCTAGCTGGCTGAACATCGACTTCTTGCTAGTCATTTCAATGGCATTCAAAAGTTTGTTCTGTGGTGACCTGTCCTCAGACTTTTCTTAATTGATAGTGGGAACAGGGTCTGATTTTGATGAGACTGATTATTCATGTGATGAACATGATGAAGTACAATCCAAACATAACACATGTATCTTGACAACACATTACTCATCAGATTATAAAAGTTTTGAAATATCATTGAAATAGTTTATTTGTGTGCTTAGCTCAAGTTTTATTACCTTTAATAATTATTATTTCAATACACAATGGAACTAATTAGAAAACTTTCAAGCTGCAATGTACATGGTCTACATGGTTTACTAATCAGGAATTCACATCTACCATTTCCATTAAAGCCTCATGAGTGTGTGAACAGTACGGCCAGTAGAGCTGTGATATATTTTTGAGTAACATTTGACTGTTATTCTACTGTGAATTTGGAAACTTCTTGTTTCTGTATGGTTCATCAAAGGTTAAATAACCACCGCTGACTAAAACAGATGATGAGATATAGGTACTTGCCATATCTGCTTGAGATCGGATTACTGGCTTGTTTGCTGCACTGAAGGGCACGACCCTGCTGTCAATTCCAAGCTGAAAGTAAAGTAATTGCATTCACTGTACAAAGGAAATCATAACAATATGTTCATGATTTAATTCATCTTATTAATCAGCTCTGCATGCATGAACTCAAGGCCTGGGAAGGGCAAGTAATTCATAGACATTGTAAATGGAGTGTTTTTCAATACAATGTATATAATCGGATATGAGAATACATGGTAACACTACTTTGAACTATGTTTCAGTAATTCAGGCATCACTATATAATTGTATTATAAATGGGGATCAGTCTAACAGCAATGGTTTAGTGCATAATATGACGCTGACTTATATATGTCAATGAGTGAGTGAGTGAATGAGTGAGTATGGTTTTACGCTGCTTTTAGCAATATTCCAGCAATATTACGGCGGGGGACACCAGAAATGGGCTTCACTCATTGTACCCATGTGGGGAATCGAACCCGGATCTTCAGCATGACGAGCGGACGCTTTAACCACTAGGCTACCACACCGCCCCTCTATGGCATTGAAGTGGGTCTGACTGATCAAGGATCACTTAATGAAATGGTATGGTGCTTTGTTTTGCTACACAGAACCACTCACAAGTCTAGCCGCCACATCTTCTTGTGCTGATCTGCTTGTTTCTATGACAACTGGTTCACTACTGATGTAAGGTTTCAACTTGTCCGTACTTGCAAGCTGAACAAACCCATAGTCCTAAAATGGAAAACTAAGTGTAGATGCACATAGACATACTAAACTATAATGGTAACTGAAAACTGAACTCAGGTACCCATTGACAGAGGTGTCAAATTAATGGCCTCATCAATAAAAATCTACATATAGATACCACAATTTATGCACCTCTGACATTCGAGTAGCACATACTTTATACACTAGTAATCAAAATCATATTTGCACTGAATGGTCAAGCTCATAGGCTTGGATAACTGGTGGTAAGGGTATGAAAAGATATATCTCAAACTGCCCAGCGGCTGACATTCATCCCATAGTCTGCAGAAAATGTCCCAGTTAAAAATGTCCTAAGTCATGTCAAGGTAGCTATAACATGTGATGGCTTGATCAAGGTGATTTATATTTCACTAATAACATAAACCTTAACAGATTAATTTTACATTATTGGATGACTGAACACAGTGTTTCAATACATTTCAGCCTTGCATATTTGGAATCTTATATATATCTCTAAGAATGACAAAAACACGAAACGATATAATGAACGCATTAAGTACATATCAGATATGTATCCGTTCGGCTAGGTAAGCACTGTTTTCCCTGTAATCATAACTGTATTGGTATTTATCATTTCCAGTATATATAAATATACAAACCAGCATTTCATCCAGTACTTCGTATAAAAGCAACAGGTTGCTTTTGATAGAATTTTCTGACACTGTTCCACAGAAGTCCTTGCAAACATGATATAATCTGAAACGACAGACAACAAGGCTCAAGGCAACATTGGTGACATCTCATGCAAGGACCAGCACATCAAGAGGGACATCCTATAGATGAGGAACACAGACATGGGAGTATTTAGGATACAGGGTACCTTTGTGGTATAAGGAACATGGAAAGGGGTGTCCTTATAGTATAAGGAGTGAGTAATTGGGTTTAATACCACTTTTAGCAATAATACAGCAATATCACAGCTTGGGACACCAGAAATATGCTTTACACATTATAAACAAGGTGGATAATCACACTTGGGCCTTTGGTGTGATGAGCGAACACTTTAAGCAAAAGGCCACTCTACAGGCCCCAGCTGCATAAGAATAGACACAGATGTATCCTAGAGAGATAAGGAATATAGGAAAGGGATTCCTTCAGGTAGAAGCTCTACACTTGTCTTCCATGGCCAAAACGCCTATAATTCAACTGTTGTGGTTGCTATTCAGGGATTCAAATTCTGAGTAGACTGCTTGACATTTGCTCTTTCAAATATTACCAAACGTAATTCAGAGGTTGTTAAATCAATACAAAAATTTGGTTCCTACCTGCTGAGTATTTCTATCACTGCAACTGGAGATAGTTCAGATGTTGATGTTGCAAAGAAAATTATGTTATTTCTCTGAATGTAGAAGTAAAAGACATTGTCATCCTTCTGCAAAACAATAAGACAAATCATTACATTGAATTCCAATCACATAAAAATGCATATAACTTAAGGGACTGTTAATAATTTATGGCTAGTGGGGGTGATAATGATTTTTATAGAGTGATGTTCCAGATATATGGCGGCGGTCTGTAAATAATCCAGTCTGGACCAGACAATCCAGTGATCAGCAGCACGAGCATCGATCTGCACAACTGGGAACCGATGACATGTGTCAACCAAGTCAGCGAGCCTGACCACCCGATCCCGTTAGTCGCCTCGTACTACAAGCATAGGTTACTGAAGTTCAATATTCTAACCCGGACCTTCACGGGTCTGATTTTTATAGAGAAGCATGTACAATGTCAAATAAAATTATGTGCAAAGTAAGCCCCCCCAAAAAAACAAACAAACAAAAAAACACGCCCCCACTCACCCACCCCTTAAAATCATCATCACCCCCCATAGCCATACATTATGAACAGTATGATGTGATTACATCGGCAAGCATAAGAAACTTTGATGTGCATCCCCAATACCATCTGTATCAGCTCTGATAAGTCTATCAGTTTATCGCAGGGATATCAGATGGCCACTATTCTGGCAATTTGACTAGTGAAAAATAAATGAACTAGAGCTTTTTACCATTATATTGTGATGTTACATAAGCATTCTCTCTGTAAATTGTGGATAGATAAGTCAAAATTTAGTTTAAAAAATATTTATATCAGTATATACAAAGCCATCTGTCATAACTTAATGGCTGATTAAGTACCACTACTTACAAAGTGAGGCTGTAGATTCCTACCATCCTGGTTAAGTTTCTTCACAAAGACATCAGTTGTGTTGCTTTTTATGTGATCCTTTCGATCTGTTTTTTTCATTAAGGTTCACAAGCTCATTACAGAGTTGCATATCTTTTCATATTTGATCACAATATCTCTCAGGCAGTATATAGACAGAATATATATCCTGTTTCAGGGACCCATGGACCAGGGCAATGTTAATTGGTTGGTTGGTTTGTTGTTTAACGCGGCACTCAGCAACATCCCAGCTAAATGGCGGCGGTCTGTAAATATTCGAGTCTGGGCCATACAATCCAGTGACTAATTTGATCTGTCCTAGCTTCATATCAAGCAGGTATGTGCCTGAAACTATTGCATAACGATAAGAGTTCCTTCTGTTCCCCCATCCCAAATAATATTTATAAATATAGTAAAATTATTAACAAAACTTAACACAACAATTACTAGAGAACACACAAAATGACTTAAAGTCCAACATTTAATTTAAGTTAGCATTGGCGGATCCAGTGTGTGTGTGTGTGTGTGTGTGTGTGTGTGTGTCAGTGTGTGTAACCAGAGGTCCCCCTTGAAAATCAGACTTAAGACCACATTGAAGATTTTTTTTTTGCGTTGACGGGGGGTTCAGGGGATTCGAACCACCTGAAAATACCCCCCTTCCCCTCCCCACCTTTCAAAATTCCTGGATCCGCCCATGAGTTAGGGTTAGGTTTAGGGTTGAGGGAACGGAAGGAACTCTTTCCCGCATAACAGTTATAAAACTATGTCAATGACTTCATGTCTTTCATCATGCCTCGGCCATACCTGGGGTTGACAGCATGAGCAACGATCAACAACGCTGTCATGTTCGCCTACTACTTCAACGATCTATAAACTGTTGTTGATAACACACTCTGTTTCACGTGAAAAGGATACATGTTTTCTTCAAAAGTGGCTCGTAAACTGGAGAAAGAACACATATTTCAGAAATCATGACAACCCCATACAAGGCAACCTCGTCTTGAATAACAAAAACATTTAATTTTACATATCGTTCGAGCACCTGTTTTCGTCTGCAGTCATCCGGGCATTTCATTCCGGAAATCTCGTCTGCAACGAGAATTCTCGAGATTGACGGCAAATGTTCCTGTACACTTACACGGAAAATACAACCATTTACTTCAGTTTTTATCCCGATCGGTGTAACGATTCCACGACATATCAGGTATTAAGAGTTTTTTCATTTCATGTTTAATCTTATTTTGCAGTTTGGAAGCGTATTGTTATAGACCGATCCTACCACACCGTTTTCTTTCACTGTCTCTCTCCACACGTTATCTGAAGTGGTGAACCTAACCTAAATCCTGTGATCCGATTATGTTGGATTTGTTCACTTGATGTCATATCGTTTGCTTTTTTTAACAGGTTCCTTTTTACTGAACAATCACGACATGCTAATTTTAACTGTCTTGAAGCATCTATCCATATGATTCTTGCAAGACCATGCCCAACAAGTAGTGATGCTGAAAACAAGGAACTGTGCTTGGCTAAAGATTCCTCTCTCAACATATTCCATTTAACAATAACAACAGCTCAGAGTTGTGCCAAGGATCATTCTAGTGAAACCTCTTACCTTTATCAATTGTTAAAATACATATGTGTATATAGGCCTAATTTGGTTAAAATAATCATTTAGCAATCTAGGTCCAGTGCCATATAGTGATAACGTTTAGAAACACTGTTAGGCGATATGCATATCCTTTTCCAATTCTGTTACTTTTACTTATTGCACCTACATATGATCACATTATGGACTTCGATTTTCAACTGGAACTGACAGCTTTATATGTGTGGACAATACAGGTTTTCAGTGATTACATGATGCATAGCAAGAGATACAATGTATCCAAGATATGCCATGTTTGCCATTATTTCCCAATGAAAACATACATTATAATCATACGTCTAGTAAGGCTGGAGTTATTAATTACTGTCACAACATTTGGCTGACAACAGATATATTGATCTGATTACCTGCTTGGCATGGTCAGGTGATAAGTGGTGAACATGGTGGAACAGATGTAGTACCGATAGACTCATCATGTTCATTTTGATTTAAGGACTGCGGTATACGTAACATTGTAATCTTTGCTGTGTCAGCACCATGATGAAAGTGCATGTACAGAAACTGTTTTAATACTTTTAAATGGAAACTGTTGTGAACTTTTGATTAAAGTAATGTTTGTATTGCTTAAACATATTAAATAACATACCACGTTATGTTCATGACGTACACAGACGTGTGAAAACACACTATTTTTGATTTGGTGAATGAAAATAGTTCCTTTAAAGATGTAAACAGTAGTGATTTTTAATAATTGAAATAAATAGGCTGCTATTTTATCCTGCACCTTGTACTGAGTAATTTCAGTGTATTCACACATCTTCATTATATTAGTTCCATTCATTATCATAGGGGCGGTGGGGTAGCCTAGTGGTTAAAGCCTTCGCTCATCACACCGAAGACCTGGGTTTGACTCCCCATATGGGTACAGTGTGTGGAACCTATTTCTGGTGTTTCCCACCATGATATTGTTAGAGTGACGTAAAGTCGAACTCACTCACTCCGTGAGTCATTATCATAATGTTCATGCTTTACATTATATTACAACTGCATTACAAACAAGGTTGTTTTGGGAATAAGATTTCAAATAATTTCTCTAAGCTTAATTTTCTTGAAGAAAGAAATTGTGTTTGTAGGTCACCAAGATGCAGCAATCTACATGATCTATAGAAGCTAACAGGTGTTAGCTACATATCAGTCATGGCGATATATGTCTTGGCGATATTTACTTTCATGTTAAGCATGGGTAGATAGATAACAGTTTATCAAGTGTTTGTTGTATCAAGATACTTTGTGCCATGATACAGGTATTATACTGTGAAGTGATGCAATCTGAAACTGTGCACATGAACATGAACTGGTAAAATATATTGTAAGATAATATTTTCATGATCATTTTTACAAGAATGTATCACGTCACAACTAATTGTGTATGTATTTTGCATTTAAAAAAATCTGTTTGTTGGTGATTCTCTTTGCTGAGTGTTTGTCAGTGAGTGATACTGTTCGTACAAGCAGATATTATTTTCTACATATGAAGGCCCTGAAAATAGATGTTATAATTTTGATAGCAGCAATTTTCATTTCTTTTATAGCATGTAAAGTATGCTGATTTGTCAATTAATTGATGTAGGCAGCATCAGTTGTAAATGAAAGTTGTGTAGATTTCAACTAAATGTGGTTTAAATAAGGTTAATTTTTAAGGGTAAACTGTGACATACTAAATAAATAAAAAGGCTTTTTGAAATGCTTTGGTTTGATGGAAAAAATGTTATTGTTTGTGTGTCTGTTTTACTCTTAAGATTTTCAACCTCAAATACGATTATCAGTCTTAAAATATTACCCTGTTGCATTTCTCATGTTAATATATTGACATGATTAGGAGGTTCCTTAAAAACATGCATATTTTGCAGGACAGTCATCAAGATGTATGACGGGACTTAGATTATTATGAGATGTGATTATTGACGACATGATGATGTTGATGCTAATTTTACCAGAGAAGACTGTTATTAAATACTGACTTATCAGCATTTTGAACATATTTTGTGTATGTTATGGTGCACTGATCAATTCATGAGTGATTAAATGATTATCAGATTAAATGTTGCAACATATAATCTACATGAACAACACTTCTTTAAGAGGAAACAAGACATTATTGTGAAGTACGACTCTAACCTTTCATCTACATGGATGAACTGTATTGAGTGAATACAATAAGTTTCTGGTAAGTGAACAGTACGGAAACAAGCATATTTACCTTAACCATTGTTCATAAACCAGGTATTGGTCTTTGCAATTGCAGGGCATGTTAAGGTATGGATGATATACATGATAAGTTGCTATATAAACATAAAAACTGTTCCTTATCAGAAAATGTTGTCTCTGCAACAAAGAACCTTACCTTAAGTATTTCCTCATCATGATTTTGTGATCAATGGGTGCATTGTATGAAGTAACTAAACAGGCATAAAGTCCTTGTCAGTAATGAACATGGGCTTGGTATTTGGTTCTATTTTGGTCCGCAGTGTTAACACTCTAACTATTGTATGCCTTGTTGAAGTACTCAGTATTGAAGACCAACAATTTACTTTGTGTAGGTCCTTGATTATTTAAGTGAATCTGAAAATATTATAATGATACAATTAGTTTGCAATGTTTTGGTTTGCTAAAAGATTGGCCGAAAAAATTGTTTTTAGTGCATATGGTAGTTGGTTATCATATAAATAATAATTATTACCAGTTTTAGCTCTGTAGAGTAGCATCTCTAAGTATGCTTAGTCATGCTGGAATCCAGTGATCTTAGGTTAAAATTCCACTGCTGGTTTGTTTACAATTCTGAATGATTTTGCACTTTTGCTCATGTGTTTCATGACTTTGATAAACATGGATAAATTATACTTTTTTATAGATTTGAATCACTTTGGTTTTCTTACATTAAACTGATTTGTCATGATAATAAGATATGTAAATTGTCAGTCAGTCTATCAGAACCTAGAGAATACATTAAAAAGGAGCCCAACTCGAGTCTAGAATTGTAAGCAGAGAGTCTGAAAATAATAATAGTTCCGGGCACGTGTATATATTTGTAGATACATGTTTTCAAATAAGATAACTTTATTTCTGGAAATAAATGTCAATCTCTGATGCGTTTAAGTACAGTTGTCAGATGTCAAAGCGATCACTCACTGAAAACAGGATGTAAGTACAAAAACAACAACAAGTTGGCATGTTAAACAGATCAACATGGTCCAAGGTGTTTGTTATAGTCATAGGTCCCTCCTGCAGCGTCATCTGATGTATTGAGTACAGTTGTTGACATGTATATGTCTCGTATATCATCTTTCTTATCAGGTTAATGGCTTTATCAAGTTACGATTCATATATGTACTGCAGATCTACAATACTTATATCAGATGAATGATGTTGTTTGTATGCTGTTTGAATGATTATGATGAATGTTCTGCTGTTATTGAATATCATCAGCATTGTTCTGAACCCTGAAACGGCTCATCTAAATATAGGCCTCAAACAGCATGATCAGTGAAACGGGTCAGTTTAGAAACACTTCATTATAACCACGATAACAGCATGTTGAATAAAATCAATATTTTCCCTTTTAATGCTTCACATATCTAAAAAGCAACTATAATGAGGAATTCTTGACATTTTCCTTGAAAGTTGAATGATTAACTGTGATGCTAGACAGTTCACCATGGACACAGAACACAAGCAGGATGAATCATAAACAAAGTACATGTTGTTGTTAGCTCTCTCAATGTTCAAGGCCACATGTACACAATAGGTAGCTTACCTTGCTTAATGCACATACCAGTGGTGTGCTGTGAGAGGGATATAGTATTCAACCAGGGAATGGTTTCTTCATCATCATCATGTCTATATTTTACAACTGTTGGTAACACTAAAGTCATTCTTCAAAAGCTTTGCATCTCTTTTTGCCAGTTTGCTTATGAATTATTGTTCAGATTTGATGTTAGAATAGATACTTGATTGTTAAGGAATTATGTTATCCACAAGTAACAATACATCCGGAAATAACTTGTACTTTTGTCATTAAAGTGGTTAACAGTTATTTGATAATAGGTTTCCAAGCTGATACTTTACAATGCTAGTAATATGACTAAGCTATTCCCGTTAAATGACCATCAGAGTTAAATGTCTTCTGAATTTGTTATTTATCAGTATATCATGTGTTTATGGGATTTAAGAACCAATCAAATGGTTGTCAGATAGTAAATAATAATGAGGAGTTGTCAGTATATGGCAGGGATATGTCTATTTTGTTGTGGTGTATCTGCTAATCATTTTGATTTGTTTTTTTGTTTGTCTGTAACCAGTTTATTAGGATTTCTAATGCAAATTCTTGATTGGGATAAAAGAAATTGTTTTCCACAGTATGTTAGATCATTCACAGCAAAACAGGTACTTGGAACAAATAAGTTTAGTTGTACAGCACAGAATAATGGCAAGACTTTGGTGGAGTCGTTAATTTCATTTGTTGACATTCTTGACAATATTCTGTCTTGGACTCAGATATTGCTATCATGTCAGACTCCTATTTCAAAAATGCAGTATTCAGGGCTGGAAATCAGGTTAATGTAAGCCTGGGAAGTTCAGTTATTGTTGTCTTGATTTATGATATAAGCCTTTCACCAAACTTTGTAATGGGTTTGAATCTCGGTTATGCCTTTTTTTATTGCTGGTCACCGATTAATTGAAAATAATCACTGTATGAGATTGGTGACAATCCTAATGAATACTGAAAATTGTCTTTACATGATAACCAAGCATTCCATGGCGATCATGTGTTTTTCTCATAAGATTAGAGACTCCCTCCACAAACAATTTTGGAACACTTGCTTGCATTAAGCCTGGGAAGTTATTGTTTTACCAGGTTGGTTTTTTGTCGATTGTTACATTTCATTAACACTGCCAATCGATCATGTTTTCTCATAATCGAACACAGGTTGGAACACTTGCTTGCATTAACAATATTTTTCAGGTTGGTTTTGGTTACATTTCATTAACATACAGGTTGAATTTATCTTAAATACTCCAGGAAAGTTATGTTCCTAACATACTAGACATCCTTTAAAAATTTGAAATTTGAAAAAAAAATGAACTACATGTCTTTTTTTATTTTTTGTGGATTAAGAAACATAAACAGGAAATTTTGATAAATGACGCTAACCAATTATTTTCGATGATTGATCAGTTGTAATGAACCAATCATCAATGATCAGAATTCCCAACACTAATGTTGTGTTTATAGAGGTACAAACACTGCAATCATAAAAACTGGAGTGCATGCTTTTCATTAATTGGATTTTCTCAGGTGCTTTTGATTAATGTCTCTATAGGGTTGAAACTTTAGCCACTTGTCCCCAACCTGAGGCAAGTTAAATTCTGTTTGGTCTTCTAAGCTTAGCTTATAACAGTCTGTATAATAACATTGATGTTAACAATGTTTTAAGCAATGATTGGTCTGGTAGACTCAAAAGCTTTTAGCATAGCCGGCCTTCCTAAGGAAATATATTGAATTCAGACAAAAAGTTATGAGCAGAAAAATGATAATGTGTTTCCTGTCCATTTCCAAGAGAGAGATGTCCACTCTAGACATACTTGAGAAATGTGAAATGTCACTAGATGGAATATACATGCCCAAGTGAGCATTGTGCTATATATTACACAGATATTTTCATGATGTCACATGGTAAATCATTGATTTTTTTGTTGACTCTGTGCTGACTGTTATGAGAACTGGTGACAGCTATGTCCACCTGCAGGCTGGGATATTGATTTACTGGCTGAAATGAACACTGAAGGAAAATCTACATGAATGCATTATTTCATGGGTCACCTGTCCTTCAGCTTATGATATCTCCAAGATATCTCATTAGGTGTAAAATAGACACTCATGTCGTGAGTGAGTTTAGTTTTACACCACACTTAGCAATATTCCAGCTGCATGACGGCATACTGTAAATAATCGAGTCTGGACCAGGCAATCCAGTGATCAACAGCATGAGCATCGATCTACGCAACTGGGATGCAATGACACGTGTCAACCAAGTCACTGAGTCTCTCCACCTGATCCCGTTAGTCGCCTTTTACAACAAGCATGGGTCTTCACGGGTCATCTCAAGATGTAATCTATAAGGAAGATAAGTTTGAAATAGTAACTGTGTAACTGATCTGAGTTCTGTAACAAATTTCTACTGCTGAATAATCAAATGCTACAATAAGGACCCTATATTTCTGAGAATTTTTATTAAAGGAGTTTATAAGTTTCCCATAATGCAAAAAAAACCCCATGCTTGAGGCCTTAGATGGGCATTCTTAGATTTGGAAGAAGTGTATACCCAAATCTACAGAGTTGCATTCTTAAATTTTGTAGAGGTGTATTCCCAGAGGTTCTTGAAGTGTATACCAAAAAATTGTTGAGTTAAATTATTACAGAATGGTTTTGTTTCTTTTAGTTTTGTTTCTTATTTTGATCAGAATCTGTGGAGGTGCAGTACTTGTGTCTTTTGATGTTGTGGTGTGAAACCTAAAACAGATTGAAATGTGTCTGTAGATCTAGAATGTAAGAGTCATTTCAGGTTGTAAGGTTTAACTTGAGTTGTGACAGTGCAAGAGTCTATTCAGGTTCTGTTTGTTTATCATTTCAGGTTGTAAGGTTTAACTTGAGTTGTGACAGTGCAAGAGTCTATTCAGGATCTATTTGTTTATCATTTCAGGTTGTAAGGTTTAACTTGAGTTGCGACAGTGCAAGAGTCTATTCAGGTTCTGTTTGTTTATCATTTCAGGTTGTAATGTTTAACTTGAGTTGCGACAGTGCAAGAGTCTATTCAGGATCTATTTGTTTATCATTTCAGGTTGTAAGGTTTAACTTGAGTTGTGACAGTGCAAGAGTCTATTCAGGATCTATTTGTTTATCATTTCAGGTTGTAATGTTTAACTTGAGTTGCGACAGTGCAAGAGTCTATTCAGGTTCTTTTTATTTATCATTTCAGGTTGTAATGTTTAACTTGAGTTGCGACAGTGCAAGAATCTATTAAGGTTCTTTTTGTTTATTACAAGGGGTATCCAAAGCATGTGCCTCACATGGGTACAATGTGAAGCCCATTTCTGGTGTCATTCACCATGATTTTGTTGGAATATTGCTAAAAACAGCTTAAACCCATATTCACTCTCTCACTCACTCACTCACTCAAAGCATGTGCCATCAAAGTAATGGTAATGATTTGTTTGCTAAGTAAGACTCAATACCACTGATTAGAATTAGTTGTAAAATTATGGTTTGTTGGTTTGTGTAATTGGAGGATGTAGCTCTGTGCATCATGGACTGAATAAGTAATTATCTACCTGCAGCAGGCTAGGTGTTTACAATGTGAACCAGCTAGCGTTATCACATGCAGGTGATAGTAGGTGCAGCCCAGCCAAGTTCCTCATTCCACAGTCAGTCCATCAGCCTCACACTGACAACATGCTAGCTTCATCATGGGGGATCAACAAGGGCTTGTCTCACAATCTCTTGGGCCTGTTTTTCTTTCAAGCTTTCACTCTTGGCTGTGGGTTGCATGAAAGGCTTGTCTCATGATATTTGGTCTGTTTTCACTCAAGCCTTCACTGGTGGTTGTAGGCTGCAGTGGTCAGTATGTTCATACACCACGGCTGTATTTTCTATTTTTATCCTGTGCCATGGTCATGATAATGAGTTAATATATCACCTCGTGTTGCTTGGATTTTGTGAAACCAACTCTGTAGAATATGTCATCATAAAATATGTTTTCCTAATGTCCTTGGCTGTCATTTCCTTTTTTGCCTGAGATGGACTTCGTTTGAAACGGACCCCATCATTAAGACCTGGTCTGTCCTTGACGTGACCGGCTAGCAGCCCATGTTGTGGGTAGGCACACAGGCAGAGGTTAGTGTGATTACAGAAACTGTTATACCATATTTGGTAGATAATTACAGTTGTACAGATGACTTGTTATCATGACCCATGTGTTATTCCTTCCTGTTAAACCTCATTCATTGATTATGTAGTAGATAAAGGCATGGTCAGTGTTTACACTAAGATATGGAGGTGACTTAGGTCACTGGTATTTAAATCTACCATTTGTTGTCCTGTTAATGAGAAAATGCCAAATTCTTTGCATTGCTTATCATTTGAGTCAAGTGGCAGCAATGCTGTCCACAAGATGGTGTTTGTTTATTTTTTTGGCTGTTAACG
Source organism: Haliotis rubra (assembly GCF_003918875.1). Classification (NCBI taxonomy): domain Eukaryota; kingdom Metazoa; phylum Mollusca; class Gastropoda; order Lepetellida; family Haliotidae; genus Haliotis; species Haliotis rubra. The sequence goes on from NW_025767054.1 coordinate 435,057, forward strand.
CTGCACTCAGCAATATTCCAGCCATATGGCAACAGTCTGTAAATATTCCAGTCTCGACAATCCAGTGATCAGCATCATGAGCATCGATCGATACAATTGGATTACGATGACATGTCCACAAAGTCAGCAAGTCTAACCACCTTATCCATTTTATCATATCTAACGACAAGCATGGATTCTTGGTGACCAGTTCTAACCTGAACCTTCACAGGGCCACAAGTAGATAGTATTTTGGAGCACAATCAAATTAGGACCAATTAAGATCAGTGTCAGTTAGTTTTTTTTTCTCACAGTTCTGAAATTTGTGGAGTATAAGTGTGTTCCTTAGCCATGCTATCAAGCACTGATCTTGAGTTTGATTCCCATATTGACCCAAATAGAATTCTTGTGTTGTGAACATTATGGCCGATATTCTTGAGTTTTTTCTAAGCAAGATTTGTGACCATCATGTCTTCCATCACATTGGGCTTCTTTCCACATTGACATGATATACTACACTTCACGGACTCCTCCAAAATATTTGTCACAAACAGATTTGCTGAACAGTTATTTACCAATTGCTGTACATGAACATGATAATGTAGTTTTAGACCTGAATAGCCTACAACAAATGCTTGTTTCCCATGTAACATCCGACCCATTGTTGCACATGTGACCCAAATGGGATCACTTCTGGAAATAGTTGTCAAGAAAACCATATTTTTTTTTTCAGGACTGACGTTACATATTGTTGCTGTAGCTATAAATTCCAGCAACATTCCAGCACAAACTAGTTCCAAACAACCCTTATGTGTGAAACACTGCACTTAAACAAATTAAGCTGAAACAAACCTTACTTCTACACCTGAAGAACAAGTAGTATTTTATGGCCTAATACTGACTATTAGGTGAAACCCATACATTCACTGATTCTGCAAACATGGTGAATGCAGCTGATTTCCTGGTGGCCTTGTATTGTCCACCACAGACACCGGCTTCAGTTACAATGCCAGGGTCAGATCAGCTTCCTTTCACTGACACAATGCTCCTATGATTTGATCAAAGGTTTATTTGTATCTGACTCTGTGTGAACACAAGCTGTGATGTATTCTTGCTTGAGTTGTGTATTGATATTTCATTTAAATAAGATAATGTTGATTCATCACATGTTTATTTGTATTGGACTTTGTCTGAACAGATGTTTTGATCTTTCCTGGCTGGAGTTGTGTTTTGATATTTTATTTATATATGCTGCATTGTTTACAGTGTTGAGCTGCGGTCTGGTTTATTGTTTACTGTGTTCATGTAGGGGTGCGTTGTATTTACTCTGATTTGACCAGTATTTGAGTTATATATTAGCATGACAGTTTAGTGCACGAGGGCTGTAGGTCTAAGACATTTAACACTTTGGGGAAATGCACAAGCACAGGTATGGAGTTGGCAAACCTAGACACAGTCAGGGGGAACCTGGGTTTGATTTGGTTTGTTGTTTAACGCCATACTCAGAAATATTCCAGCTATATGGTGGCGATCTGTAAATAATCGAGTCTGGACCAGACACTCAAGTGATCAACGTCATGAGCATTGATCTACGCAATTGGAATACGATGTGTGTCAACCATGTCAGCGAGCCTGACCACCCGATCCCGTTAGTCGCCTTTTACAACTAGCATGGGTTGCTGAAGACCAATTCTATTCTAATCCGGATCTTCACGGATTGATGAATCTGGGTTTCTCACTTCATTGTAAGTTTGTGTTCATGATGAACATGATCAACAGAGAAGGGTGAGATGGATGGATGAGTTTCAGTGTTTTAAAAGACAAAGCATTTGCATGATTAGTGTGTGGTAGTAGTTTTCAGATGTTTGATCTTGTGTTACCATTACGAGAACTAGTGTTGTGCCAATTTATGAGTCTGACTTCTGATTGATTGCTTTTAGCTTCTAGAAAAAGAATCAATCATGGATTGTTTTCTAGCAAAATTCCAATTTTCAACCCATAGGTCTTCTACATGACAAGGTAGTGGCTGTATCATTGTTGTGATTGTAGAATGTAGGAAACAGTTCATTGTATAATGCGTTTTAATATTATATTTATTAGGGCTGCATGAATACACTATGTGGCGAATATGATACGTATCATGAATATTGGGTAACGAATACGAATAATTAATATTATTAACTAATATTGTAGTTAAGTGATTGATGTACAATATGGAACGCCCATGTTGACAGTTTTGATTTGTCACAGCAATAACCAGTGATTTCATGACACTCAAATTTGGTATGTAATAGTTATAGTTAACAGTACCATGTGCAGTCTTGGCAAACTAACATGACTTGCACTACTGCATTGCTAGTACATGTTCCATTCTTGCATATCTCACTTTGGAAAAAGACATAAGGGTTCAAGTAAAACATGTTCCCTTAAAAAAACGTAAATATTCGTTAATATTTGGTTCTGGTGACCACGAATACCGAATTGAATTCATGAAGGGCTACGGGTTGATTCACCGAATATGCCAGTGAATCATTACAGCCTTAATATTTATTATTAATTATATGAAGGAGTGTGACAGACCATGACAAGAATGTTTTAGGTTTTATCATTGATCAGAGATTGAAATTGTATTCAACAGTGATGTTTCTACTCCCATTAGTCACCTTTCTGTGACAAGATCTGACAAGCCATGCTTGTCATAAGAGGCAAGTAACAGAAACAAACTTCCCAAATTGGTTAATGCATTTATCCCATCAGTGTAGGTTGGTGTTCATGACATCAACCACTGGAATGTGTTGTCCAACAAACCCTCTATACCATCCAAGTCCGTGAAGATCCGGGTTAGAATATTGATCTTCAGTAACCCATGCTTGTCGTAGGAGGCGACCACTCGCTTACTTGGTTGACACATGTCATATGTTCCCAATTGTGCAGATTGATGCTCATGCTGTTGATCAATGGATTGTCTGGTCCAGACTCGATTATTTACAAATCGCCGCCATATAGCTGGAATCATGCTGAGTGTGGCGTAAAACTAAACTCACTCACTCACCATCCAAGTAAAAATGTGCAAACCCCAACCCCGGTCACTTTTAAATTTAAGACACGATACGAAAAGGTTGACTATTAATTCAGTACCTTGAGATAACTTCTGTACTTCATGTTGTATGAAACAATGATTGTTTTACCATGGTTAATATTGCATTATTTCACATTATAAATGATCTGTGCATGATAGGAACATGGTCATCACAAATGTACAAGCTAATGTTACTCCTCTGTGCAGGGTGGTGGGGTAACCCAGTGGTTAAATTGTTCATTCGTCATGCCAAAGACCCAGGTTCGATTCCATACTTGGGTACTATCTGTGGAGCCCATTAATCATGTCACCTACTGAGATATTGCTGGAATATTGCTAAATGTGGCTTAAAAACAAACACTCACTCACTCACTCACTCACTCACTCACTCACTCACTCAACCTCTACGATTTTATCGTAGTCGCTACAGATTTTAGCCTCAAACTACGCCAATACGACTGCACTAGAAATTCTATGAAATTTGAAGAAAATTCATTAAAATTCGGATATATAGACAAAAACATACATTTTCGCCAAAAGGAGACAAGAAGGAATGTAATGCTGATAATTTGGAAATCTGCTGTTGGAGGTATGTGAAATTAAAGCTTCACTCTTGATTAGTGTCATATTATCTTTCTCGGAATCCATCATGATTTTAAGTATTTAGTTGACTACTAATTTTATGGTCAAACTACTAATTTTGATCTTGCTACTTTATGGTTGGCATATCAGACTCATTCATTCACTCACTCACTCACTCACTCAGTTTTACTTGTTTAAAAGGCACAATCTAAATGAATCAGCTGGAAGAACAATAGTGAAACGGTATAAATATCGAGAAATAGTGTACCACCTTTTTAAAAGGAACAAAGGCATCAGCATTATCAGGTTCAAATAATATTTTTATCACACTGATGAATGTTTATCACAAGGTTTTGAAACAACAGAAATGTGACTCTGGAATGCACACACATACAGAAAAAACACATACGGAATAAGGTGATTCAGTACACTACACAATTATATTATTTTATAGGACCCTTGCAATTAGCAAATAGGCATCCTCTTGACCATAGATTTGTAGGTCAGGGTAAAATCCAGTTATAAAAATAATCATAATTTTTTGCATGATTAAATGAGGGCAGGATATGTCCAAGAAGCCAGAAGGCAGATGACATGGAAACTGAGTGACATGCACTCCACATACCCGGAAGGCATAACTGATCATTTCTACTCGCTACCTGATTGTGTAATAGCTGATGACTTATCGTTACAGTTTACCCGAACATGCTCAAGGGGTCTTTAAAATGTTCTGTCAACCTGTGTGTTTCTCACAGTAGGTTTCTATATACAGGTTACAACACATTATTTAGCGTTACTTTAGCAACAGCTTCACAGTTTTGAAGAATCTGTGAATGACACAGAGACTCTGTCCTGAATTGTGACTCACCTGAACGTTTCTGTGTTGTGAATTATCAGTTAATAATTTAGCCGTATTGATGTTGTTGCTTCTGTAGCTCGTACATCTGCAGGCTAGGTGTGTCGAGTATATATACTGCACATTTTAAACGGTATTCAAATCATGGTGAGTTTTCATTATTGCTTGTTTTTAGTTTGGCTTGTTCATCTTCATGATTGTGGTCAAGATTAGAAATATTTTTTAAAGGTGTAACAATGGTAGGACTCTGAAACAGTTATTCTGTAGAATCAACATGTTTGAGTGTTTTATTTTATTTCATAGTGCTTTATTTGAAAAAATGTTTAGCAGGTTTTGACAAAGTTTTTATCACTGGCCTTTTTTCTATCAATCCATTAGTGTTGGTTACCATGGAAATGTAAACCCTTCACCAAAATTATTAAAAAAATATAGAGTTTGGTAGAACATTGTCAGCAGGGATTAACATGAAATTATTTAAACACTTCTTCAAACTTATTGAACATTTGGAGTTTTCAAGAACGTTCTGCTGGTAGACATTTCATGTTAATTCAAAATTTCATCAAACTGCACATTTCAAGAATTAAACTTTTCCTCAGTATCCATGTTAATATCTTCTTCATGAAAACCTATTCATTAAAAAATAGGTATGTGAAATAAGTTGAATATTTAAGTTTTTTCTACTGTTAATATATCAAAGATTTTTGAAACAATTTATGATGTGGTAGTCACCAAACCTCTTATATTTGACCTAGACTAGGTCTTCCTTTGAATGGACACAAGGGCTATTCTTTTATGTTCAATCAGGTATTGATCTTGACCTGCTCAAGGGTCTAAATCTGACCCAAAGTGCAGTAAATGGCATTAAAAGCTCTTAAATTGGAATAAAACAATTTCAATATCTTGATAATATGGTTATAACTAATGTTATGGCTTGTATAGGTGACTTCTATGTCTCTGACAAATATCAGTTTTCTGTTTTTGGTTATGGTACTGAATGCACAGTTACATTATCTCTGAATTTAAGAAACATTTTTAAAAATTCGAATTTGGTACCAATATGAATTTCCTTATTTGCCTGTCATGTGCTATTTAGAATGTGATAAATTCCTGTATATAACATCATACAAAACTTTCCACAGCTGAGAGTTCAGTCTTTGATCAAGGCTATGTGTATTTTTAAATGACATGCTCCATAGACAAGTTCATTATACAACCAAGCGTCACTCTACCCATATTTCACTCCCTTAGTGAACACAGTGTTTGAGTTATTTGCTGTGTGAATGGTTGTACAGACACTTCACAGTTCACCAGGTTGGGTGTAATGGTAGCACGGCTGTATACCCTACCAAACCATTCATTGTGCAACTAGATACTAATGTAGTTAAACTCTCATGATTAGAATATTGTGAGGAGTGGCATATAACTCAACTTAACCACTCACTTATGTAATTGAAAATCATTTAAAAATCTGTTATTGCCTACAACTTGTACAAGTATGGGTGTTTGTATTTTTTACCAATAAATCTAACTGACTGTTATTTAAAAGCTATGTTATTCAGGTGAGAGTAGCAGTTCATTCTTAAACTGTAATCTGTTCTGAATATCAACCTATGTAATCTGTAAGTAATCTGACCCACACCTGTGTTAGAAGTGGGTGGGTATAATGACCTGACAGTCTGCTGCCCTGCCGGCACCTACCCAGTAAAACTTGCCTTGTCAATACACGGAAACACAGGTAAGGCTTACATTGTGACCAATTTAGGAGTTGTTGTTTCTAGTTAGATGTCACGTTGGGTGGCCTCTGGTTGCCTTCTTTCCTGGGTTTATCTGTTACACCAGTCAAATGTATGAATATGGTTTAATTAAATGAAGCTTGTTCGTGTCATGAGTGTTATATGGGACTAAATTTGTTCAAATATACTTCATGGTCCTTGCTGTCGGTCTTACGTATTTGTTTGAGGATAGTTACACACTGAGCATGTTACAAGCAGTATAGTTTTCAGTTTAATGATTTAGTACTTTTTTAAGAAAGGAGTCACTTTGTGAGTTCAATACAGCCATAATCAGTGTTCCACGTCTCAGTTATGTCAAACTGTGTCTCCTTAATCACGTGAGCCCTTTTACGGATGTTTGGTTGAAAGCTAAACTCATTGTGTAACACACATCAAGTGACATTTTTTCAGTAAAAAGCTTAATTTATCAGGAACATTATGAATTATGTTGCGGTGCATGTCAGTGATTTAGATGGACAGTGATATTTTTGTATCTTGTGTTTGCTATCATTAGTGTCTCTGATCCCAAGCATGAAAATCGTGTCCCAGGATACACGTTTTGCTTAACATGCTTAACTTCTGTGACTTTTAATGGCATTTTATCATTGGACATACAAGAAGACATCCTTGCATGAGTTAGATAACCACCTGTATGCATGATTCACCTGTATGCATGATTACGAGGGCTGCAACAAATCCACTACAGGGTGAACAGGGTACATTTTACGAATAGTAACAAATACAAATATTTGTTCATGAATACTTTAAGTTTAATATCCAGAATCGTCACGCCGAAGACCCGGGTTCGAATCCCCACATGGGTACAATGTGTGAAGCCCATTTCTGGTGTCCCCCGCCGTGATGTTGCTGGAATATTGCTAAAAGCGGCGTAAAAACAAACTCACTCACTCACTCACTCACTAATATCCAGAAATAAAATAACAAACTTGTCATGTAATTGCTTAAGTTAAAGCATTTAAATGATACCTTTTGATAAAGCAAAATTAGCAATAGATTGATAACAGTGCAGCTTATACTATTGTGTAATGACAGTTTCATAAGGTGTTTAGACAAAATGACACAAGTTACGCTACTGTGGAGCTTAGATAGAATCCAATTTTGCGTAAATATTTGTTCATGAATACATGAATATCCAGAAATTAAAGAAACAAACTTGTCATGTAATTGCTTAAGTGAAAACATTTAAATGATATTTTGTCGATAAAACAGAAAGCGCAATACATTGATAACAATGCTTCTTATAGCCTAATGACAGTTTCATAAGGGGTCTAGGCAAAATGACACAAGTTACGCTACTGCATGGCTTGGATATAATCCAGTTTTGCATATCTCTCTTAGATTAACAACAAACTAGAGCCAAGTAAAAACAGTCTCTTAAAAATAATCGTAAATATTCGGTTCCTGTGACCACAAAAAATAATTGATTTGTAAAGGGACACGGTTTGATTCACTAAATACGCTAGCGAATCAGGACTAATGAACTTAGGGGTAATCCTCTGAACTAAATATCCTTTCAATGCTTACTGTCCGTCTCAGAAAGTAAACATCTGCTGAAAGATGGTTTTGTATTGATCATTTGTCCAAGCCTGCCATAAAGATATCTTTTAAGGATTCCCGAGGAATAAAAATAGAGTGTACGATAGGCCTGATAAACAAACATGCTCTTCAGTACCAGGGCCTCCTGAAGGAGTAAAATGAAGAGTTGTAAGATTTCTAAGTATTCTGTTGACTTAGGTTGAGCTGGGCTATGTGACCAGTGTTGTATATATAGATTTGTTGTGTTGGGAGACAGTGGTGTTGGACTTATGTTAGTGAAGTCCTCTATATGCTGTGGTATTGATCTTGCTGCTCTCTCCAACTGCTCTCCAGGTTGTGGCTGCCACTGCCACAAGGCCGTAGGGAGAACATGCCCTCGGTTGTTATTGTACTGGCTAGGGCCTAGACTTTGCCATGGGCTTGTGATGTTTCTTATCTGCAGGGTTCAGTTTAAGTCTGCTAGTCAAGGCATGTAAAATTCAGGAAGAACTGGTGACACATGCTTGTGGACAACCCCTTCTTTGCCATTAAATGAGTGAGTTGGGTTTTACGCTGCTTTTAGCAATATTCCAGCAATATCATGGCGGGGACATCAGAAATGGGCTTCACACATGTGGGGAATCGAACCCGGGTCTTCGGCATGACAAGTGAATGCTTTAACCACTAGGCTACCCCATCGCCCTGTTTGCCATTAATCTGACAGCAACTCTACGGTGGATTCTTTTTAAACTTTGAATAATAATATTATTGTCGTAATCCTGGATCTGAGAACGCCTGTTCTGTCAATTGTTTATGTCCATGCTTACTTTTTTATATTCAGTTTGTGTGAAGCTGAACATCCCATGAAGAGCGGGGTTAGAATTGGTCTTCAGTAACCCATTCTTGTCATAAGAGGCAACTGACATTATCAGGTAGTCAGGCTCACTGACTTGGTTGACACCTGTCATCGTATCCCAATTGAGTAGATTATGCTCATGATGTTGATCACTGGATTGTCTGGTCCAGACTTGATTATTTACAGGAGATCACAAGACCAAAGTATAGACGGGTGGCTAATAGTGGACTGGAATATTTATGTGGTGGGAACTTTGTTCCCATGACAGTTTCAAAGTCAAAGTGTTTTTCTGAATTAAGGGTTAGGGTTTTATCATCTGTGTTTAAATATGGACTTGAGACAATTGAACCCTTGGATATTTACTCATGGAAACGGATAAGGGAACATGTGAAAGTACAAGTGTTCCCTTATTCTTTTCCAGGTTTCTTCACAAGCTATGTATTGCACTGTGGGTGAAATTCTGGAAATAAATAAAGGAACACTTGTACTTTCATGTGTTCCCTTATTTGTTTCCATGAGTATATGTGCAACAGAGGTGTCTGATTCGAAAAGTCAAATCTCTCAACATCAAATTTTCATTGTTTTCTGACATCATACTGTGCAAAAGTCAGCATCATCAACTGAGAAGGGTTTCAGTTCAGTAGACATGACACATTTCAAACTAGCTGACATGTTCATCCTTTCTTTAAAAATTTAATTCATCAGCCAAGTTGGGAACTATAGGGGCTGAATAGTGATCCAGGTGATGTTAAATGTAGTAGAAATTTGTACTAAATTTTATAACTTTGAACCTCATTTCAGTAAACATTTTAATTGATGCTGAATATTTGTAAGGTTTAATTCGTATGCATGTTCTTTGATGCATGTGAATCAGTCATATCGTTGTCAAAGTGGGCCCCAAAACTGCACTAGTAACAGGTTGTAGATGACAAAGACTTAAATGTTAAGAGCTCTTTCATGATCCAGATATCCAGACAGCTGATCCCTGTGTTTTGTCATCAGGGTCTTTTGTGAAGGATCAAAACCAACTCCAAGGTTTTGTTTGAAAAAGTAAGCCCGCGGTAGAAGGAAATTGGGGAGGGAAGAATTCAAGATAGGCCCGATTTCCTGAGCCCAAGTGTGATCTGCACGCGCTACCTGTGTCCTGCACATGCGCTGCCCGCACGACCCGTCTTGTGAGGAACACATGATTTATACTGACAGTCTCATTTTTCACAGCAATCCTTCGTAGCCTAGCAATGTTCACAAATAGCGTCTGACCCTCTGACAAATCTGGCGGATTCGCAAACAGTCCGACAGAAGTGTCTGACTGCATATTTCACAATGACTTTGACTGAAGTTGTTATATGTGACATGTCACACTTGGTTGCTGTTTATAAATCTTATGTTTGTTAATAATTTCAATGCCAATTATAAGAAATATTAGATCTGAAATGTGTGTTTAAATATATTCCATGGGTCCTGTGAATTTTCAGTGGGTCAGACAGGCATCTGAAACTTACAGGACCCAATGTCCTGTTACTTTGAAACACCATTCATGAACACTGGCCTAGTGGATAAAACCGCCAAGCTAGTAGTCGAAGGGTTGCAGGTTCGAAACCAGGCATCGGCACAATGTATTGGATGTTTTCAATAATGTGATATTTTATGATCGTGTTCAGTAATAGCCAGACAAAGTTATATCAATCTTCAAAAGAAGTAAAATAATTCAGAGTGAAGGGCTTATTCCTCAGAAAATCACTGGGATGCAGGCAATTCAGATCGAGTGTGAAAAACCTTGGAGTCAATTTTGTGTGCAGACTCTTTCAGTGTTGTCACAACCCCTAGTGTACAGTTCACAACCCTGTGCACTTAAAAGAACCCACGAATCTGTTGGTAAGTGGCCAGATAATGGCCACATAAATATGTGCAGACACCTAGTTGCAGGTACAGCAACGTGCAGTGAACATGGACAAAGTACTGTGACTATGTGTCCCAGGCAACCCAGCTGTGAATGGGTACCTGGTAAGGATAGGACAGGCACATTAACTTAGTGCACCTAATGTGGCTGCAAGAGTTTTATGCAGTGTTCACGAATAGCATCTGACCCTCTGACAAATCCGGCAGATTCGCCAACGGTCTGATAGAAATCTACAACCTGCCCCAGTGTCTGACTGTATGTTTCACAATGACTTTGACTGCAGTTGTTATATGTGACATTGACACTTGTTTGCTGTTGATATATCATATGTTTGTTAATAATTTCAATGCCAATTATAAGAAATGTTAAATCTGTAATGAGTGTCTAATTTTATTCTATGGGTCCTGTGAATTTTTAATGGGTCAGACAGACATCTGAAACTTACAGGACCCAATGTCCAGTTACTTTGAAACACCATTAGTGAACACTGTTATGATGTTCCGTTGAGATTGAATCCAATGATCGAGGGAAAATAAAGCGTCTTTGAGCAGCTGAGCTGGGTATTGGCACTATATATATGTTAGTATGCATGAATGTTGACATGTTAAATGATTTTCAAATTTATATAAGTAAACATTTGGAATATTGCTAAAGGCAGTGTAAAACCATACTTACTACTGTTCATGGTGAGCAGTGTTAAGATGTCAGGGCTAAATGATGTATGCAAATGATTATGGATCGAGGGGCTGTGGGGTAGCCTAATGGTTAAAGCGTTGGCTCGTCACGCCGAAGTCCCGGGTTCGAATCCCCACATGGGTACAATGTGTGAAGCCCATTTCTGGTGTCCCCCGCCGCGATGTTGCTGGAATATTGCTAAAAGCGGCGTAAAACCAAACTCAGTCAGTCAGATTATGGATCGAAATCATCAGTCACATCCAGTTGTCCTGCAGCCTTTTTCAGACATGGTATGTTCATCAGTGAACAACAGGAGATAAAATTTCAATTTTAGATCAATATGTCTAGTGATTTTTAATCTCATTTCAAATATGTTTTGACAAAGTTTGTTAATATGTGTTCATTCATACCTGAATTTGCTGAAGTGATATGAAGCAGATTTCTTGTGCACATAATACACAAAAAAAACTTCTCTAAAAATACTCAGCCTCCTCTAGAGTGGTGTGTGAATAATGTTTAGGTGTGCACTTTACTCAAGAAAAATATGGCAGTGCCTGTAGATGTTCACACGTCTTTGGCTGACAAATTCATCAACGGGTCTGATATTGATGATAAAAAAATTGATGGCATGTAATAGTTAGTGACCCTACCACGTGACAAAAATCAATTATATGGACCAACAAATATTATACCTTTTATCGCTTTGAAGAATTCAAGTCAATTTTTCAAAATATAAATATGTGACAGTGGTAAAGCTCATGCAAGCGACTGAATCCAAGTCTAGGTGATTTCCATTTCCCTCCAGGCTGTGTTAAGATTACATTTACAGTCTTGTGGGCAGCTGAGGCCAGCTCAGGTCACGCCTAACTAAATAACTCCCTTACATAACATCATGTCCACTGAGCCATGTGTACAGTTGTGCAGGAGGCAGCAACAATGACTGGCATGTTGTGTACAAGGGTCATCTGGAGGTCTGCCGTGTCCCTGAAGTACTCAAAACAAGGCCTGCTGGACACATCCAGCTAGCCTGTTACGGTCAATAACCTCTGTGCCTCACCAAGTTAGCCAGTGAGACAAGGTGGTTGGAACTGGTCAGGTGGTCATGTGTGTGTACGGTCAGTGCTACTCCCAGCTGCCAGACAACATCGTAAACATGTTATCGGAGCTTTGAAGATCTGTGCCTAGTGTGTATTAATTAGGCGTCCACCACATCCAGACGGATTATTTGACTATTAATAGTGTAGCTGACATTAGTCCTTCCTTGTGGATTTGATAACAGTCATGAAGGGAAATAGTCAAGTAGAGATATTTGTATTCAACGTGGTGGAAGGTGTAAACACTTGATGAGAGTGGCATATAAACAGGTACGGAGTGGTGTCAGTGTTTGATGGTGTCAAATATTGCAGCCCTGGGTCAGTGTATGTTAATCCTGCAGGCTCTGACAATGTGACATACATACTGTCTGACTGGCTGGCTGGCTGGCTCACCTGTCAAGCGTGTATGTCGTCACATTGTTTGTCGGTGAGGATCAGGGAAAGCTGTCCTCATATACCAAGCTTTAGGGCACTTGATGAGCTTGCCAGTAGCCATTTGAACTGTGCTATATGCTTTGAACTTTGTAATGCATGTTCGTTGTTTATGCATATTCATGTCTGATTGTACTGTGTTTTCACTAACATGTGTAAGTGACAACAGCATTATATGACAATTACAGAGCTGCTAGGGGCATCATTGTCTTTTCAGGTCAGTGATATTTAGATTTGATCTCCAATTTTCATCTGTTTAAAATGTGACCCATGAAGATCCGGGTTAGAATATTGATCTTCAGTAACCCATGCTCATTGTAAGAGGCGACTAATGGGATCAGGTGGTCATGCTCGCTGACTTGGTTGACACATGTCATCGGTTCCCAATTGCGTTGATCGATGCTCATGCCGTTGATCACTGCATGGTCTGGTCCAGACTCGATTATTTACAGACCGCCGCCATATAGCTGGAATATTGCTGAGTGCAGCATAAAACTGAACTCACTCACTCACTGTTTAAAATGTTGGTTTAAGATATAATGTTACAATTGATTTAGGGGTGGTGGGGTATCCTAGTGGTTAAAGCATTCACTCGTCATGCTGAAGACCCGGGTTCAATTCCCCAAATGGCACAATGTGTGAAGCCCATTTCTGGTGTCCCCTGCTGTGATACTGCTGGAATGATTACTACATTTGATTTCGGTTAATTTTGGAGCTCAAGTTTTAGATGTGAAAGTAATCACCATGATAACCAGCACTTGTGTTCAGTGAAATCATTTTGCCTGTTAATATATTTCTCAGTTGAAGGTGTGTCTCATGTTCAATTTGATCACTATTAAAAAATCTTCATTTATTAATACATTGGCTCTTGGTAAATGTTATTTCCTGGTACAAGATGAAATAAGACAAGAGAATGATTATGAACTAGATGGACTAACTTAGGTATAAGATCAAGGGTTGCCAATATCTTCATGTGTACTGTGTCAAGTTCATTCAACCATACAAATAATACTGTCAGCATGTTTATCCATCATTTTTGTGAACTAACCTACATTCTGATTCCTGAGCATGTAGTCATGGTTGTATTTTCAGCATGTTAAAAGGAACATCTTTTTTTCCAAAACATTTTTCTTTCCTTATAATTTGATATCTGCAGTATGAACATGTATAATTAAAGAAACAGTTTTCAATATGTTCAAATGACAGATTGAGAGTTTCACCCCTTCCAATATCGGTCTACTTTGGAAATGTTATGACCTTGCTTCCAAGGCTGTACTGAAGGCCAAGTCAATGGATGTATAGTAATTCTATACTTTAAAGAAGCAAGTCTAGATAAGCGGACAGTACAATGACACCAGTCTGTAAGATGGATATTTATATTTTTTAGAAATTATCATTGAAACTTTTAATTATTACCTTGTGCAAGTCTAGAGACGTTATTGCTGACATTTGTGTGGGAGTCATTTTGGTGGTGAAATTTTCCACTTATCTGAAAGTTTCGTGTCAGCAGGTACATACATGTATGTAAACCAAGATAGCATGTTATCACGACAGCAGGACAGACAGTGACAGATTAATTAACACAGCTACACCATGTATTTGCTTGTTTTGTTTGCTTAACACTGCACTTGCAGTATATCCTGCTATGTGATGACAGTCGGTACATTGTCAAGTTGGGACCAGACAAACCAGCAGTTGACATGCCAGCATTGTTCAAGGTATAGAGGGATGAGTGACGTACAAGACACAGCTGATCCGTTTGGTCACCATTTGACCAACATAGGTTGCAGGGCCCACATAGTTTTGGCCAAATTAAAAAATGTTGTTCTGATTACACCTCTTTAAAATTTAGCCTAGGTAGGTAGGTAGGAATTTTTTTTTCACATAATTTTTTTTAGAAGGAATGTATAAACTATTAACACATGTAACAATGTGTAATTGTTTATTCAATCAAGCTTACGTCCATCATGTCGACTTTCTCTATAAGAATGACCGATATCTGTAAGTGCCGGGAAAAAACAATGGTATCTGAAAGTTTATTTTATTCAGTCCGCTTAAAACAAAATAGGGTCGGCACCAGAATTCAAGGGTCGGTCGGTTAATCGGAACCACAACAATTTTTTTTTAGGCCTTTGTGTTCGTCATTAAATAGGCAGATACTTAGGTTAACATGTTCATTAATAAGAATAGACTTAAATATGTTTTTGTGATAATGAAGTTATGATTGTAAAAACTGTGTAAACACCTTGATTTTCTCAGAAAACATATTGAAGTAATTTCTTAAATAAACAAGATCTATAAAGCAATAAAACAGGGTTTACCTTTTGAAGTGCATCAACTTACCTTAGCCCCTTGATAAAAAACATGATAAGATTTGGACAATACTTGTCAATGGACGGAACACACGCTGTGCACATGCTGCAGTCTACCAGTATTTGCATGGTACCTTAAGAATCAATTAGCATGTGTTCATCCAGCCAAAATAGAACTCTAAAATTTTGGCAATGGTGACTGGAAACTATAATTCAGTAAATTCCCTTGCCTTAGTCAGGGGCATCAAGTGTAATATTAATCATTAGATCGTTCAATCTGGACCATCATATAGCTGGAACAATGTGAGTATTGTTGAGTGCGGTGTTAAGCAAAACAATGTAATGTCAACGATAAACAACCTTGATAACCATTGTGCATTCACTTGTCAGGTGAGGTGATGTTATCATTACAACAGGACATGCCATAACCAGTTGATAACCAGTGCATTCACTTGTCAGATGATATGTTATTAAGACAACAGGACATGCCATAACCATTTGATAACCAGCACATTCACTTGTCAGATGACATGTTATCATTACAACAGGACATGATATAACCAGTTGATAACCAGTGCATTCACTTGTCAGATGATATGTTATTATGACAATGGGATGTGCAATAACCAGTTGATAACCAGCACATTCACTTGTCAGATGATATGTTATAATGACAACGGGATGTGCAATAACCAGTTGATAACCAGCACATTCACTTGTCAGATGATATGTTATAATGACAATGGGATGTGCAATAACCAGTTGATAACCAGTGCATTCACTTGTCAGATGATATGTTATTATGACAACGAGATGTGCAATAACTAGTTGATAACCAGCACATTCACTTGTCAGATGATATGTTATAATGACAAAGGGATGTGCAATAACCAGTTGATAACAACGCATGAACACTATTACTCTATGTAGCTGCTTGTACAATGATGTTGTTGTTAGACATCTTGTCATGATGACATTGAAGGGTTATGAATGGCAATGTTTCCATGGTAATGAGACCTGCAGAGATAAGAAGGATATAAGGGCAACAGCTATGGATCATTGTATTGCAAGTTACAAATGATGTCGGAAGATAAAAGGATGTTAAGTATGATTGAGGAAGTGGCTCCCCCTACTTCCTGTCATCTT
The DNA here is from genome assembly GCF_003918875.1 of Haliotis rubra. Taxonomy (NCBI): domain Eukaryota; kingdom Metazoa; phylum Mollusca; class Gastropoda; order Lepetellida; family Haliotidae; genus Haliotis; species Haliotis rubra. The sequence goes on from NW_025767054.1 coordinate 451,276, forward strand.
TGGCTTGGGGCATGTATCCATCACCTTCCCTTGTGACAAACGGGGCCAAAAAGTATATCCTATGTACCGTATTCATCATATTAGGTGAGCAGTGGGGAAGCCGTGGGGTATATTAGCAGCAGCTTAGGCTGCAGACCTTGACCAATATTACAAAGAGAGAGGACAAAGACTACTTTGCTCCTGTCGTTTTGGACAAGAACCTTTGAGACTCCTAACCTGAACTTTCCATTTGGTTTTAGTCTGAATTTATGGACTTTCAAACACTAGGCACACATACTGAGGCATACGGGATTGTATTAGTCCCAGTTTTTTTATTAGTGGCAATAGTATCATGCATGCTATGGAGTTGAAAAAAAGTGTATGTTCGATGTTCCAAGGGTTTTATTTCAGAGCACATGGCAACGGTAGGTTACATGGAGGCTGCCATCTTGTAAATTGTAATCTTCTAAAACAGGAACCTTTAATTGAAAAGTGGGAATGGTTAGCAGAATGCATTAACTAAAGCGGAACAAATCAAATCCTTCATAACAGGAGTGTTTGTTTTGTTTCTTTCACACCCGTGAATATCCGGGTTAAAATTGGTCTTCAGTAATCCATGCTTGTCATAAAGAGTCGACTAATGGGACCAGATGGTCTGGCTTGCTGACTTGGTTGGCACATGTCATCATATCCCAATCGCGTTGAGTGATGCTCATGCTCTTGATCACTGGATTGTCTGGTCCAGACTCGATTATTTTCAGACTGCCGCCATATACATTCTGTAGCTGGAATATTGCTGAGTGCGGCGTAAAACTAAACTCACTCACTCAATCATTAGTTTCCTTCAAATTACGTTGGGCAAAGATTGGTGTCCTTTGATTTGGTTGCCAGGTTACTGAGACTGATCTTAATACAATTAATATCATCTGTATTCTCATTTTGGATTCAAAGAACAAATACCTGTAGTTGATTTTGTTGAACACCAGTGGGGATTTCAGAATAAGTAACAAGCAGCTTGTCATAACATGCACTATGCAGGAATTTTCTTGACCAGACAGCTAACAAAAGTTTTTATAATTTAGAAGTTTCGGGTAGACATTGTGTGTTTTATCTTCAGCATAAGTCGATTTATGTTTATATTCACTCCAACCAGCAGTCTTGTATGCTTTATAAGTAACTGCTTGTTGAATGGATGGTCAAAGGTGTGGTAATTACATTGAATATGGTATGCACTTCCCACAAACAGGGTAATGACCTCCTTCTTCAGGGCACAAATCAGGCTTGTGTATGTTAATGAATACAAAACAGTAGACAACAGACACCCAGCTTGTTTTGGACTCGCGTTAAGGTTTTTCTGAACTTCAGATTCATAATTTATAAGGCTTTTTACATTTTGAACAATGTTCTGGTTATAGCTTCAACTGGATAGACTTGAACATTGGACCACAATATTTGATTAACAGTATTATCCATTTTTGTGAAAAATCAATGTAACAGATGGTTTGACATCTGTTTTCTAAATATAACAGCATGTGTTTGCTTTTTCTTGTTCATGTGTGTATTGGCAATTGTTGAATTTTGATCCATGTGAACATGGATATGTTGGCAATGGTCTGCAGCCATAGGTGGCTAGTATCATTTTGAATTGGACACTTTATCACCCTTCAGCATGACCAGGTAGTGGTAGGGGAAGATGTAAATACATACCGGTACAGTCCATTTAGCCGATGTGTGGGTTCGAACCCTGGATTGGAGTCAACACAATAATAGTGAGTAAGTTTTAGTTTTACGTTGCTTTTAGCAATATTCAAGCAATATTGAGACGGGGAACACCAGAATGGGCTTCACACATTGTACCCATGTGGGGACTTGAACCCTGGTCTTTGGCGTGCAGAGCGAACGCTTTAACGCTAGGCTACCCCACTGCAACCCCAATAAAGTACTAGAATCTGTACTTTACTGAGAAAGTGTAATCCCAAATATAATGTGTTACATTTGACCACTTTCTTAATGGCATTGTGTATTCAAATTGTATATATTTAAATAATTCACCAACAGCACTTGTTTATCAGTTTGTATTTCAATGAAAGGGAAACAACTCTTGAATGTGCGCACTTGAGTATTTTCTGGGTATAATTTTTTGGTAAAAGCTTTAGGTAACATATTGTTATGAACTGCAAAAATCACTTTCATGTGAAAGGACAACAGGTAATAAATTTGCTATAATGAGTGTGAGTGAGTTTAGTTGCACTCAGCAGTATTCCAGCTGTATGGTGGCGGTCTGTAAATAATCGAGTCTGGACCAGACAATGCAGTGATCAACAGCATGAGCATCGATCTGCACAATTGGGAACCCATTACATGTGTCAACCATGTCAGCGAGCCTGACCACCCGATCCCGTTAGACAAGCATGGGTAACTGAAGATTAATATTCTAACCTGGACCTTCACGGGTAAAATTTGCAATAAAACACCACCATAATCACTAGACATAAAGATATGTCATTTCATTTCCTGTTAATGTTAGGCACGTGTTTGTGCTGAGATTACAATTACCATGATCATGTTGATGACCATATTTGTTTAGTAAACTAAGCTGGACATAGCAATCATCTCTACACACATTTTCTTCTATATTTTGTTAAAAATACCCCATATATACCCTAGCCTACCATATTCGTGTGTAGTACTTTGGAATATGGGCTGATATATTATGTAATTGTTTGATGAGTTGCTGTTTGATGCTTCCCTTGGTCCTGCTATTTCAATCACAAAGATTAAATTTGGTCCAAAGAATCTAATACAACGTACAATTGGTCTAACTAGGAAATTTGTGAATCATTATTTATTTCCAGGAACTGGATGAGGACTCAAAGTCAAACATTCATACTAAATATTGAATATATCAAATGCAGAAACAGTTAATAAATTCTTAATAATCATGGTATTGAAACATTTTAACACACAACCTAGTTTTCAATGAAACAGGCCTTTTGGATCATTAGTCCTCGAATGGACAGTAGGATAGGCAAGTACAGGGGTTTACGCAATGTACAAATGTGCACCCAGTATGCATACATGTGAAGAATGGACACAGAAACCAGAAAATGCTGCTACTGAAGAGACACACATTAATACCTACAGTGCAGTACTTTACAGTACCCTCATATTACCAGCAAGGAGGGGCAGTGGGGTACCCTAGTGGTTAAAGCTTTTATTGAGGCCGGGGGATTCCCCTGGATACAACTTGTGAAGCCCATTTCTGGTAAGTGATATTGCTGGAATATTGCAAAAACGCTAAAAGAATATCAGCCAGTCAGCCAAGAGGACACATGTTTGCATTTTGTAAGTGAAGGTAAAACCATGCAAGAAGCTGAAGAAATGCTTACGACTCCCATGTTGCATTATGTATGTATGGATCTGAGGATAGCGTTCCCTGTTATGATGTATGCACAGTCGTTGGGGTAGCCCAGTGGTTAAAGCATACGCTCATCACGTCGAAGACCCGGGTTTGATTCCCCATATGGGCACAATGTGTGAAGTCCATTTCTTGTGTCCCCTGCCGTGATATATGCTGGAATATTGCTAAAAGCGGTGTAAAACCGAACTCACTCACTATAATGTATACAAATGTGAACATTCGCCTGCAATGTTCCTTTAAATATGCTGCATACATGGTGAAACATCCACCAAAACAAGTGGCATTAAGTGCAAACAAAATCAGTGTCTAACTTTTTTCGTAAACAAGATGATTGTTTTTATACATACAAAGACCACATGCCACTCACTCAGGTGTTGCTCTGTTTGCTGCAACGCTTAATGAGGTACATGTACACGCATTGTCAATCAGCACCTGATACGAGTTCACAGGACATAATTTGTGACAATTGTTATTGATCATTGCCTGCGAAATAGTTTTCAATTTGTAATTGCACACACATTCATCTGCCTGAATGTGCCTCATTATGTCAAATAGAGCTGTGACGATATATCGTAGTATTGATAATCGTGATACTTTATCAACGATAAATATATCGATAGTTTTGTTCGTATCGGGATATTTATCGTTGACCTAAAACTTGTTAATGTTCACTAGAAATTGGCGGTTATGTAAAAATTTACATTGTTACATGCTATCAAAATATTCTTTTTAAAGAAAATAACTAAAGATAGCATATCGTGATATGCATCCTATCAAATCGTATCACTCCAAGATATTGCGATATGCATCATATCGTGACATTTCCGTATCGTCACACCTCTAATGTCAAATGTTTAGGTATCTCAGAATTACAACACAGTCCCACCACGTTCACAGTTTGATGGGGTAGCCTAGTGGTTAAAGCGTTCACTTGTGAGGAAGACCCGACATGGGTGTGAAGCCCATTTCTGGTGTCCTTCACTGCAATATTGCTGTAATATTGCTAAAAGCAGCATAAAACTGACTCATTCCTCTTGGAACTAACATCTTACAAAGCTAAACTCACAGACTCTCTCATGTGCCAGAATGGGGATTTGTCTCGTCATTAACAGTGAAATGCACAAATAAAGGTAGGTGGTAGAACATACTTTAGACAGCTTTTTATCAAGCATTTGAGATAATCCTTTAACCATGTGACAAAAAAGTTCATATCCTGCAGATTATTTGATTTTTGAGGTGTAGTTTTGATGGAGTTTAATGAGTCACTAAATTCAGCTCTAGCTACTGGAACATTTAAATTCAAGCATGAAACAGCTTCCTGAATCTGACAAATGTGATATATGAATTATTACCGGCAGTTTCATTGATGTTTCTCTTCAGTAGCCTTGATGTGTGTTATTCTAGTACTACTCAATCTTTGTGTTATCTAATATTAAGGAAATAACAACTGTGATGTCACTTTAGATCATGACTTCCTAGTTCATGACTGGGTCTATGATACTTGATAGACTCTATGCTCTTCAGCCATGCTTTCTGTTACCATTGATGTTGCGTTTGTGCATTACACATTGAGTGAACAATCGTAAAACGCTATGATGTGAACAATTAATAATTGAAGAAAATTACGGACATATATATTTTGGACAGTTAGCCTTGTGGTTGTAATGGTTGGTTGTCACGCCGAGAGACAGAGTTTAATTCCCCACGTGGGTACAAGGTAAGAATCCAATGTTACTGTGTCCCCTATCATGATACTGATGGAATATTACAAAGAACAATGTAAATCATTGCTCATGCACTCACTATCATGTTTATGATAAACTGTGAATACACAATGCCATTTAGGACTCTGAGGGTGTGGGTACGACACCAGATGGGACTCCAAAAGTACTAGAATCTGTCTTATCGATACAGTGTAATCCCAAATATAATATGTGTTAATTACTGATAGCAAATACACTGAACAAGGAAGTATTCAAGGTTAAATATTGAAGTCAAGTACCCTAGCTATTACACTGTAGCAGTTAAAGGGGAAGTTTGTTCCTACCTGTTCTACCGTCTAGTAAAATATTTCATTGCTATGCTGATAATAAAATTTTGAATGAAACATTGATATGCTTTTTTCTCCACGTGGGTGCCGTTGTACAAGTGGTCTTACCGCTAAGGTGATCGTAACTCCCATACCATAACATAGACTTACGACTTGTCTAGCACTAAGGTTGCTTTGTACAACGGCACCCAGGCATGTATATGTAAAAGGAACATAGTACCCCGTATCTGAGAAAACTGTTTACAATTATACACCGTAAATATGGGCTAATAGGCTGCTTTGAATGAGGCTTCAGAATCCCACAAATCTCTTGTAGCTTGAAAGAGTTTTCTGAAACCAAAACCTCATCTATGTGAACACTTAGGAGATAAACGTACTGTGTTTGGAAATTAGATGAATGTTAGACCGAATTGATAGTCTCTAAATTTTATTTGAAGCCGAACGCAACATGAAAAATATTCTGTCCAAAGAAAACAAACTACTGTTTATTCAATGCAATAATGTAACACCTAAGAGCTTGGTTTTTATAATCATAACTCCACAAGACCAAAACCAGCCTATTGTTTTGTGTGCCGTATTACTGTACCCCCCTGGCCACAGTATAATGGAATCATCTGACCTACTTATTTTCTTGGAAGTAGACAGTTACGCAACAGTTTGAAATGGCGGACGAGCCAGTGTTTACATTTTGCGAAAGGTTGAAATTCGAAGTGACAGTGGAAAATACTTGACTGACTGTCGAACCTGAACCCTGCAGAATCGAAGAATAGATCCTTTTCTGATCGACCTATAACCTGTAACTCATCAAAGACTGTTGATTTTTATGACCGCGTGAGTGTCGATCATGATTTCCGCGTGCGTGCCTCCACCCGACATGCGAGGAAGAGTGACAGTGCAGCTTTGTGTACATGCGACTAACTTGGGATTCCTTGGAACATTGTTCTCATCATTAGGGACTGGATTGTGGCCAAGCTTTTCAAAGTGTACGAACATAGCAGTGACAGCCAGCCGGGGAAGGTGGCAGAGAGTGGAATTCTCATGGTTCAGTTTTGACATTTTGAACGATGCAACGGGACATGATGGAGTATGAGTGGCAAATTTTATGTTTCGCCTGACAGTTATCTTGCGAATTTCCCATTCTAAACGGAAACAAATATACCATTTACCAGGTAGGTAAATGTTTACGAATGTTTTGCCGCACAAATAGGGATAGATAGGGATGTATTTTTACAAGGTTTTCTGATTTATATGTTAGATATTGTTTGTTTATGTTTGGGGCTGTGTATTGCAATTGAGTTTGAATATTTTTATAATAGAAGGTAATAATTATGATAGTGAGGTCCCCTAATAATTGTGGAGGAGAAATCATATAATCGTATTTTTCGAGTTTTAATGAATGTTTCATCAGCATTTCCATCACGTCTGTTGTGTTGATATTAGTCATGTTGGTGGCCAAGCTGAAGTAGTGCGGCAGTGTTGTATACATGCGCAGTGAAGCGCCGTGAAATCAGACGCATTTTCAATCCAAATTGATACCGTCTGATTTTATGGCTTGACCAATCAAATTCAAGCATTTCACGTAGCCATGGTAGAATATGCCATATATGTCTTATGTCTGTATTTGAGGACTTTTTTGCCCCAAGTCGAAACGGCCCCAAATTGGCTAAAACGGCCCCAAATGTTTTGGCTGAAACGGCCCCATGACTCAAACGTCCCCAAGTTAAAACGGCCCCATATTTGACAAAATGGCCCCAAAATAATCAGTTTTATTTCAATGTGTGTCCTTAGTCATAAATGATAGATCCAAAAGCATATTTTTCAATTACTTATTAAATTGATTAACTTTGACATTTTCATCATGATTTTCTTCTGTTTAAATGGCCATGAGGCCAATAATACATGTGGAAGATATGAATCAAACGAACTGAATAATGTACAGATCGTCTAACACTATTCACTAGAATTTAAGTTTGACAAATATAACATTAGATTTCAGAATCAGAATTCAAATTGTTAAAAACACATCCATACCATGAAGTCACACATACAGTCATTAAAACAACATTGAAGTAGCAGTTACTCTGTCGAGTGAATCCTGACAGCGCTGGTGTTTTGACAAACATTAGCAATAGTACATAAATGAATATGATAAAATATAAGTCTATGAACTCAAGACTATGGCACAGTGTTCTCTGTGTCAATGATATACAGTATTTATTGATGGGGATAGATGGTTACACAACGTTGTGTGGTTTACAATAAGACCGTCCGGAAAAACATGCTCTAAAGTCCATGCAACTACAAGGACAGTTACTTCAACGTAAACATTCAAAGCAATGGACAGTTTCAACACAACTCCATATGAAATGTACAGTTTGATTTTTCGACGATAACTGAAAAAATACTGACGCATTTAAGCCTAAACTCTAAATGAAGACCTAAAACAACTATTTCTAAGAAAAAAGTCTTGTTTGCTGATGAGGTTGTCATATTTCATGTTGAAACGATCATTTCCCGCGATCTTGATTCGACACTCAGGAGGGTGCCCTCGCTTAACACACAATTGCAATAAATAGAGAGGGTGTCAAGCAATTACAGAAAGAACCATTGGAAGTTTATTGTCTGTGTCGTTATTCTATTTAATACCTATTATGTAACTTCATATTACACTAAAATTGAAAACAAATACATGGTCAAGCACGTTAATGGTACTGCTGTGTGTGCCGCAAGGAGAGTATTGTTAGGACTTTTTTCTGTTTTCAGTATATGTTACATGTCAATGTAAATGCTCAAATATATTTCACGTCTTTTTTTGCAATTGTACGGGGTCATTTCAAGCAATCTCGGGCTGTTTTCACTTAGCAACATCGGGGCGTCTTGTGCAAAGGGAATGAGGTCAGATACAAATATCGCTCGATTCCTCAGCAATGTTACTCCAACATGTAGATGTTGCGGATGCCTGGAAGAGTGTCCCTTTACACACTGTTACAAAGGACATTCAGCCTTCTCCAATCAGAAGGAGCTCCTTCAAGACCATGATTGCCCTTTGACTCGCAGTATCTTACCATCAATGAAGATACAAGCTACCAAGATCTCCATCTACACAAGTCGCAATGGTCAGGTTCAAGAATCTTGACGCTGTTGCTGTTGGTTTTCTGCCAGTATCGACCATATTATCAGCCTGATCACTCAGCATGTAGGTCAACCCTTGGAGGCGAGACTCAACATGAGTTTGGAACCCATGAGAGAGCTGAAGTATGAATGTCTACCCAGTTTCTTCTCAAGCAGCACAACCACCTCATGCAGCAGATACACTAGACCTTCCCAGAGCCACTCTTCAACAGAGGACAATCTGTGCTTGACCTTCCCAGAGCCACTCTTCAACAGAGGACAATCTGTGCTTCATTCCTGAAGATATCATCCTGTTTACTAATCAAAAGTTGAAGCATCCACCAAGCTGGCCTTTAGGAAAGAATCATCCAGTAAGTTATCAAGTTCAACAAGATCCCAGCCTGGAAAGACAGATTTGCATGCCCCAAAGATAACTACATTGAGAATACATGACCTTCTTTCTTGTTCAGTATAAATCTCCACATCCTGTCAGCCTTGAATTCCTCACACTTTCCAGACTGTACAATACTAACAAAGTCTGGCTCCTATAGGTTTTAAGAACTGGCAACTATCTCCATTTCCTGCAATGCCCCAACCTTATGGTCTATCCCACAAGAGGCTGTTTCCTTCTAGAAGGAGCCAACCCACAAAGAATAGAAGCTGCTATGCAAGGAAGAAATCAATGCATGAAAAGTGTCAGGCACCAAGGGATTCTACTGATGAGTCTTTTTGAAGAAAAATACATCCAACAAGTGCATGATAATCAAGTTACATATGCTCAACAAGGACTGTTGAATATGTCCTTAAAGTTCCTACTATTAGTGCATTCAATCAAGAAGCCAAGGAAGTCTTGGCTTAAATGATCTTTCATGCAAGTTATCAACCGTATCAATGATTTGCAGGCCACCTGCTGAGGTTAAAGGTCACATGCAACCAAAAAATCAAACATAATTAAAACACAATTATCACTTCTTCATGACATATAATATGCATTGCTGATTATGAAAAAACAAATAAACAAAATTATAAGCGTGTAATCGCAAATCAAAAGTGCAATATTTTGTACTTGGGTTTACCTCCCTCGAAACGAAGCAGCCGGGATAGCGAACCCAGTCAGAGCGGGTGGGTGTGCACTCAAGTGTAACGGCTGGTTCATTTGCAGATGCCGCCCTCACAGCTCATTGTGTGTGTATATATAGAGATGTTGGGTTTTGTAAAAACATGCTCATTTTTTGTGTATAACATTTTGCAATCAACAGACATCATAACATGTCATGTGTTCAAGTATCACACCTGCCTGTCTGTGTAATTACATAATGTGACAGAGACCGAACTTCGGGCCATAAATCAATGCATTTTGTTTATGGTGTATAGCCTGATTGGTGTTAAGTTCAAATTGCATGTGGTCAGTGATAGCAGCTGTGTATTGAATATTGTCATTAGCAGACAGGCAGGCAGACACACAGGTGTCAATAAAACAAGACATTGAGTTTAGTCTGTGACAACGACATATCTATATCACAGTTGGAAATTCTGTCAGCAGCTAAATAATGACATTGCTTTTAAGTATCGAACTGAGAAAGTGACTCAGTAAAGAAGAGCGTGTGGTGAAATAGACAAATGAAATTATATAAACAGTTAATTTACTGTCATAACATATAAAAGCTTCGCCTGTTAGATATCAACAAAACATTAGAAAAATAGCTCACACCAAAGCCTTCACCGAGTATTCACCGGACAACCGCTTCCAAGCTGCGCGAACCTACTTCACTGCGCACGTGCTATAAGCGCAGCCCAGCTGTTGAAACCCGTTTTCCCCAGAAAAGTCGGGGGAAAATTAGTGAAACGTTTGAACTCCGATTTCGCGCGTTTTTTTTCATTATTTTTCAACTTTATAAGTTGAATTTGCATTTTTGACGATTTGTTTCGGTAAGTCCATACCAAAAGGTATCAGAATCTGCAAAGTTGTGTTTTCGTTGCATGTGACCTTTAAGGTTTGATCTCTCGATGGCTACCAACCACCATCACCATTACTGTCATCACGTTTGCTCATCTAACGCTAATTAGACGACATGGCTCTCTACTTCAGTGTAAAACTTTTCCACTCACTCACTCACTAAGAATTTGTGTTAGCTCTTATGTGTTTATCATTATTTTCCAGATTGGTATACCTCATACAATTTAAGTTTAAAGTCAAAGCAACAGGTGTTGAATGACTTGAAACTAACAAGCACTGCCAGTTGACCAAGCCATATCCCCATTTAAGATATGACTAAGTTTGTTTTGATGAAGCTGGGCAGACTACGGGATTGCATGACAGGAAATGGCCTTTAGGCTGATGAATCCATCAGCTGTTTATGTAGTAATAAATGTGTTTTTGAAAGTGGAAATAGTGTTATTTTTGTAGTTGATATCAACACACCTACGTGACATTGCTTTCCGCTTCCAGCACGAATTTTAGCAGAGAAAGGGAAATGCATTAATCATGTTTAAGGTCATGTTAACATCGGTAGATGATGTGAATATGAAGACATGATCTCAGAATGACATGGTTCTTGCAAGAAAAAGTGAGACTTTTGTGGTAGGAGATACTCCATTATGTGAAAATTGATTTGTTGCTATGTGTGTTGCCTGCTTTCTTTACGTGGTGAAATTATCAAACTATGGACATGTGTGGCAACTATCAACTGTCAGCCTGTTGCTATGACAATAGATGAAATTGTTACTGATTAACTGGTTACCATGCCACAATGGAGGAATAGGAACAGACTATGAGTTATTATATTTGTCAAGGATTGAGTGAGTGAGTGAGTGAGTTGAGTTATATGTCACTTTAGCAATATTCCAGCAATATTATGGCGAGGGACACCAGAAATGGGCTTAGTACCCATGTGGGAAATTGAACCTAGGCCTTCGGTATGATAGACGAACACTTTAACCACTAGGCTACCCCACCACCCTTATTGGAAAATAAACATGCGAAATTCATTTATGAATATTTTACATTTTTCATGCTTAAAGAGTGGCTGAGGTGCCCCAGTGATAAAAGGCACTACAGTTCACTGTGCAGGGTGTGCTTTTGAAGTTTGGTTCAAGTTCCTGTTGGGCTGGATTATGTTGCCAGGTTTGTCAGCACCATACCACTGAACCTTTGGGTTTCACCAAAGTGATAAACATCAGAAGCTCTGTATCACTTTACGCTTAATTTATCCCCGCAGCTGACAAGTTATGATATACAACAGTTATGAGTGAGTGAGTTTGGTTTTACGTCACTTTTAGCAATATTCCAGCAATATCACGGCGGGTAACACCAGAAATGGGCTTCACACATTGTACCCATTTCAGGAATCAAACCCGGGGCTTCGGCGTGACGAGCCAACGCTTTAACCACGAGGCTACCCCAACGCCCCAGAACAGTTATGATATGTAATCGGAATGATGAATAACCGGAAGTGGCGTTAAACCTAACTCACTCACTCATGATCAAAGGGTCTTGTTGAGAAGTTATGCCTGTTTCCTATTAAATGACAGTTTTACTTATCATTTCATATAGTTGGTGTATGGTTTCAGGATGTTTGTCAGATGAAGTTTAACTGGAATAAGTATAAATGCTATCTTCCTTCCCACCAGTAGTGGTGCATGGGTAACCAAGCGATTACAGCATTCACTCAGTTGGTTGAAGGCTGAAGTTACATAATTGGAATTCTGAAGAAATAAATCAAACAAACAGCTTTAGTCCAGTATCCTGAAGATTATTTAAAGGACTAGTGCAATGTAGAGAATTGCTCTGACAGTTCAGCCCAGCAGAAAATTAAATGTTTCACAATAGCAATAATATTGAACCTAATGTGTTTCAGTGGTTAAGTTAGTTATTTGTGATACACAATCTGTTATCCATCACAATATATATTGGTGATACACATAGAGATTATTAACTGAGTGTGTTTCCGTGTCATTAATATCATATATTAGGAATAAAAATTGTATTATGCGAGCCCTTGGCAAGCATAATACATAATGATACGGAAACACACTCGGTTATTAATCTCTTTATCATATAATGACATTCTTAAAATAGAAGCAAATCGTACGTGAATTTATATGAAGAGAATCGAGCATTCGCGTAAGAATACTTAGCGGTACACCAAGGTGAAGGTCATTCATGACGGCAGCATATAGTTGTGACTAGTCGCTAATACAGTGCAAACATAACTCATGCTTAAGATCTCTCTGTCTAAAAAAGAAAAACAAAATCGGGCAGGGTTTTCTTGGCAGTGTTTCTATTTTCACTGCGGGTAATCACCTCATCAATATCAGTTTCTGATACCTGACGGAATGGATTTGTCATCAGTATTGTGATCAATAGATCGAAATCCTTGGTTGGTACCTTTCTGAGACGATTGCCTTTCAGTCGTACCTCATAATCCGTACCTTCTATTTGAACGAAGTACTCCGTTTCATGTTTTCCAAAGTCAATTACTGCAGTAACGACTCCAGAACCTCGGTCATCAATTCTTACAGAATCACCAATTTTGAGAATGGGGGCAGCCATGTTTGTTTACAAACATTGTAAACTCGCGACGACGTCATCAATGAAATATTAACGTTTTAGGATTCGCATGGCGTGTATGGAGTTTTATGAAAGTAGTTCATGGATTGACCTAGTTTGCATAGTTATCAGATTTGGATACCAAGTTTATCAGATTGCTTTATTGCACCGATAACACCCTCCATTAGATGATAAAATCTGTTATCCATCATGATACATATTGGTGATACACAATCTGTTATCCATCACGATACATATTGGAAAATGTAATTCTAACATTTTATTGCTACTGAGAATGATAAGTGAGTGCATGTTCATGATCATTAAATGGCCAGTAAGTGTTCCTGGTTTTAGCCAACATGGCAAATTCACTTCAGGTTAAATTCCTCAGTGCAGTAACGCAGAGGTTAAATTCTCTACTAGATACACTAGGATAGACCACATGGGCAAAGTTTAACTGGTACACAGCTCATTTCTAACTTAGGTGTATGCAACATGAATTGATTAAAGGAAAAAACGTTTAGCCTTCCAAATCAAAAGTCTTGCAGCCAATCCATGCATGCAGAAGAGATAAGAACAATTCCCCACAAAAGGTGCAATCCTTGAAACCCATTGTGTCTCCATAGATTTTGCAGACATATTTCTCAAGAGAGAGAAAGAAACCCAACACAGTTGTCTTGCAAATACAGAAAAATCATGTGTAGCAAATATTTCTTTTCCTTTTCTTGATTCATATGCCACCCTGCTGTCAAGCTAATGTTGTTAACTGCAAGTTGCTATGGTAAATAGCACATGTGACATTATTGTGCATTCAAGTGTTGCCGGTAATGGCCCTCACATGTGCTCCTAACATGCTCAGTATGTACTGCCATGTGACCACACCAGGATATAACTGCCAGGTAGAGGGTACTCAACATTCAACCATTTCTTTCTCACGACAGATCATCATGATCTGTTTCTTCTGTGTTCGCACATTATTACAAAACGTCTGACATTTCCTTGAAATGTACGTCATGGAAATTTAAGCACAGTAATCTGTCAGTCTTTGCTATCAGCATGAAGTTAGCATCTCAAAGATGTGGGGATTTCTCACAGATGCTCATCATGGAAAATGCTGTGGTTTGACAAGTTATCTCATGAACTATTTTGACTTATTGATTGATGTGAGATAGTGCATCTTGAACGTTTATGTCCAGTCATATCATAGTGAAAGTCTTCCTTATAAATATTACATCATTTTATTGCAGATCTAGTTCATACATGTCTTTGAGAAGTGTAATCAAGTACATGTGCGTTCTTTCATCTCTGTACATTAATGATAATGATGTTCATGAAATATATTCAGTATTATGGTTGTACAATCCAAGCATTATCTGCAGTCAACATCTAGCTGATGAGACGGATGTCATTGGACATTTCCATCATCTATTCAGTGTTTCATACAATATTATTCTTATTATACCAACTTTTAAAAATCCTTTCTTTCTTTGATGACAATCTGTATATACATTAATATATTGATCAATATGAGAAGTTTGTTGATTTACGCATTAATTGGAAGTATTCAGTATGTCAAATCTGGGCCAGCAAGCCAATGGTTCATGTTATGAGCAAAGTCCAACACAATGTCAGGGAGTTGTCGCACAGTGAACCAAATCACAATGATCACCCAATCCAGTTCAATCATGTCTTACCACAACTGCCTGACATTACTGAGTGCAGGATTACTGTTGTTATCCAGGTCACTCCACTTGAAACTTATTGTATTAGAAAACAAAATCCAAGGGACCTGTTAAGTCAGTGTTATGACTAGGGATGGGTAATGGTGGTTCAAGGGCGGTGGGGTAGCCTAGTGGTTAACATATTCACTCACCACACTGAAGACTGGGTTTGATTCCCCACATGGGTACAGTGTCCGAAGCCCATTTCTGGTGTCCCCAGATGTGATATTGCTGGAATATTGCTTAAAGAGGCGTAAAACTGTGATCACTCACTCACTCATTAGTGTCATCCAGGTCACCCCACTCAAAGCACAATATATTGCGATACACATTTCCGTATTGCTATACACATCATGATATATTGTATAATTCCAAATTTTTAATTCAGAAGTAATCAGAAACATCTTTGCATGAATTGACGTTCATAAATAGAACAAAACAAGATGCAGGTGATAACGACCGATGAAGTCGCCATCTTTAAGACAGGATGTTGTTGACGGAAGTATTGGAATGCGCATTTACAAAAGGGAGAACTGAAAATTCACTTCCATTTGGAATTACAGGAACATTTCGACAGTGTTTGGCTGGTGTATATCATTTAAAATGTGATAATCACTGTTTGAAAACAACAGATATACCTAGCATTAAAAAATAATATTGTGATATGTATTGTTGAGAGAATGAACCTCAATAAACCGATTTACCGATATTACTAAACGCCCTTAATTTTGACCAATGTAATCATTGTTATGAACAATAGTCTTTTTAGAGGCAAACATTTATGGATGTCAAGTTGTTTATTTTATGAAACATGATGTTCCTCAAAATAAACACGATGTTTCATAGTATATTTTTCTCCTTCATCCACCTGAAGTGTGTATCACGTCTAAATGCCATTCAGAGACTTTAATAATCTTCTTAATCATTGATTGCATGGTTGGGGGTAGACCTGACTTGTGTTTGTGTGATGATAATGTAATGTCCAGAATTTCTGTGAAAAAAGTTGACGGTATTGAGTTCAACGAAAGAGTGATAAAAAGCTAAGAATATTTCACTCTCATTAGAGAGGTTCAAGAATACCCTGAGCTTTCTGTCAGCTGTTTTTACGCAGGAAGTGGTTCTGTTGAGTAACTGATGCAGCTGACACTGGAAGCATCACAGACTCCATGGCCACACAGTTGTGTGAAAGCTCACGATGTTGTGACAGTTTGCTCATGCAGAGACAGAAATATTCCAACATATATTTCATGTATGTGTGTTTTGTGTGTTACAGCAGGTGGGAGCTGGGGGATGTACAAGATGTACTGGTCTTCCCTAGTGTGACATACCTCAACTACCGGCCGCCTGATTCTCGCTCCACTTGATTCCACAACAGTATTATGTGAGTACCAGTATTTAATTTGATGCACAGTATTATGTATCAGTACTTGATTTACTTTACAACAGTATTATGTGAGTACCAGTATTTAATTTGATGCACAGTATTAATTCAGTATCAGTAATTGATTTACTTTACAACAGTATTATGTGAGTACCAGTATTTAATTTGATGCACAGTATTATGTATCAGTACTTGATTTACTTTACAACAGTATTATGTGAGTACCAGTATTTAATTTGATGCACAGTATTATGTATCAGTACTTGATTTACTTTACAACAGTATTATGTGAGTACCAGTATTTAATTTGATGCACAGTATTATGTATCATTACTTGTATTTACTGATTTTACAACAGTATTACTACAACAGTATTAGTACCAGTATTTAATTTGATGCACAGTATTATGTATCAGTACTTGATTTACTTTACAACAGTATTATGTGAGTACCAATACTTCATCTAATCTATGATAGAGGTTTGTGAGTATCAGTACTTAAGTTACTCTACAACAGTATTACGTATCAGTACTTGAGTTAATCTTCAACAGTATTATATGAGTACCACTTCTTTATCCAATCCATAACAGAGGTTTGTGAGTATTAGTACTTGAGTTTATCTACAACAGTACTGTGAGTACCAATTTATCTACAACAGTATTATGTACTTGAGTACCAATACTTGATCTAATCTATAATTTAATGGCAGTATTATGTATCAGTATTTGAGTTACTCTACAACAGTATTATGTAGTACCAATCATTAATTTAATCTGCACAGTATTATGTATGAGTACTTGATTTACTCTACAATAGTATTATATATCAGTACTTGAGTTAATCTTCAACAGTATTATATGAGTACCACTTCTTCATTCAATCCATAACAGAGTTTTTTGAGTATTAGTACTTGAATTAATCTACAACAGTATTATGTGAGTACCAGTCCTTCATCTAATCTATATCAGTAATTTGTGTGTATCAGTACTTGAATTAATCTACAACGGTATTATGTGAATACCAGTACTTCATCTAATCTATAACAGAGATTTTTGAGGATCAGTACTTGAATTAATCTATAACAGTATTATGTGAGTGCCAGTATTTGATTTAATGCTCAGTATTATGTATCAGTACTTGAGTCAATCTACAACAGTATTATATGAGTACCAGTTCTTCATATAATCTATAACAGATGTTTGTGAGTATCAGTACTTGAGTTGCTCTATGACAGTATTATGTATCAATACTTTACAATCTACAACAGTAGTATGTGAGTAGCAGCACATTTCATTCAATCTATGGCAGAGGTTTGTGAACATCAGATCTATGAAGTTCAAGAAGATTATTTTCCAAATACATGTATTAAGAAGACAGAGTTAGGTGAGGGCCCAACGAGTTCCCATAGTACTATGATGCGATTCAGTATGCCTTATTAAGAGAACCAGGAAGTAGGCCGGGAGATATAGGAAGAGAGATTGTCCATCTGTTCATTTCTGAATGGGAACAAAGTTAGCTGCTAAACAATGTAAGTTATAAGATGCTAGTGATCATACCTCAAAAGAGTTTGAATATTTGATGGCTTGAATTAATGTTTTACAGAATGATGGCCCTTGTTCCTTGCTTTTGCATACTGTTGGAAATGGGGGGAAAGTTTTCTCAAAATTGATTGAATCTAGATAAATGACATTTCATACACTGATGCTACTGGCCTGCTACTGGCCATGATCTCAGACATAGCAATAATAATGATGTTTTTCATCCAGTTTTGAACGTATATGTATCACTCAATAATAGTTAAAGATGACATTTATTACAACTTTTCTTGCTGTTATTCTCAAAGAGATAATAATGTTAACTATTTAAATCATGATATGACAAATAGGAAATCCAACTAACAAGACTCATTTGTGAAATACCGGCGGTGTTTGGTAACCATGTTTACATGATGCTGCATGATTTCATTAAAACCATTAATATTTCTTCATTTTATGTCAAATTTGGTGCCTTAGCTAAAGACCAAAACCAAAAAGACAGAGCCTCTCAGTCATGAACAGCTTTAAATAATAAATTTGGTTTAGCCATGTGAGAGAACAAGCAAGTTTTAATCAGGCCAGTAAAATAAGATTTTTCTTGCTAAATGTTTTCATTTAGTTCCATCTTGCATTTCATGATCACCACACTACATACAGACAATGTTTCAATTTCACTGAAGGCTTATTTTTCTCTTGATACCAACACGACCCGTGAAGATCCGGGGTAGAATAAGTCTTCCGCAACCCATGCTTGTCACAGAAGGCGACTATGCTTGTCGTTAAGAGGTCACTAATGGGCTCGGGTGGTCAGGATCGCTGACTTGGTTGACACATGTCATCGGTTCCCAATTGCGCAGATCGATGTTCATGCTGTTGATCACTGGATTGTCTGGTCCAGACTCGATTATTTACAGACCGCCGCCATATAGCTGGAATATTGCTGAGTGTGGCGTAAAACTAAACTCACTCACTCACTCACTGATACCAACACAATGGGCACTTGTAGTGAAGCCTTCTTCTTTTAAGAGAAGTAGAATGGAATAACAATCATAACACATGGTTTATGAAATGTTACAGACAGGTTCCTCTCTGATTTTCTCTGGTTATAGAAGGACTTGCGGACTAGTAAATGTGCCAAGTCATTCAAAGCTAAGCTACAGCGTGATTCATTAACACTGTGTAAGGTAGAGCAGGGTAAAGATCAAAGTGCCCCCTTTAACACTGTTGATTGTGTACTATGCTACCTACACTGTTGACATTGTAGGTGCAGTGATTGACATACCTGTACTATTCCCTGATCTAACATAGCAGTCTTTTACAGGGCAATGAATGCTGAAGTGAGTCCATTGTCTATCATCAAGGAGGGCTATCTATGGAAACGAGGTGAGTCAGTTCTGTCTGAGTGAGAATTTTTGGCAGGTCAGGAATTCCAAAGATTTTGTTATTTTTGTGATACATGTTTTACAGTATATGACAGAATGCTATAGTCTTTTGATACCCTCTGTTTTCTTTTATGAATCTTTCTTAGTCATGTTAATGTTTGGTTAACAGATGTTTCCAGAACTAAAGTGTTTGTTAAGCAGCACTAATAATTTTATGGATGACACGCATCTTTTTTTGTCTCTTGGAATTTTATGATTAGATGTTACTGTGGCTGAAGTAAAACTTTCTAATTATACAGGTGAACATATCAGAAACTGGCGGAAACGCTATTTTATCCTTCGACAAGATGGGTCCTTTCTTGGGTTCCGATCCAAGCCTGAGAATGGTGACCTCAGCGATCCTCTCAATGACTTCACTGTCAAAGGTATGAAGTACAATAGTTAACAAGTACTGCTTCTTCAGGTGTATTCAGGGGTGCAATTAACTTTACAATTGCTAGTGTACTCTGGTACCGTGGCATATGAAAAATCACTTGCCCTGATAATTTTTCCACTATACCAGCCAATTTTTTTGTTTGTTTTTTTAAATAGACAACATAATTAACATTTGAAAGTCAACTGGACACCGTTACAGCTTGATATTCAAATTTGCTTGCCCGACAAAAAAACACTCTGGACGTCGGGCAATGGGTTATTTCCACCCCTGCTGTATGAAGTCATATGCTCTATTCCCATTCCACACACTCCCTACAGTCATGAAATTTGGAACATAGTAAAACTCATTTCATTCCTGAAAGTTTGATTGTCAGTTTTTCCAGATTGTCAGATTAATATCTTCTAAATAGGCTATACTTCAAGGTTTTGTAAAGTAGGTGAGTTCTTCAAGAACTGATGATCAATTGCAGTTAAGGAATGAGATGAGTTGTGTGATAAGGGATACGCCATTTCAGTAAGGCCTTTAAAAGGTTTTACGGTACACTTATAAAGGATGCGTCCACATTTAATAGTGTCCGAATAGTGCCTGATAAAATTCCCCATTTTGACTTGTACTGTATGTACATTTTACTTGCCTTTGCATGTGTTTGTGGCAGTCACACAGGTGAAGCAGAATACATTCACCTCTGTTACAAACACCTGGCGGTATTATCTATAGCTTATAGTGACCCGTGAAGGTCCATGCTTGTAGTAAGAGTCTTGATGACCAACTGGATCGGGTGGTCAGGCTCGCTGACTTGGTTGACACATGTCATCGGTTCCCAGATCGATGCTCATGCTGTTGTTCACTGGATTGTCTGGTCCAGACTCGATTATTTACAGACTGCCGTCATATAGCTGGAATATTGCTGAGTACGGCGTGAAACTAAACTCACTCACTCACTCACTCACTCTAGCTTATAGCTGATTAAAAAGAACCATAATAACCATATAGTGGAATCATACAACGTACACTACTTTTGCAGATTTTATTTTCTTATTATTGTTACTATTATTTGGCTGTCATAAATTTTCCTCTGAGAGACTTAGACAGTCACCTGAACTGTCCTACTGTCCTGTGTTTCAGACTGCCAGCTGATGAAGCTGGAGAGACCTAAGCCAAATACATTCATGATCAGAGGTTTACAATGGACAACTGTTGTAGAGCGAATGTTCTGTGTAGAGTCTGCTGGTGAAAGGTAAGAAAGGCTATCTTTAATGATATGTGCATGTTTACATGCATGTGAGTGTTTGTTGTTTATCACCTTATCCAGGAATTGGTAGTATCGGCATTGATAGATACCATTAGGGTACTGGACCGCCTCCATGGTAGTATCGGCATTGATAGATACCATTAGGGTACTGGACCGCCTCCATGGTAGTATCTGCATTGATAGATACCATTAGGATACTGGACCACCTCCATGGTAGTATCGGCATTGATAGATACCATTAGGGTACTGGACCGCCTCCATGGTAGTATCGGCATTGATAGATACCATTAGGGTACTGGACCGCCTCCATGGTAGTATCGGCATTGATAGATACCATTAAGGTACTGGATCGCCTCCATGGTAGTATCGGCATTGATAGATACCATTAGGGTACTGGACCGCCTCCGACTTGTGAAGATCCGGGGTAGAATAGGTCTTCAGCAACCCATGTGCTTGCCATAAAAGGCGAGTATGCTTGTCATAAGTGGCGACTAACGGGAACAGGTGGTCAGTTTCGCTGACTTGGTTGACACATGTCATCGGTTCCCAATTGCGCAGATCGATGCTCATGCTGTTGATCACTGGATTTTCTGGTCCAGACTCGATTATTTACAGACCGCCGCCATATAGCTGGGATATTGCTGAGTGCGACGTAAAACTAAACTCACTCACTCACTCACTGGACCGCCTCCATGGTAGTATCGGCATTGATAGATACCATTAGGGTACTGGACCGCCTCCATGGTAGTATCGGCATTGATAGATACCATTAGGGTACTGGACCACCTCCATGGTAGTATCGGCATTGATAGATACCATTAGGGTACTGGACCGCCTCCATGGTAGTATCGGCATTGATAGATACCATTAGGGTACTGGACCGCCTCCATGGTAGTATCGGCATTGATACATACCATTAGGGTACTGGACCACCTCCATGGTAGTATCGGCATTGATACATACCATTAGGGTACTGGACCGCCTCCATGGTAGTATCGGCATTGATAGATACCATTAGGGTACTGGACCACCTCCATGGTAGTATCGGCATTGATAGATACCATTAAGGTACTGGACCGCCTCCATGGTGTAGTGGCTAAAGCATCCGCCCGGAGAGCTGAAGGTCGCGGGTTCAATCCCTGACCACGTCATACCAAAAGACGTTAAAATATGGTACTTGTTGGTCCCTGCCTGGTGCTCGTCTTAAGTGGGTACATCAAGGACTGGTAGACTTGGAGTCAGTATAATGTGTCTGAGTGGGGTATTCCTGCTTCACTGCAGCATGGTATCTCAGTGGGCTAGCACTATAAAACCAGCTGAAGTCTGGGCTAGTACAAGCAGCCGCACATACGCATGCGTATGTCGCCGCGAGGGGCAGTGGGGTAGCCTAATGGTTAAAGCGATCCCAACATGGGCACAATGCATGAAGCCCATTTCTGGTGTCCCCGCCGTGATGTTGCTGGAATATTGCATATGGTGTAAAACCAAAAATATTCTCCAGCAAAATATTCTGCCAGCGACGTTAAACCCAATTTCACCTCACCTCACCTCACCATTAAGGTATTATTAATCATTAATCAAATCCCAAGCCTGTCCTACTACACGCATAATGCTATGGACAAATTCTAAGCCAGAATCCCTGTGGAAATGGAACTTTTGGAGTTTAGAGATTGTCTTTACTTTAATTACTTACATAGGAGTGAGTGAGTATGGTTTAACGCCGCTTTTAGCAATATTCCAGCAATGTCATGGCGGCGGGGTACACTAGAAATTGGCTTCTCACATTGTGCCCATGTGGGGAATCGAACCGGGTCTTCGGCGTGACAAGCCAACGTTTTAACCATTAGGCTACGCCACCACCCCACTTACACAGGAAGTTGAGTGTATGATGTTGTTAGGAAGTAATGGATCAGGTTTAGTTTCCATATTTACATGGGAATTTGACTGTATGATGTTGTTAGGAATGGATCAGGTTTCGTTTCCATAGTTACATGTGAAATTGACTGAGTGATGTTGTTGCAGGGAGGAATGGATCCAGGCAATCAAGTCAGTAGCTGAGGATCTGAAGGTCACTGAAGATGGTGCATGTGGATTGTTGGCATCACAAAGGAAGAAGGTACAGAGATCTGTGTTGTGTGTGACACCAGTACACAAGTAGAGGTTCCATGCCAAAGAAATCCCTTGTACCTCATGCATGTTTTTAGTAGCAACACAATTAGGGAATCAGTGGTCACACATTCTGTGTAGTTTTTATCTGATTTATCTCCCAGGACACCTTATCATTGACATAGGGCTTCCTTAATAAGCAGCCAAATTTGAAACTCTGTGATCAAAATGGCTTCTGTGTTTGGCTAGATTTTCTATGGGTAGTGATGTTGTATATAACAAAGATATTTAATGCTTCCAAATCATGTACATATATGTGCATTCTCTTCCCACAGAGGTTACTTGTCATTTCTTCCTACGAACCTCTGTTCTAATACGTCCCTTTCATGGTGCGAGTGTTCAGGATTCGTGATTGGTTGCAATCAGATTTAGTTGTGCAATCAGCGACGTTGTTTCAAAAGTGATCATTCGCAAGGCCTCGGTTATTTCCGTATGCTTCGGGAAAATAGAGCCGCTTTCCCTGCGCGATGCGCAAACGTTTGTTATAGACAGAACTCAGTCATGTAAATGGCGGTTCAATGGCGTCTCCATCGCCCTCGTTGACAATGGACAAGCTAGCCATTAAATGTCTTGTGTGTCACATCAACACAAGTTCCTGGCAGAGGAGGGATATTTGTGACCCAACATTTGCTTGTATTAGTCAAGTTGATGTAACACATGTTCTGATTGGACAGAAAGAAGGGAGATAATTCGTGTTGCGATTTTTTGCCGCTAGGGGATTTTACGAGAACCGGGAAATATGATCGTATTAGAACAGAAGTTCGTAGGAAGATATGACAAGTAACCTCTGTGGGAAGAGAATGATATATGTGATGAAATAAAATGTGCCATGATTTGATGTAGTGGTTTGGTTGCACACTGCCTCATTTGTCAGAAGACTGAACATTTAATGTATTTTGGTTTCTTTCAGTCACTTGATGATTTCCAGTTTCTTAAGGTTCTCGGGAAAGGAACATTTGGAAAAGTCATTTTATGTAAAGAAAAAGCAACAAATCATTTATATGCGATCAAAATCCTCAAGAAAGCAGTAATTATTGCAAAGGTAAGGTATACCTCCATTCAGCAAGACAAATCCGAATACTCATAGCTTGTGATGATATGTTAATTTGGTATCTAAGTTATTTTATATATTTACTCCAAGGACTGAATCTCCCTGTTTATTAAGGTGGTGTACAATATCAGCAGTAAATTTTCTTTACTAAGGCTTAAGAATTTAGAATTGACACATTAAGACCAGGTTGGTCCTTTCTACCTTTAACTTGTTGGCAAGCACAGGTGGACCAGTTATGCAGGATTATGTCCCTTAGATGTGCCAGGAATCTATGTTCATGGGTTTAATCCCAGTTACAAGGTTGACAGCACCACCCATTGTTTGGTTTCCCAGGTGTGGGGATCTAAGATCTGCTACACTTCAAGCTTTCTTTTCACAGTTAGGCTGACTCATTGATATAACTGAAATACTGTTCAAAGAGCTTTCATCTTAATTCATGGCTGCTGTACATCAAATGTTTGAAAGAGTTTGTCATGTTTTTTTCTTGCCGACTTGCAAGAGGTACAGATAAGCTGCGTATCTGTGTAAATTACCGGTACACAAATATTTATGTGAAAACCCAATTAATATTAAGTTTATTGCTTACAAGTACGCTTAAAGTTTTGTAAATACTGAATACATTCGATCTTACATGTTACACACAAAAATTGATAAAATAACTGAGGTATACTGAGAGGTTCTATTTCAGCACATGAACTTGGCAACATGCAGTCTTTCTTATCGTTCCTATTACAGATCAAATATAAATATCAAACACGTAAACCAACATTTAAACTTTATTATATTTTTACAATCAATGGAAAATGGCAAAATACCCAATTGAGTTTGAGTGAGGTGGGTACAATTTATTTGGTTACTCAAAGGAAAATTAGGATACCCAATTGAGATGAACAAAATGAGTACATAACTCAATGACCCAAAAAGTTATCTGCAGCTCTGTATTTATATTGAAACTCATATTGGAACCAAAACAATAGCATATACTGTAGCTGGAATTGTTACTGATAATTGTCCCCTGCCGTGATGTTGCTGGAATATTGCTAAAAGCGGCGTAAAACCAAACTCAGTCAGTCAGTCAGTGTTACTGATAATCAACTGACTAGTGTTCGTTTGTGTTTCTGTCTATTATTGAGAGCTGAAGGAGTATTGCTTTCAGTGTCTTCATGTTCAGTAAACAGAATGTATCTTTGGTAATGGTTTTCCTGAGTGAATTAATCATGTAACACTTATTTGTTTTTCAGGATGAGGTGACCCACACATTAACAGAAAACAGAGTTCTGCAAACAACAAAGCATCCTTTCTTGACAGTATGTATTGCAAAGACTGTTTCATCACACAGTTGAACCCTGTAAACCAGGAAGTCAGTAGTACCACTAAACTATGTAGGGTAGCAGCAGCTCAGTCATTTGGTGTTTTTAGATATTGCACACTACTCACAAGTTGTTAAAGAAAACACTATTTCATGTTTTCAATAGTTCATCTGTCATGGCCAGTGTAATAAAGTGATGTAATAATAGTAATTGTTCATTTATATAGCGCCTAGTATCCATCTGACTAGTTGCTCACTGGACGCTGTAATCAGAATCTGATCATTATTACCCCGGATAACCCAAGCTGCCTGTGAGGCGCTAGAAGGTTAATACTCACATGACTTATCTCACCGGGTACCCATTTTCTGTTTGGTGTGATTATTATTACCCCGGATAACCCAAGCTGCCTGTGAGACGCTAGAAGGTTAATACTCACATGACTTATCTCACCGGGTACCCATTTTCTGTTTGGTGTGATTATTATTACCCCGGATAACCCAAGCTGCCTGTTAGGCACTAGAATGTTAATACTCACATGACTTATCTCACCGGGTACCCATTTTCTGCTGGGTGTGATTGTTATTACCCCGGATAACCTAAGCTGCCTGTTAGGCGCTAGAATGTTAATACTCACATGACTTATCTCACTGGGTACCCATTTTCTGCTGGGTGTGATTATTATTACCCTGGATAACCCAAGCTGCCTGTTAAGCACTAGAATGTTAATAGACACATGACTTATCTCACCGGGTACCCATTTTCTGCTGGGTGAACAGAGGCAATTTTGAACAAACTCACTTGCCTAAGGTGAGACCACATGTATCACATGTGCGTCATTGTGGGGCAGGACTGAAGTCCTAGAAACTCGCAGGAGTCAAACTGTCACCCATCCAAGGATTCTCCATGCTCAACGGTGCTAAACTTCAACTGATTTGTGACCTGATCCGTATGCACAGGACCACACGCCACCACACGATGTGAAATAAATAAATTACTTGCTATTATACTATTCACACTTTGCTAAGGATCAAGTCATGGATTCAACAGAAAACTATGATGTGGGGTCAAATTTGGTTTAAATATCCAAGCTTATTGTAAGCATGGATCCTAGGTTGCAGTTTGTCATTTCATATATTGACAGGTGTTGTGTACTTGTCAATGACTAGTTCCATGATTTGCAAAATGGTTGATTGGTGCCATGAAAACCATGTTTATGGTTACTCATGTATCAAGTGCATAAGGTTAGATTAAAGTGACTGTTTGCCTAAAGAGGGGTTACCATATTATAATTATCCAGTTTCAAATGGATACAATTTCAAATTATAAATCTACGTTTGAATAAAGTTGTGGGTTTTTGTGATCCTTAGCAAAGTGTGAGTAGTATATTTCAATGACCCCTGAGCATGTTTGTCAGTTAAATATTGAAAATGTGTAGTACCTGTATTTCAAGTTCACTACTATAAAAAGCTGCTATGAACATGTTTTTGTTCTTTTTTAACCTACTCTGAAATATTTATAGTGAAGAAATTTACACAAAATTTGACGTAAAAATGACATCACGTTACATGTGTATTGTTATGCGTAACATATTATTATGTGGCTGTAACCGTTTTCGTTCCTCACCAGGGTATGTTGTTTCTCCCACAGGAACTGAAGTATTCATTCCAGACAGCAGACCGCCTGTGTTTTGTGATGGAGTATGTAAATGGCGGAGAACTGTTTTTCCACTTGTCCAGAGATCGTGTCTTCTCTGAAGACCGGACAAGATTTTATGGCGCGGAAATCATATCTGCCCTTGGTTACCTGCATGAAAATAATATTGTATATAGAGATCTTAAGGTGAGAATGTATAACCTCCCATACTGAACAATATTTTTATTGTTAAATGATTTAAACTTAAAATCAGTGAACTAGCTTTGCTCTATGGCACTAGTATATTTTCATCACAAGATCCCAAGATACTTTGTTTATCCATACATTCTAAGGTAGATTTAGACTGATTATTCTAATATTAATAATGACAGTTGATAAGTTGTTATGGATTTCCTGATTTTGTTCATGGGATTATTTGATGTAAATTTAACACATTCTATTAGCAACAAGGTGTTATGATCTATAATGTATATGTTGGAAACATGTTAGAATAGTTTGTTATTTTAAAAATGTATCAGAAGCATGAAGCCCTGTCTTGAGCATGTTTAGTAAACTTTTAATGTAGACAGTCCGTCTACAAAATTGAAGTTATGTAGTAAGATACATACAAATAAACGTGACATACCACAGATTATGCCATGCGTTCTGATAGAAGTAATCATTGAGAAATGTCCACAACGGGACCAGTGCTTCATCATATGTCACAATCATTATAGAATGAATGTTTCCATTCTGCCATTCCTTTCCAGCTGGAGAATTTATTACTGGACAAAGATGGTCACATTAAGATAGCTGACTTTGGCCTGTGTAAGGAAGAGATGCACTTCGGTGCCAGTACCAGCACATTCTGTGGGACACCAGAGTACCTTGCTCCTGAGGTCAGTACTCCCATAGTTTAACTGAGGATCGAGTGTCTGTATGTTGGAAACATTGTTTGTTATCCCCCGCCACGCGTATTAGGCTCTGTACTACGTCCGTCCGTCCGTCCGTACGAATTGGAATATCTTAAGAACCGTTCAGCTAGATTCTTTTCATATTTGGTACCTAGGTTCATCACAGTATATGAAAGGTCCAAATCAGGTTTGGTGACCTTGACCTTCATTTCAAGGTCACAAGGGGACTTTCACGTTTTACCTGCATGTTAAGCTATCTCTAGAACCGTTCCTTGGATTTTCTTCATATTCAATACCAAGCTTTATCTAGGGAAGGCGCGGGGCCAATTCGATTTTGGTGACCTTCACTTAATTTTCAAGGTCATGGCGACACTTTGAAGATTTCAGCATATTAACTTGCATGTTATGCTTGTCAGCGAGATACCTCAAGAACCATTCACTGGATTTTCTTCATATTTGACACCAAGCTTCATCCAGGGAAGGCCCAGTGGATTTTGGTGACCTTCACTTAATTTTCAAGGTCACAGAGACACTTTGAAGATTTCAGCATGTTAAATTGCATGTTAAGATAGTCATCAAGATATCTAAAAAATATTCACTGGATTTTCTTCTTACTTGACACCAAGCTTCATCTAGGAAAGGCCCAGGGCCAAGTCAATTTTGGCAACCTGCACATAATTTTCAGGGTCACGACGACACTTTCAATATTTCATCTTGTTAACCTGAATTGTCAGCAAGATATTTTAAAAGCGGTTCACTGGATTTTCTTCATAGACTTTCAAGACTTCCCTTAAATGTTTTTCAATAAGCAATTTCTTTAGTACTATTTGTGCATATTTCATACACTATGACATTCATGTCAAGGTCAAAGTCAGTCTTGAAAATATGTGTGTGTTTGAACACCTAAAGAGCAAGATATCAAGAGAGGTTGACTGGTCATGTTTTTGTTGACATTGAACTTCATCTTAAACTTTCATTACGTTATAAGTTTGATTTGATAATTTGCGGCGGGGGATTATGTCACCTTAGTGACAATGCTTGTTATCTATTGTTTCTTTATCATACCTCTGAAACAAGACCTAAAATGCTGAAACTTTCTATAGATGATTTCCACAGTTGTGTCTCTGAAAGCAGAGACAAACTAACCAAAAAACCTATGCTTTGTGGTTTCTTAGATGTGTTCAGGGCAGTGGTAGCCCAATCATCTGAGGCAGCACAATTCACTGTGCAGAGTTGTGTCCCTTTATGACTCAAGGTTCAGATCCTGCTTTGTCCTGAGTATGTTTCTAGGTTGTACCAAAGTTCAGCTCACTAACATGGCAAATAGAGACCAGCATTACCTCTGGGTTTTTTCCATATTAAGCCAATGCATCATGATATAACTGGAATAAAATTCAAAGCTGTGTTAATCCTGCTTCACATGCTCACTCACTTGTTCTAAGCTGACATGGAAATATAGATGTCTTCTTGATATGGCTATATTATTTAGAAGTGCAAAGATTGACAATTTTCTAAGCAACCGCACTATCCTAACAGAGTTATGTCCCTTATATGTACCAGAATCCCAGTCTTAGATTCACCAAATCAACCTATTATGATTCTTGGTTTGTTGGCACCATGCACATTCTTGTATGCATTGTTTTAGTGGTAAACGTCATCATTAGACATCACTGTAGGCGTTATCTGACATAAGTTAGCACATCATGATTGGCTGAAATTCTGTCCGAAGAAGCATTAAATCCATCTGGTTCAAGCACAGAACAGACAAGAAGAATATCTGTTTTTTATATTGGTAACTAAACCAGCATCTACTCCCATCATTCTCTAGGTTTTAGAAGACAATGACTATGGGAGAGCAGTGGACTGGTGGGGGACGGGAGTGGTCATGTATGAGATGATGTGTGGTCGACTGCCGTTCTACAACCGTGACCACGACGTACTGTTTGAACTCATCCTGCTTCAGTCGGTCAAGTTTCCCCGGACGTTGTCTGAAGATGCCAAGAGTCTACTCACAGGCCTACTGGCCAAAAATCCCAAAGACAGGTCAGTGGAAGTGCCCTTCACATGTGCTGACATAAGGACACAAATCATTTGGCCATCATCCGTACTTTTTATTAACAATCGTTTGGGCTGCCCAAGTGGAAAGTTCCTTAAATGTGATAAATGTTTTTTTTTGGTTTGAGAGGGCACTGGGGTAGCCAAGTGATTAATGCGTTTGCTCGTCACACCGAAGACCCTTGTTCGATTCCCATCATGGGTACAATGTGTGAAGCCCATTTCTTGTGATATTTCTTGGAATATTGCTAAACCATACTTGCTCACTCACTCTTGGTTTGAGGACCTAATACTGCCGTCACTAAACATGACCGTTTATGGATTAAGTCATAAATTGCTAGAGATTAGTTCTACCCAGGAATCCCATCTGGGGACACTCACAAACACATGCCCACACTATTGAGGGAACATTAGGTGTCACAGGGATGTAGTATGGAACTGAACCAGGTAAATTATCAGATAGCTGTAGGGCTGCAACGAATACACTATGTGGCAAATATGATACGTATCATGAATATTGGGTAACGAATACAAATAGTTATTCACGAATACAATATTGTTGTTAAGTGATTGATGTACAATATGGAACAGCATGTCAACAGTGTTAATTCGTCACAGCAATAACCAGTGATCTCATGACACTCAAATTTGGTATGTAATGGGTATAGTCGACAGTACCATGTGCGGCCTTGGCAAACTAACATGACTTGCACTACTGCAATGCTAGTACATGTTCCATCCTTGCATATCTCACTTTGGAAAAGGACATAAGGGTTCAAGTAAAACATGCTCCTTTAAAAAAATTGTAAATATTCGTTAATATTCGGTTCTGGTGACCACGAATAACGAATTGAATTCATGAAGGGCTACGGTTCGATTCACCGAATATGCGAGTGAATGGTTACAGCCTTAGATAGCTGTAATTCTGTTTTCCATCCTGACAGACTCGGCGGGAGTGAAGCTGATGTAAGGGAAATAATGTCTCATCCCTTCTTCATGCCCATCAACTGGGCGGATCTGGCGGAGAAGAAGGTAAAGCACTGCAGTCATTATTCACCTTTGTGTATTTTTGTACTTTCTTTTTCATATTTTTGTGACCTCACAGTTTATGATTGGTATTTATGGTACACTTCCATGTCTTTGGATGTAAGGTTAATGGAACCTTCCTTTAGAGCAATACTCTCTAACCTGAACAGTAGCGCCCACAACTAGCTGGAGTACTGCGAAATATTCATGTTGACTTGTTGTCAGATGGATCAGTTGTTGTAACAGCTTCTCTAGTTTTACATTTAGGAAGAATGATAGTCTAAAGTTAGCTTCATATCATTTCTAGTTCTGTTCTGCAGCAGGGTTTTAATCATATTTTGTTTGTGAAAATAGATTTTTTTTCTAGAAAACATCTAAATCTTATTTGACAGTCCAAGCTAATGTTTTTTTGCATTTTAATCCTAATTCTATATTTATACTTTAAAGTGTATAATTATATTTATCATTTGTAGATATATCATTTAGATTTATCATTTCGATATATTCTGTAAATATTTAGATATTATGATTGAAGCAAAAGTATCCCTTTTCTCTGGTGTTGGATAACTCTGTACTCTTCATTATAGATGCTTTCATCCCATTTGTGTTTGCATATTCATTACACAGCACCTTCACATCATTACAAACAATGGGAGGTAACTCAACACGTTGACTTCACCAGACCACAAACAATTTAAACACAGATGTTTGTATTGTTGTAATGATGAAACTTTGGATGTACTGATGAATATGAAAGAATTACCAGTTTGTAAGTTTTCCATGTTGTACCAGGGAGAGGAAATGATTAAGATGATGTATATAAATTGCCATGCTTGCATGTTTGTCCTCTGTACCAAACCTTACTAATGCCACCGTGTTGTGATGTAACAATGGTAATGGACAACATATGGAATGACTAAATGCTAGGGGTGGGTAATGGTATTGCAGAGAATTTTCATATTGCGATATATTGTAATGCAAAAGCGTATATTGCGATGTGTATTGCAATATATTGCAAGAAGGGTTTTTTCAACAAAAAACTATGTATAATCGAGTTAATGCTTGATTTATAAAGCAAAAATACAACAAAATCACTATGCTTTATTAAGATTTAATAAAAACTTTAATCATGACAAAAAAACAAATGTAAATAATATTTGGCACAAATAAAAAAGGAAATGAACAACTTAAAACACTGAAATATCCGAAGATTTCGGAGTGTTACGAAGTTTTCCGAATGCATATCAAAATACCGGTTTTCGATCAGCGTATCGCAATGCGTATCGTTTTGATGTCTGAACCGGTAAACCGGTTATATTGGGCAGCACTACTTAATGCGTATACTGTAAGTGAAGTTTCCAATTTCAAATGCAGAAAGAAATTGTCTGAAAAACATAGTCACAGTCTGATGATCTAGTAAAGTAATCCTGGTTACATATGGTTACATATATGGTGGGTATTGGTTTCATATGGTGGGGTATTGGTTTCATATGGTGGGGCATTGGTTTCATATGGTGGGGCATTGGTTTCATATAGTGGGGTATTGGTTACATATAGAAAAGTATAATACTTTATGGATAACAACTTCTTTATTTGTTATGATGCGACGTTTGGGTATAGCACCTTATACCGTTGTCAAGCATGAGTAAAGTATTACAGCACAGAACCGACTTATATACATGTAACAGGGATTAAGTAAGACAACATGAGGGAATACATCAAAGGGATTAACAACAACAACAATGGGATAGGTAATAATACAATAACAATGGGAGGAAGCCAATGTTGAGGAGGCGCAGAACAAGGTATACATAGCAGATGGGGTAGGTAATAATACAATAACAATGGGAGGAAGCCAATGTTGAGGAGGCAGAACAAGGTATACATAGCAGATGGGGTAGGTAATAATACAATAACAATGGGAGGAAGCCAATGTTGAGGAGGCAGAACAAGGTATACATAGCAGATGGGGTAGGTAATAATACAATAACAATGGGAGGAAGCCAATGTTGAGGAGGCAGAACAAGGTATACATAGCAGATGGGGTAGGTAATAATACAATAACAATGGGAGGTAGCCAATGTTGAGGAGGCAGAACAAGGTATACATGCTGGTTACATATAATGGGTATTGGTTTTCATATGGTGGGGTATTGGTTTCATATGGTGGGATATTGAGTACATATAGTGGGGTATTGGTTGCATGTATTGGTTTCATATGGTGGGGTATTGGTTACGTATGTAGGGGGATTGGTTTCATAGAGTGGGGCATTGGTATCATTTATGACAAGTTTTCAGGCTGGATTTGTTGTACCCTTCTTTCATATATAACAGTTCACACATATAAACATAGTCCATTTCTCTAAACACCAGTTCTGACTTACTGTGTGGTTACCTCTTATAATTCATGTCAGAATCTCCACTTTGTATCATCATTCATATTGTATTTTCTACATAATACAAAATCTCAAAATGTAAATGCTGGGAAGTGATACTAATTGATTCTACTTGGGTGATCTCATCTTGTATGTGTTAAAATACTGTATGCACTGAGCTTGGAGACTATGGAAATAAGTAATGTTACTACATGGCTAATCTCAATCAAGTGTCAAAGTACTGTATACCCAGAGCTTGGAGACTCGGGGAATAAATCATGTTACTACATGGCTAATCTCAATCAAGTGTTAAAATACTGTATACCAAGAGCTTTGAGATTAGGGGAATAAGTAATGTTACTACATGGCTAATCTCAATCAAGTGTTAAAATACTGTATACCAAGAGCTTTGAGATTAGGGGAATAAGTAATGTTACTACATGGCTAATCTCAATCAAGTGTTAAAATACTGTATACCAAGAGCTTTGGGATTAGGGGAATAAGTAATGTTACTACATGGCTAATCTCAATCAAGTGTTAAAATACTGTATACCAAGAGCTTTGAGATTAGGGGAATAAGTAATGTTACTACATGGCTAATCTCAATCAAGTGTTAAAATACTGTATACCAAGAGCTTTGAGATTAGGGGAATAAGTAATGTTACTACATGGCTAATCTCAATCAAGTGTTAAAATACTGTATACCAAGAGCTTTGAGATTAGGGGAATAAGTAATGTTACTACATGGCTAATCTCAATCAAGTGTTAAAATACTGTATACCAAGAGCTTTGAAACTAGGGGAATAGGTCATGTTACAACAAAGCTAAAGAAAGAGAAAGATGAGTACTTGCTGTTACAATATGTCTAGTATAATTCTAGGTTTCAATACTGTTTACCATGGTGTGGAGACAAGAGGATTAAGTCAATGACAAATCTCATTTAGGGTGAAAATAGTGTATAACTAGGGTTCAGAGACTAGGGGAATGCGTTTTGTTAGTTCATTGCTTATCTCATTCATGTGTTGTCCTAGAGGCTAGCTGACTGCGCGTAGCTGCTTTCTTCTGTCTGTGCTTCTGCTTTGTCTACTTTATTTGCCTAATTTTGGCATGCTATCTATCACTCCCTCAGGTGACTCCGCCTTTCAAGCCTCAGGTGACATCCGAGACCGACACGCGCTACTTTGATGAAACATTTACTGTGGAATCGGTGGAGCTTACACCCCCTGGTGGCCACCGCTTGGAGACGGTGACTGAGGAAATGGAGACAATGCCATATTTTGAGCAGTTTTCCTACCATGGCAGTCGCTGTAGCCTCGCCAGCAGTCGCATGAGCTTTGAGACAACCTGGACAACATAATCCTCACTTAAGATTGACCAGCGTTAACAATATAGGTCGGTAGCTGGTGGCCTAGCGTTATCCTCACATTTAGAGGCGGCAGGGAGAGGATACATGCCTCTTTCAATTTTTTTTTATTTAAAATTTTAATTACTTTTTTTTTTTTGCTTCTTTGTCTGTTCTAAACATGGGTTTTGTTTTATGGTGCTACAGTTTGCTTAATTTTGCTTCGTTAACATTGATTTTTTACACAGTTGGTTTCTGTTAACTTTCTATTGACGTTTTAGATGGCACTGCATTATAATTTTGGATGTGACACTTTATTCTTTATTTCAGGATTTCTTGAGTTTAACACTGACATGTAATGCAACAGAGATAGCACTAAATACCACCCATAGCCTGACCACTTGCATGGTGAAGGACGTAGCCATAGCACCTCTCAGTAGCACATCCACACATTGTCATGGCCCTATCAGCACTAACTGTTGTCTTCACACATATAGAAGTTGTCTTTGTGAGCATCACAATAGAATGTAGGTTTGTTAACTTTGAGGACATTAACAGGGGGTGTAATTTGCTGTGCAGAGTTGCGTCCCTTGACTTGGCAGTATCTTCTGATTATGGGTTCAAATCTCAGATTTGCCTCAGATTTTTGGTTTGTCTATAACCACAACTGTGGACTTTGCTCCCATATTAACCTGAAATACCTTGATACATCAGTTCAAAGTATAGTTAATCCAAACTCACTCACTAAGGTAGCTAACAGGCCAAGTCTAATATTACTATTGTCTTGTATGAAGATTATACACTTTCATTTTTGTCACGTGGTGAACTTGATCCACTTGCATGGAATACTATTTCAGTGTTTCCGCTGTCATTTTTTACAGCTGGACATCGTGCCTGGCTAGCATTTCAAATACCGGTCATTTGTAAATTTTACCACCAGTCAAGTAATCACACTTTTCATTGTGCCTGAGACCTGCACCCTAACAACCAATCAGAAATGTGGAGAGTATCGCAATGCGTCAATGCCGCTATTTTTATCCTGAGGTTTTCCATAGAACTGCTATTTCTTATTTGACAGCACCTCGATGTCATTGTCAAAATGTAATCTTTTTCGAGGAGAAATAAACTTGACAGAGGTAATTACAAAATTGATTTTAAAATTTGACGGACACAATGACCGACAGCCTTTGAAATTACCAGACATTCTTACTTCTTACCAAGTCCGGTATATACCGGATAATGGAAGCACTGCTATATGTCCACTTAGACCTTTACAACAGTCAAGATACCTTTGTGAAGGTGGGCTCTGACAAGGGATTAGTTGGGGGATCTTCCTGGATCATGCCAGAACATCACCTCTTAATGTTATTCTCCAATGTTCTATGTCATCTCTTTGTGGTAAATGGTTCCAGCACTTGTTGGTTGACTTGGGTTGAACCGTGGGGCCGGCAAATCATTCATTTCTTTGTTTGTCATTTAGTTGAAATTCAAAGACTAGGAATGGTGTTAACAAACCAAGGATCATTATCAGGGCAAATCTGGGAATCAAACCCATGACTAGCATAATATTTAAGACAGACTTCTCAGGGGGAGTTTGTTAAAGACTAAAGCAACCCTGATTACATTGCTGTTATTCAGCTTATAATATTGAAGTAGTTCAGA
Source organism: Haliotis rubra (assembly GCF_003918875.1). Taxonomy (NCBI): domain Eukaryota; kingdom Metazoa; phylum Mollusca; class Gastropoda; order Lepetellida; family Haliotidae; genus Haliotis; species Haliotis rubra. The sequence goes on from NW_025767054.1 coordinate 487,625, forward strand.
TTTTGGTTATTATTATTATTATTATTATAGGATATTTATATAGCGCACATATCCAGGCAACTAGTGCATGCTCAAGGCGCTGGTATTTTCCCCTCGATCATTGGATGTCAATCTCAATGGCACATCGTATTATCAATCTCAACTCCCTGGGGAGTATACAACTCTTGCAGCCACTAGGCGCACCGAGTTATTGTGGCCTTCTCATCCTAACGAGGTACCCATTCACAGCTGGGTTGACTGGGACACATAGTCACAGTACTTTGTCCAAGTTCACTGCACGTTGCTGTACCCGCAACTAGGTGTTTGCACGTATTCATGTGGCCACCATCTGGTCATATACCAGCGGATTCGTGGGTTCTTTTAAGTGCACAGGGATGTGTACTGTACACTAGGGGTTGTGACAACACTGAAAATGGCTCAGTCCATGTAATTGAGGGCATTAGTCTGCTAGAAATAAGAATGGCTCCAAGCTGTTATTCATTTTGATACAGGAGTTATTGATCATTAGATCTCAAATTGCAAGTAACAGTATCTTTTTGTGTGTGACTGTGGTTAGTAGGAATTTCAAACAAATCCTTTACATAACAATATCTTTTCGAAAGAAGTTATATAACACTCAATTCTTTCATTGTACTGTAGTTAACCTGTTACGGCATGATGGATTAACTGTAGTAATTTGAAAGAAGCAGGTGGTATTATACTTCTTTCAAGTAGTTGATTAGGTTTTGTGCTGGGATGCATTTCCGAACTGCAAATGGAGATTTTAGACGTATTAGATGAAGAGTTATCGTTAGGACAACAAAGAATGGCTTTACTTGTATTTGTGTGACTCCTGTCCCTGTAGTGTAGAGCATTGTGACTGCCTTGGTCGGTGTCCTGCACTCTTAGCTTCATATGAACCGTCACCCAAATATTTATGTCCTTTGTTTTACATAGAACCTTGAAACACATTCAAATGCATTATTTCATCTCTTTGCATGTTTCTTCTCAGATTTGTCCCCCTTGGAAACCGGATGTGAAAAGTGCATGGGATACTAAATACATCCCAGAAGAATTTGCTCAGGAACCAATGAGCACGTCCCCCAGTGAGCATGGAGGCAGTCACTTAGAGAGTATTACAGAGGATAACGAGCTCCCGTACTTCGAGCAGTTTTCCTACCACGGAAGCAGAAACAGTTTTGGAAATTACCTCAGTGCCTCTGCCCAAGCTACAAACGAACACTTTTAATGTCCACAGCTAGTTGTTACCATATTGCTGGCACCCAGGAGAGCCTCCATTTTAGGTGGAAATAATATTCAAATTTAGCATGATGCTATTGAATAATATCAAATGTATGTATTATTAACACAGAGGTGTATATGATTTTTCTTTTATTTGCAATAAAAAAGATGTGTTTACTGAATACAATAAGGAATTAATTGACATATTAATTGAAACTTCTTATGTTTTAAGAAAAGGTGTGTTAAACATGGTTCAAAATTGCAAATTATGAAACTTTAAAAAGCTGATCATGTTTATTAGTGTCTCTGATGTTACATAATTTTGTTGAATTTTCCCTAAAATGGAACTACTCCCTGAAGATGCAGCTAGTTGTTATCATTGGTATGACATTAATGCTATTGTCATCTGTATCTTTTGTTTTGTGTCTTACTGTATACGTGTCAGTTGCATTACCGTTATATCATTGCAGTTATAGATCCTGATGGATGATATAAGTTAATAATGATTACCATATGATAACAATGTTATTGCAACAGTTGAAAGTTTAGAATAATGTCAGGTATATGGAGATAATTTGCGAATGTTTGTCAGGTGGGATCATGTTGATTGTGTAAATATGAAATCAAGGGTAACTGATATTTTCTTGTGTTCTAATCAACATTTCCAGTGGACTTCCATGACTGACTGCAAGAAAGTTGCAAGGCAGTACGCTTGAGTTAACATTATGGTGTGTTGGGCTTGTATACTCAGGAATGTGGCAGTTGATTGAGTTAAGCCCCTTGTTGAACCCTTCTAGTTCTTGTGTCACTGAGCAATCGTTCATTGGTGTGCTTGTTTCTTCTGAAGGAATGATGCAGATGTCCAGAATTGACCATATAGGATGAAATTAGAAAGCTATTTTTGATATATGTGAAAAACAGAAGTAGTAGTAGATGATTGCTGATCAGACAATATAAATAACATTATTGTTAATTGTATAGCGTCATACTCCAAAGTTACTCAGAAACAAACACATCCAACTCACTTTGCAGTCCTTTACAATTTCTGTGTGTGGATATTGCAGTAAGAGTATGAGTGTTCTGTGTGGTTACTGACATTACATTGTGAGTCAAAGTTAATCTTGCCTTGTGTGATGATGTGGCATGGTTAATTATGGCCCTAGTGGTAAGGACATAGGCTGGTTTAGGATACCACTATTTTAGTGCAGAGTTACTTCCCTTAGATGAGCCAGGATTTTATGTGACAGATCAAATTCACCCGATCATGACCTTTGGTTTGTCAGCTCTATACAAATTGGTAATCACTGATGATTAGTCAACTTTTTCCTATGAAATTAAATTTAATGAAAACAAATTGAAACTGTATCATATCTTCAAGCATGTGCAGTATTGCAGCAACAGTGAACATGTTCACCTCATTTTTCTCACTCCATGACACTGATCTGTCATCATTATAGTGATAGTTTAAATCACAAATTAATCTTGGGACCGTGAGTTCTTTACTTGGCTCATAGGTTTAACAAAAAGGTGCAGGTGGCATGGATGGCCTGTTGGTGTACGGCACAGCAGTTCGCTGTGCAAAACTGCATCATTCAGTGATAGTGGGTTCAAATCCCAGGTTTGGCCTGATTACGATTCTTGATTTTTCAGCACCATGCATCATGGTTTTCTCCAAGGGGTAACCATGTATGACTTGTATCATGAAATTCTCCCCACATCAAGATGACACATATTCATCTTTCAAAAATCTAGACCTAGAAAAGAAAAACATCTTTAAGATATGATTTGCATTTCCCTTCCTTCATGAATAGAGAGCCAAGAGGATGAACTTAGTTTGACAGGGTGTAAAACATGTAGTGTTTACTAAACTTGAGCATGGTGTTAGATGATTAAAATGTTCCAACTTGCTGACATTGTACCTTGGGACTACTGCCGGAGTTAACTCCCTTTGCTCTTATACCTCTCAAGACACTGTGTTAGAATGGAGACAGTGGTGAAACAAGATTATGTTTTAGTGATGTATAATGAATTTTATTAACTATTATGTACTATATGACCTAGATTTGCTATTCATCATTGTTGACTTATAAACTCTGGGTCGTTTGATATGTAATTCATTGTGCCAATTTTGCTTATTATTGTTATCTTTCTTGTTAAACTTTACTCAATCTGATTTGGTTAAGTTGTCACTTCTATTTATAGATATCATGAAACAGACTAACTTTTATGTAAATTCTTTAATCACTATTTTGGACATTAAATGTTTTTCCAGATTCTTGATGTGTACAATGGGGCCCTGGTGGCCCCTGGAGCCAGTCTTGCTGTATCTTGTTACTGTTCCGGGCTGCTCCTACCATGGGTTTAGATTGTCCAATTGTGTGCCTCGATTATGATCTGTGTTCTGTCAGCAACCCTTCCTCGAGAGTTTGTGAGACTTTGGGCTTCTTAACTTGAGGTGACACGAGTGGCCCACCCATCTAAGTCACCGAAATTTGCTGTGCAGAGTTGCATCCCTTGAGCACACCAGCCACATGAGCCCACATCAAGCTGACATAATTGAAATACTATTTAAAGCAGCTTTCAACATACTCACTTTCTTCATCAGTATATGTATTGATTGTATTGTGCTCCTTTAATACATCACTTTCAGAAATATTAAGGTTTAAGTCATGGCTAAGTGAGGCTATGGCATACAAATCATATAAGAAAGTATAGACCCAATATGGAGGTGCAATATTTTTAACAAGGTGTTTGATTTAGACTTAATATGCCCTTGAAGGGGATGTGTTAATGCATTTAACGTGTCCTGACTATATGCTTGAGTTAGCTCAGATCAACAGGTGGATATCTTATAATTATTCAGTTGTGGATATATATATGTGACAATAGTGTGTCTTGGTTAGGTTGATATTCTTTCATTACTTCTGGTTATTAGTCTACCTCCACATGTGAATTTATTTGTCTTGTAAATAAAATAGTTGATCAGTCAGTGAACCTGTTTACAAAGAAACATTGTTGCACTCACTATTTACCAATTTCTGAATTGGTTTTATAATGAAAAAGAATCTCTCCACTAACCAATTGCATAACTTACTTTAAAAAAGGATGGCATTCTCATCAGCTCACTGATCGCATCTGGTCAGTGCTACCCATCTTTACCAGTTTAAGGTGCAGAATAGGTGGCCCTCTCATCTAAGGCACATAATTTGCCATGCAGGGTTGGCTCCCTTGCATGTGCCAGAAACTAATGATCATGGGTTTGAATCCCATATTTACCCTGATTATGTTTCTAGGTTTGTCCAGTGCTCATGCTGTTGATCACTGGATTGTCTGGTCCAGACTCGATTATTTACAGACCGCGGACATATAGCTGAAATATTGCTGAGTGGGGCGTAAAACTAAACTCACTCACTCACTCTAGGTTTGTCAGTACCATACCTTTGCTCATGGGTTACACCAGAGTGGTAAACGTCTATGACCTGCTTCACTTCAGGTGGTCCTGGGGGCCGTGGGGTAGCCTAATGGTTAAAGCGTTGGCTCGTCACGCCGAAGACCCGGGTTCGAATCCCCACATGGGTACAATGTGTGAAGCCCATTTCTGGTGTCCCCCGCCGTGATGTTGCTGGAATATTGCTAAAAGCGGCGTAAAACCAAACTCAGTCAGTCAGTCAGGTGGTCCTGGCAAATCAAGATGACATGTCAGTATATTACCAGAAAACACTGTTCAATGTGAGTTTAAGCCACAATTATGGTTAACTTGCGCTGAAACATGGACAATTGAAACTAAGATCACTGAATATGAAAAGGTCCACTTAGTGTTTTACTCGGCTATGAGAGGATTATGTGATGAGGAAATACATAGGCATGTGTACACATGGAAATATGCATTAGACTAATCAAGCATTAACTGTGCCTTCAGTTTCATCCATTGGGTGTACTTTGTGATGTCGTAGTTTGTTTTGGTGGCGGACTCAAATGAATTTGTTGTAAACACAATTTACATCAGTCTCATGATTAAGCGTAAGTTTTACTGTCTGGACATTTGTTTCACTAAATAGAACTAAAAAGACTTGTAATCTGTGCCTTATTTTTAAGTAATTTGGAAACGATTTCTTTTGTCATTTCCATGGAAACAAGTTAAAACTACAATTATTACTTTTGACTGTCCATGAAAACAAGTGGAATCAGTTTGAGTCTGTTTCCGGAACATTCTGCTAACCATTGAGTATGTCTTCTTGCCATATTTCATGGAGCTAGGTGTTTGCCATCTTCAGATTTCATTTGTTTCAGTGTGAAAAACAGAAAGAATCAAATACAGCCATTTGTAATTTTTGTTTATGGTCCTCACAACCAAAAATATTGTTCTAAGCCTTGCGTATATGTTTCAAATGTAATGCATATCACCACTACATGTGTTATGTTGTCAGTTTGGTGATCATTTAGTTAAAGCTTGTCATGTTGAGATCACTTTTCACCAGAGGTTTGAGGTATTTCCATCATCATGTGTTGACAGAGAGTGATGATTGTAGCAATATATATGATTCCTTGTATTGACATGATTCTAGTATTAGCTGGTGTTATGATTCAAGAATTCAGTTGGTGATGCGATTCCTAGGTTAAGAAGGGCATTATTGCGATACAGTTTTGTGAAGATAATAAACCATGTGGAGTACATTGTGAATATTTTGAAATAGTCAAATTTGATGTATTGCCGTGTGTATCGTAACGCACTCTTGTATCGCATCCCACCTTATCTTACACATCCTGTACCTGTGCTCCTTTCTCCTGGAACATGAAGCGTCGTCTTCTGCGAACTAATTGCCCAGTGGTGTGCAGTATCTACATCTTATTGCCCAATGGAATCTGTTTCATTGGGTAATTGAGACTGGTTAATCTCTGCTGTTTATATTTGTAGCAATAAGACTCCTTCCCTTCACATCACATGTCGTTCTCTCTCTCCGACAGAGCACCACACCACTTCCTGTGATCACAAATTGCAAGGCTATTGTTCAAATTTAAAAGCCAGCTCTTATATTGTCCATGATTTTGTTGATAGGATTCCATTGCTGGATCATTAACTGTAATGACTGAGGTACTGGTGCAGCATTGTTTCTTGAATGGTTTGTTTGGGGGAAGTCACTTTTTAATCAGTTCATTTTAGACACGTGAGGGGACTACGATCGAATGTTTATTTCTCACTTGTTTCTGAAAATGCAGCAAGGTCCGGAGACAGTAAGTGATTGTGGTTTAAGTATTGTAGAATGACTATGACGCTTTCCTCAATCTTAAGGCTGAAGTCAGTGTTAATTTTTTGAGTAAGTTGTGTTACACCTATGTTGTAGTACTCTATGTGGGATCTACGTTTCTAGATCTGTTCAGGCTTCACCCTGTTTTTGGCCCCAGAGTGGAGGGGCAGTATTGTGTTCTGCTACAAGGGCAAGCTTCGGCATAATTAGGTGCATTTCAGTGAGCATCACTTGATATTTAATGACTTATTCAGGGATAGAACTTGACTGTGGTATGTTAGCCTATCTGCTTAAAGGGTTAGTGAACATGATCCTTTCAGACCTACGATCCTGTGGACACTAACTACAAAATATCCTGTATTATGTTGTGAACACTAGGATACCCACTAACATTACCTAACTCAGAGATGCCAACCCATATGATTTTATCAAATTCATTACGAAGAAAAACAACACAAAATACGATAGCAGTAAAAATGTACAAAGTTTTAGAAATATATTAACTTAAATTATCAAATAACATACGTACCATACACAATGAATTTCAACCACATTTTATTCAGTATCAAGCTATATGTGGATAATTAACTACTGATTTAGGTGAGTACAGTGTTAATAACAAGGTCCTAGAATATCTTCTTTTTTATTAAATATGAAAATTCTTTGGAAATGTTAATACCAACTTTGGCCAAAACAATACTAATTTTTGCATCAGTCTTTGGCCAAAATACTAATTGGGCTAAATTGGGGTTGGTATCTCTGCCTAACGATACTGCAAACTCCTCAACCATATTGATGAAACTGTGAAAACTGATTGACAAAGAATTCTTGTTTCATCAGATAGGTGGAAATGCCTGCATTTTGAAATGTTTTTTTCTAACCACTCACTCAATGTAGTTTTAGGCGGACAGTCTACAAGTTCTATCCCAGCTGAATGCACTGTGTTTCTGTACATACTAATGTCTTGTACATCCAGGTATTATTAATGTTCACAAGTAAATTATCATGTCATGATTCTACCCTGTTATGTAGCCTGTCTTGATTGCAAAATTATTTAAAACAGTAATGTCTGTTACTAATGATTTTCCTGTATTGTTTTGTGCATAATTCCCAGATTACTACTTCAGCTTCTGTTGAGATTAACTGTACATTGTTTCCAGTCACAGTTACAGGTTCTGATGTCAGAGCAACACATTTCTCCACAAAGAGTATGAGGACACATTAAGGGCAGATAAGTGATGGAACTTATTACAAATTTTAATATCCTAAACCAAAAGTCTTAGGCCTCTCTTACCTTCTGTTTCAGACTAGTGAGTGGGTGAGTATGGTTTTACGCCACTTTTAGCAATATTCCAGCAATATCATGGCGGGGGACACCAGAATTCAGACCATTGCCTTCAGTATTCCTCTTTCCTTGCCCACATCCCAAAGCTGTCATTAGACTAAGGAGGAAGTACCTTTGGAGTGTTACATGCTGAACCACAGATATGATTACAGTGATGCTCTGTACGTGTCTGGTCTTCCTTCAGGACAAGCTTGGGAGGTTCAGTCTTTCTGTTAAGATGCAGGTCTGTTGTCTTTCAATGTTCAGGCTAGTTTGTCTCATTGTTGCAGTATCTGGGACATAGGGGCAGAAATTCACAGAATTTCTGTGCATCTGTGATGGGATTACTGGTTTTAATCTCAGATTTCCCCTGATAATGATCCTTGGTCAGCCAGCACCATCCCTCAACACTGTGTTTCCTTCAAACATATCTTGTGTGATCTGTAGCTTCAGTCTCACCAGTGTTATATAAGAAGTAATAGTATTTGGCCATTACTGTTTCTGCTATTTTCCACTAAAATGCCTGACTAGAACAGATGCAAGTTTCTGAAATAGCTGGAATATTGTTCATTGTGACATAAAACAATATTCACTCACTGTTTTGGCCCTTGGTTTACCTGATCCAAGAACAAGACACAACATTCTAGTCTATTACCGACTGTGCAAGTATGTGCAGTCCCTCTCAATTCACTCATTTGAGTAATGTGTTTCTGGAGATGGTAGTGGAAATTAATTTGATAAAGTGTTCAGGTTTTCCTCAAGACAACATTGAGACAAAACGTCCGAGGCCTTATTCCACAAAGCAGTCTTAGAGCTAAGGTGATCGTAGCTCCCATACTTTAACGTTGGCCTGGGACGGTGGGGTAGCCTAGTGGTTAAACCGTTGGCTCGTCACGCCGAAGACCCGGGTTCGATTCCCCACATGGGCACAATGTGTGAAGCCCATTTCTGGTGTTCCCCGTCATGATATTGCTGGAATATTGCTAAAAGCGGCGTAAAACTAAACTCAGTCAGTCAGTCAGTAACGTTGGCCTACGATAGTCATACTGCTAAGATCACTCTATGGATTGGGCCTTGGGATATTTTTGGCTGTTCTTCAGCACTGTAGAATTATTCAAACTTTTAAATTGTTTAACAATGTTTGAAATACATTGTACTCATATTCCACACAAGACAAGGTGAAAACTACATCAACTGTATATGGGACTATTACCCTTACCTCAACCATGTTAACATGTAATAACAAGGAAGTAGGTTCCAGGCAATGACTGTCAAACATTTGCTTTGTTTATATGACCCTGTTTAGTATGATAAGACTGTGTTACCAAATGTTCCATATCTGAATGTTTGCATAGACTTGCTATGACAATGTTGTAAGATTTGCCTTCAGGAGTGATTTTTTGGTCATGAAACAGTTATGAGTTGCTGTGAGTGGCTAAGGAGCACCTCCTCAACACTCCTGCCGAGCATGTAGGTGGAAGAGTCACCTGTTGACGACAGGTTATACAACATAGTTGCGTCCCTCATCCCAGAGTGCTATGAGGACAGAGTGAGAATATGTTGAATGTGGGCCCCCTCGTTTGTTGATACAAGTATATGAGATGAGTCCCATACATCTCCATGTTAGTCTGTTTATTTTTGTGCCGATTGTTGTGGATGTTGTTGATCTTGGAATGACATTATGAGGTGAAACATTTAAGTCTGTTTAACTTGATGTCTACATGTATTTTATCCCTTGTTCCAAGTGCTATTTGAGTAATTGTGAGTGTAATATTGTGTGTATCATCTAATTTGTAGAATGATTAGTTATTTCATTAACCTGTAGATATATTTTAATGAAGGATTATTTGATTCTCCTGGCCAATCTGTGTACGGTATTTACCGTATTCAAAGTATCAAAATTTGAATCAGAATCATTTCAAATCTGTATCAGGTTTGAACTTCTTTTCTCTCTAATTTCTTTTTTTTTTTAAATTTGATGTCTTTTTTTAAATATAATTTTAGAGTAATAATTAAAAAGCTTCAGTGTGTGAAATATACATGAGCATAGTATTTACCAAGAGACTGATTGATAATCACTATATTTCATCATGTTTTATGTAACTTCTCCTAATTGTCTCATACACGACTCAGATAGTTTACTGTTGTACCAACATAAAAGGCAAGTATATATGCTTTTATGTATCAACTGTTACTCAGTATTCTGCAAGCCAAATAAGAAATTAGTCCTCATTTTCCAACAACACACATATCACTTTCAAAAATCATTTTACAAGAAATGTGACTGGTCATGTTATTTGGGGCAGTGGGCAGGTGAGATGAAGAAGATGTCATGAAAAAGTGACAACACAAAGAGTGGTTGGGATTCTTCAGAATTTATCACAATTACATGGGGGATGGGGGCATGCAAAAATAGAAAAATAATACATGTAAACATTATTAGCACATAATTTGATGTAAATATGAACATGTGTGTGTGTGCATGTGTGCATGTGTGTGTAAAGGTTGGATTGAGACAGGTGGTCTGCAAACTATGATGCAGTCCTAAGACCAATCCAACCAGCCCATCGCACCTTATAACAGATGACCAGTTCCAAATCTGTATGCAAAGTAAATAAAACAATGACCAGTTTAATTTTTTTTTTTAACATTTCATTATATTGGGATAACTATTGAGAAAAAGTAGAAATTTTAACCTTTCTTCTGTTATTTTTAGTCTTCTTTTTTTTTTCCTGATATTTTTTCAACTGACTAAACTGACAGGAATGTAATCTCAGGCTTGCTATATCAATATGGCTCCATAGACAGTTCCTTGTCAACATAGTCCGGACAACCCTTGTTTGCAATGTTCATAGTTCAGTTTATTTTTGTATCATTTCATTCCATGTTTTAATGACAACTGACCATGTTCTAAATCCCCAAAACATCTGTCTCACAAATACAGACTTGCTTTTCTGAACATTCAAATTGTCACCGACATCATTCAGTTTTACAACTACAGCTAGCTCAACACTCAAGGTAATATTATATGTTAGTAACAATATACTTAGGGGACAAATATTTCATCGTAGATGCTATATTTTTTATGTATGTATAGAATGACATGGAAGTATTACAATTACCAATAGTTCACCTGGTCCCCATTTGTTTGCTGTTGAGTGGACTGTGTGCTGTACATCACCTCAATGTCTGTTAAAGATGTTTTCTCGACCAGAAGGCTGTGACAGACAAATACACCTTGCTTACTCGAACAGCTTTTGACCCTCAATTCATGGTTGGCGGTCTAGACGTCTATAAACTGGTAAATATGAGACTATTTCTTATCTCATGTTCGTCATTATGTAGATAGACGACAAAAACAGAGAACTGACTGAAATCACAAGCTCACATCTAAGTATCGGAGAGGCTATATCATATTTCATGAAAAGATAAGTATAAATGGTTCACTGTCTCTGATCCAAAGACTCTTTATTATTACTCATTATAATTCATATTCTGATGCTCAAAATATACAATAAATTGAAATTATTTTTCATGATCGATCTCTTAATTTAGTAAGAAAAACAGATTTAAATTGTTTTTAATATTGTACAAGTTTTTAAAATTCTAACTCAAGGCATGATGCCCATTCCATTATATTTCAATCTGGACAGTTTTGATGTTTCTCAAATGTGTTTGGAGGAGTTAAACAGGAAAGACATTTTGGGTCAATGGATTCATGAAAAAAAAATCACGAGATAACCTTGTTTTAGTTACTTTGGTGCAGACTTCATCATGAGACTATAAGTGTTCATAGAGCAGCTACTAGTTCTTAAATTCACTTTAATCATTAGGGAAGCCAATCATTGTCTTATTTCTGAGGATTGGGTGATCCTCACAGGTGCCATTAGTACAACAAGTAACCAATCTATAACATGCTTGAAGCCTGTTGGTGAAGACATGGTAAAGTGTACACATAATGCTTGGTACATACCAGTATAGATCTTGACATTATAAGGTTTGCTGTAATCTGTTGTTAGGACAGGTTAGTGTGAACACTAACTAAACCAAACGATGACAACCCTTCCCTTCTGGTAATATGATAGATATCACGCTATGTATTGCCTGTTTATTGAGTATGTTAAGTGGTCCTGTATTCGTCAGTACATGTCTGTATTGGTATGTGTACCTGCACCCTTAGTTGTTTTGCTCTCCCTTTGTGATGCTGATTGTTACAATTTGAACATAATGATACTAATGTCTTCTTCTGTATAATGTACAAGTGTATTCTATATGGCTCAACATGTCATGAAAATAAAAACACACATTTCTATTTGTTCTTTTATGTCGAAGCGTGAATAAATGTGTGGGACCTTGTGAGGTGAGGTGAGGTGAAATTGGGTTTTACGTCATGCTTGAGAATATTTCGCTCATATGACGACGTGCATGCATGTGTATGTGTATGTGCGGATGCTTGTACTAGCCCAGACTTAAGCTGGTTTTATAGTGCTAGCCCACTGAGAGACAATGCCGCAGTGAAGCATGAATACCCCACTCAGACACATTATACTGACTCCGAACCGACCAGTCCTTTGTACCCATTAATGCCGAGCGCCAGTCAGGGAGCAACAAGTACCATATTTTAACTTCTTCCTCTTTTTGGTACACCACGGAGGCGGTCTGGGACCTTGTGGCAGTCAAGGATCGAGACCTTTATGGAATCTTCCGCTCTAACCACTACACCACGGAGGGGTCTGGGACCTTGTGGTTCAGCTATCAAGGTAATTGAAGAGATAGATCTTTATGGAATCTGGTATGGGTATTTACTGGACAGTGAGGCATGTAAATAATCACTGGTTAAACAGGCAAATCAGTTGCTGGGGAGTGATAACATCATCAACATGCCCCACCACACCCTCTCAGCCTAGTCAATCTGCCTGGTCCCAATTTTAGTTCACTTTCAAACAAAGATTCTGGGGACCTTTTCTGACCAGGATTACAAGCCTTCTGATGAGACTGAGTGGTGTCAGAAAAGTTACGAACGGACACTAGAGGATTATGTACCCTTCACAGTTAGCATTTGTATAATACTATTCATGCTTACATGCTGCATTTTGAACCACATACACAACGAGGCACAAAACTCACTAGGTATTCTAAGTTCGTGAAAACTGATAAGTTTCCGTTTCTCCAGTATCTAACTAAAAGGTCGCCTTTCTAGAGCCATCCATGAAGAAGGATTATGCGCCTTCCTTTGCCACTGTTAAGAAGTTAAGTCCATGCAGGAAGAGAGAGACACTTATCTGATCCAACATCAGGACAACCTTCAAATGCTATCACTCTGAAGGGCGTTGATAAATACCGTATGATTATGGATGATCGATGACTCCCCACTTTTATCACAAAGCCAACAGACAATTGAAGACAGAACATTTACATGCCTCAGAAAAGACACCAAGGCTCTTGACCCCTGTCCAAAAGTTCATCTGTCATGAGACCTTGTCCTGTTTTGAAGTGGAGACATATGATGTGTGTTTATTTTTAACTGAATTGAAACCGTGGGTGAGTTTTTGATTCATCTGATGTATCCAGCGAAGTGGGCAAAGTCCTTTCCATCAGCTGAAAAAATAATGGTCTCTGTTTTCCAGGGTTCCAAAGAAGCCCTAATAGACTATCAACCGAAAGACTGGCTCTTACTATTGCATTCTTTTGACATTGTGCATGTAGTGGCCATAGAAGTCGTGAGTCCCGTTTTAGGATTCGAACCTCGGACCTTCTGATCTAAAGTCGGACGCCTTTGTCCACATGACCAAATAGGCTCAACCTGTCGGCAAGCTGACATGGCAATGACGTCATCTGTGGGATGACTCCACGCCCTCCTATACATGCATTAAGTGAGTGAGTTTAGTTTTACGCCACACTCAGCAATATGGCAGCGGTCTGTAAATAATCGAGTCTGGACCAGACAATCCAGTGATCAACAGCCTGAGCATCGATCTGCGCAATTGGGAACCGATGACATGTGCCAACCAAGTCAGCGAGCCTGACCACCCGATCCCGTTAGTCGCCTCTTACGACAAGCATATTCGCCATCTGTGGTAAGCATGGGTTGCTGAAGACCTATTCTACCCCAGATCTTCACGGGTCTCATGCATTAAGAGATAGCAGGAATGAAAGCACAATTGGTGCTGACTCGGTTCCAGAAATCTGCTCAACGATATGCTGATACTGTCAACCAAATCACACATGCATAATGTGTCCATCAAGACGACTGGCATAAGTGGTTGAGGAGCAATTCTAATCTGGTATCCGCACTCCGGTCACTCACTGTAAGGCGTGTGTATGTTCGGGTACATATAACTCTGGATGACAATTTCATTCTTGTCAGTCCAGATAACTCTTTAACGCAGGAAAATGGACATTGGTCCGTCAAACGTGGTTATACCTTTACTGTTGGAGATCAACTTCTGAGAACAAGTGTCCCGATCTCACAGAAAGAGATTGAATTCTTTATTTAGATTGCGCATCTATACGCGTTGCATCAATATGTGCGAAGTGCTTCCGGTGCAAACGAGGTTTTCAACATCCTTTTTATTAAAGAACTAACGAGTCACGTCAAAATCTGTAACCTGGATGAACGTGATCGTCTGCCGTGTGTCTGGTCCGGACTTTACACGGGCTAATATATACTACTCACACTTTGCTAAGATCACAAAAATTCACAACTTTACTCAAACTCTGGATTCATAATTTTAAATCGTATCCATTTCAAACAGGATAAATTATAATATGGTAACCCCACTTTAGGCAAACAGTTACTTTAATCTAACTTTATGCACCTGATACATGAGTAACCATGAAAATGGTTTTCATGGCACCAGTCAGCCATTTTGCAAATCATGGAACAAGCAGGTATAGGTTCCACAAGATGAAATGACATACTGAAACCCAGGATCCATGCTTACAATAAGCTTAGATATTTAAACCAAATTTGACCCTACATCATAGTTTTCTGTTGAATCCGTGATTTGATCCTTAGCAAAGTGTGAATAGTATAGATGATCTCGGCCCTTCAAGAAGTACGACGCATGTTTAGAACTTGAGTATTTTATTCAGTCAATTCAGTTTGTGAAGGTTGATTTGCAGATAAGTTGACCAGTCCGATCCGGACCACTGTCTTCGTGGGCAGTCTAAGCGTCTGACTGTAACCAACAAAAATATATTAAATAACAAGACAATCAGTTTTTTCTCTCATATGTCAACGAACCTTATAACAATTGAAGCAGACAAAACCAGTCAACCAACCAATTCGGAATGTCCGGTTTGACAGACACCCAAATCAACAAAACATCTTACAACAGTCGTACGTTTTCAGTCTTTAAGTATTGACTTGCAGTCTTAAATCTATTGAATAGATGTCGTATTTTAAAGGTTTCGTACCTGATGACAAAGATCTGATTTTAATGGGAGTGTACACATCGCACCCATGTAGGATTCGAACCCAAGCTTTCATGTGTAGAGAAAAGCGTTAACCACTAGGCTACCTAACCTCTCCCGTGGAAATGGAACAGCAACATTATTATTTTGTCTGTGTAAAGTATATCACATGTTCCAAGCTGAGTTTGTAGTCGCGTTACACTAGAATAATAGAGTTCACCCAAATATTTTGACGTGGACCATGTACCATTTCTAGTAATACCTGTATTCTAAATGGAGGCAAGAGGGGTAAATGTACGTCACCTCATTTCATCGTGATATAACTGAAATAGAGTTATAATCACCGTTATATCCAATTTACTCACTTTCAATTATGCATAGGTGGGGGGTGTGTTTGCGTGTATAATTATACACGAACGGAAAAAAGCATCCCAAGTTTGGACATATTCTCAGTAGCGAGAAAAAGGTGTGTATATCTGCACTACCGCGGTCTGTCAGTGGGTTCACCACCCTGGTTCAAACGCGTTGTGGTGCTGCCTGCCGCTGAGTTTGTTTACATGTCGGTTAAGTATTATTTACCAACACGGGGACTAGCAATGTCATTAATGGGGTGGCTGGGTGTTCGTTACCCTGTCCTGGTACAGACATCTCCATTTCCGTCTGTATCCGACCAGATAAAGGAGACCTTTCTCATTGCACCACTAACATACCACCGGCTCACAGTTCTCTTGTTATAATTAAAAGGCTACATTCCCTTTACGCGTTCATCCAAAGGACAAAGTGTCCGGTTTTTTCCCTCAGGAAATTATACTGGACAAAAATAGTTAGGGATACATGTAAATTTTGAAATTATGAATAATGATCTATTTATTCATCGACACACTGATAAACTATCAATCATAAAAATACCAATATCCCTAACTTATTTTGTCCAGTATAGTTCCTACCGTATCGGTATTTTAAACAAACGTTCCCATTATTTGATATTCATGTATTATTTATATTTAGCTAACTATCCTTGTTTGATATTTAACGCTGGACTCGGCAATATTCCAGTTTATGACGGTGGTGTGTAATTCAACAAGTCTGAACCATACAATGCAGTGATTAACAACATGACCATCGTTCTGCGTACCTATGATACGATGACAAGCATCAATAAAGTCAGCGAGTCTGATCACCAGATCCCGATAGTCGCCCCGTAAAAAATGAGATTGCTGAAAACAAGTGGATTTTCACGGAGCCTACCTAGCTGTTCTTCAAGAGACTAATGTTGGCACTGTGTACGTTTCTCAACCCAATAATGACTACCAGTTTTCGACTGTTATAAATCCCTCACTGTAATATGATAGTAGCATAGTCGTTGTGGTAAGACCGCTTATGGGCCGTCAGGGGAGGTGGGGTAGCCTAGTGGTTAAAGCGTTCACTCGTCACGCCGAAGACTCGGGTTCGATTCCCCACATTGGTACAATGTGTGAAGCCCATTTCTGATGTCTCCCGCCGTGATATTGCTGGAACATTGCTAAAAGCGTCGTAAAACCATACTCACTCACTTATGGGCCGTGAACTACCAGTTATGGGCCGTGAACTACGACGGTAATATTCCAGGGTGTTGCAGTATCATGCAACCACGACGATGTTTAGGTATGGGAGATACGGGCACCGTTACACAAAGCGGTCGTAGGACCAAGACCGTCTCAAGTCCATGTCTGGGAGTTTTGATGGCTTTGAACAATGACACCCTGCTTCCGCTGGCACGAAACGATCGTCGCGCTACAACTGCCGTAAGAAGTGTGTGAAAGTGTGTGAGTTACGATCACCTTAGCGTCGCTTTGTGGAACGGGGCCTTGGTCCTTAACATAGAAGAAAGGTATGTTTGACAAACCATCACTTTCACAACGGTCGTGATTATATATAAACAAACCTTTCACGTGATAGAGAAACTTAAGTCTATACGAACGTTGAATAAGACAGAAAAGACACTGGCTTAAGTCAGTATACGTACCTTACATCAGGATCAAACTCTTAAATCATATCCATTATCGTCGTCTTTGTTCACGTCTCCCACATCTTGGTCGTCTGTTTCTGTGTCGTCTGTTGCATCAATGCATGCAAGCCCCTGATCCGCGAGCTTGCCATCCACCTCCAGAATGACATTGTCGATCTCCACCCCATAGGTGTCAGCTTCTGGAACCTCCAGAGTCAGAGTGTGTTGTCCTGAAGGCAGACTCAGCTCATCTCCGACCGGACCACTCTCATAGAGGGTGTTCCACAGTTCACCCCAGTTAGAATTGTCATTAGTGCTAAAGTTACCGATAGCTTTGTCGTTTATTTTGACAACAACTGTGTCTAGCCAGCCGTCATTAGCCCAGCAGATGTTCCTGATCTTGACGAATGCTTCAACATTCAGACAAAACTTCATTGTGACACGTTCTCCTTTTTAAGCCACAGGTTATAGTCGTTTTTGGAATTTGTTCTTGAAATGACTCTTTCGTCCTCTAACTGGATCGATTCAGCGAATTCGTCTGCTTCCAAATAATATGGCGAAGACGACACTGTGAAGAAAATGGAGAAAAGAGCAGCACCCAGTAACAAACCCGTAGCTGCCATTTTAGAACGTATCAGTTCAAAGAGCGGCCCTGTGAAAAATATCAGCACTTGTTTTTAGAGCCCAAGCACCTCGGAATGGACACAGAACTGGACAAGACGCCTATTTGTAGTCATCGGCTGCTGATACAGCCATAGGACATCCTGTGTGGAAGTATTCCCGCTTTGTTTGGGCAGTACGTTTTCCATTAACGTTGCTCGACCTGAACTTTTGTTTCAGGATCTTTATCATAACTTAAAGGTTTACTGTGTAGGTAGTATCAAAACGTGTGTAGAGAATAGGGGTGGCTAGAATTACATTTACATTTCAGCCGGCACTGCGGGCATTCCCGTGGTGACCTTGTGTTGACTTACGACTTACCCTTTAATGACGGAGCAAAAACATGTCGGGGGCTAACTGACTGGAGAGATGTTGTAAATAACCTCGTTGACGTGAGTTTGATTATTCTTTAGATTGGTCAAGCAAAGAGTTTATAACAAGAGAAGTCCTGTGGGCAGAATACAGTCCGCCTACTGTCCCAGTACTGCTGAATGAAATCGGAACAGCGTCCGAATGGAAATGCAACAATCAGGATACAGCTTGACTCACAACGAGTATATTTTATCATAGTGACAATAATTGTTCTACTCCAATTCGTGGTATGTTAATCGTCATTTGACTCAGTTATCAAGTGGATTATATATCCTAATTTTAAATTATTAAATACATTGAACACTTTCATTGCCATAGTTTCGTTTCGTAAGTCACGCCACTATGTCGATCTCACATGACAAATTTGGCAGTAACCAATTAGATGACTCATGTGTGCGAGAGTTTGCCATAGTGTAGGTCTAACTTTTCACCTTTGTTAGAACGAGCCGCAAATTACAAATTAGGACAAGAACATCATCATTAATAAACGTTTAGGTGCAAAATATGTTTTCCTGATCAGTTAGACTGGTAGTCCATATGTTATATTTGGGATTACACTTTCTTAGTAAAGTACAGATTCTAGTACTTTTTGGGGGTTGAGTCCCATCCGGGATTCGAACCCACACCCTCAGAGTCAGGCACCTAATCGCCAGCACACAAAGTCAGACACCTAGACCGCTCAGCCACCGTCTGACTTTGTGTGCTGGCGATTAGGTGCCTGACTCTGAGGGTGTGGGTTCGAATCCCGGATGGGACTCAACCCCCAAAAGTACTAGAATCTGTACTTTACTAAGAAAGTGTAATCCCAAATATAACATATGTTACATTTGACCACTTTCTAAAATGGCATTATGTAGTTTCACAGTCCGTATGTTCCCAAGGTTATCTTGTGATGTTTTAAACAGTACACAAAAAGGCAAAGCTACCATTGGTCATGTACAGGACTCCAAACGAAGACGAGGCAGTAAATGGGCATTGTGTATTGAAGATTATGATTTGGTCGACGTAGCGATTTGCTGTAAGATTGCCTTGAACCACCATTAGCTCTGATCTACTCGTGTAGGACACGACTCCTCACACCATGACGTTCTCTCCATCAAACTTGTCCACCTGTCGAACGCAGTTCGGCGCAAAACGTTCGTGTCGACGTCGATAGACACGTTGTCTCCCATCCCGTCGTTGCAGTAGGAAACGCGATTCATCGCTGAACCAAACGCGTCGTTCCATGCCTGTACCCTGTTGCGCCATTGGGGACATTGTTATCGGTGTAGTCGTGTCA
Source organism: Haliotis rubra (assembly GCF_003918875.1). NCBI lineage: Eukaryota > Metazoa > Mollusca > Gastropoda > Lepetellida > Haliotidae > Haliotis > Haliotis rubra. The sequence continues at coordinate 507,130 of NW_025767054.1, forward strand.
GGACAGGTCCAACTTTTGGTGGATATGCTCGAATTCCCACTTCTCGCAGACGATTTCTGATGGTTTGGTCGTAAATTCTTCGAAGACCAGGCACCTGCCCTGCAATGTCCGTTGCTGTAGCAAATCGGTGACGTAGGTGAAACACACGGATGAATCGGTCCTGAGCAGGAGTGGTCACTCTTGGTCTTCCACTTCTGGGACGAGCTTGGGTTGAATTGAAGCGGGTATATCGATGCCATAACCGAGATATGGTGCTGTGGTGGACATTGAAGTGTCTTGCAACGACAGACTGGGACTCTCCTGCTTCCAACGCTCAGTAGCATTCAATCTTGTCATTTTATCTTGGTTTACGTAGTACATTTGGTAATGAAATGATGAATTTGCTTTGGCTTTTTATAGTCGATGTCTCTACTCTTGTTTCCGGCACATTGCACGTGCATTACGTGGAAAACTTTTTCTGCATGTACTTTTCATACATGTAGCGTTTTCATATTTCATGACAAACGTCTACAAACACATTCTGGGATGCGTTTGCGCGCTATAAACAACAACTATAACATGATTAACGGGATTCAAACATAGGAATTGTCTTAATGACGATAGCTGTCAAAGTATATAGAAATGAACAGCTCAAAGCACATGTGTGTTTCTCTTTTTGATGAGTGTATAAATAAACGAACAGACAAATGTTGTTTTTCAATGATTGTGTAACTTATCTTATGAAATTTAGAATTAAGTCACTTGGTACTGGTATTTGAATATATTCATGATGTACAGACCCGTGCCAGATATATTCGGACACCTGACATACTTTCCATAGACTTACACGTTATTTCAGTGTAGCATAAATAATTTTCATGAAGTGGGTTTAGGATGGATTTTTGTAAAATTTGTTAGGCAAATGTGAAATCATCTCTGATCTGTGCACATAATTTCAGTTCAGTTTTCCGACCAAGATTTAACTAATGACATCACATTTATCAACTTACGTACGGTTCCACAATGCACAATCCCACAGGCCGTCATGTTAAAGGAGTTCACGGCACTGTACATAGGTTGATTAAATTGTTGCCATTCGATAAATAAGCAACGGAAAATTACACAGAAATTATGTGATTGTAGGTAAGATGATTCCTCACAAATGAGCAAAATTTGACTTGGATCTTAGGAAAATTAAATTCATGAAAATTATTTATGCCACACTAAATTAACATATAAGTCTATGGAAATTACGTCAAGTGTAGATCGAGTCGCCATGCTTTGTAAACACATTTTAATAAATGTAAATCTCACTTAGTTGTCGGTCAGCGTTGGTAAAAAAAAAGATAATAACTGATTCAAAAATAAACCAAACAACCATTGTCATGAACAAAATCCAGCCCCTACTAACTTGAAATATAACAAGGAACATAGATATGTTTTATCTGTTTGATATACAATTGTACTATTGTTCAAGGTAAATGACGCCGGCCTGTAAATTATCGTGTCATTCAAACCGGTGATTGACATTATGAACGCCGTCGATGTAAGGTCACTCTTAGTCAGTCTAGCTGCGGCCCATGGTCAGAATAAATTTGCATTCTGACCACGGATGCAAACGCGGAGTAACACAAATGCCGGATGTAATAACTGAAACACGAATTGCAAAATATAACCTTTTTCTTCTCTGAAATTTCTCGTATTCATGTTATCAAGAACTTAACTACAGAAGAGATTTAGACATCGATAGATAAGTACGTGTGTGTGAAGACAACTGTGAAACAAATTGTGTTAAATGACCTTTTAGTAGATTAAAGATTCTTTAAAGTTCACACCTTTGCGCAAAATCACTTTTTTAAAAGAATGTTGGTCTGTGGTTGCAGGGAAAGCGTGGTTGTCGCTCAGTGAATATTTTCAAGACAATTTGTGTCCTAAAAAATAGAAAGAATTCGTAACATTTTGGTCGCGTTGATGTGACTGTGTTGAAATTAATTGTTGATTCGATCCACTTGCCACCTGAACAGAGCCATACCATTAGCTTTGAAAGTTGGCTTGTGCATGAAATGAGAGTGGCCTCCCATTGTATATTTACACATGCGCATTGACACGTTGAATGCCAATATGGCTGCCGTCGTGTTGGCATTCGGCATGTAACAAGAAGTTTCGTTCAAGATGTCAGTTGCATGCAAACTAATTATAACAAGTAGAAAGTAAAGAATATCATCGGAAACAATAAATGCAGATCCGACTGATGTAAGCAACATGTCATGGCTAGGCGGAAGCATATCCTCTCTGACAGGCCAGATTTCCAACTTGACAAAAGATATCTTGACAGAAGGAACTGAGGAAGTTAGCGGTATGTGTTAGATGATGCATCTGTTTGTGCCTCTTTTGTTTACTATTATACTTTCCAACACATGTGCATAAAATAGTGATAAGATAGAACACATATTTAAATGATTGCATTATTTTTTAATAAAAAAAATTATGATGCAGGTACATGAAAATTGTATATGTCTTTCAATGTAGAGAGTAAGACCCTATGAGGTTAAAGTTTGATCCATGCTCAAAATATTGTCAGAATACTTTTTTTGTGAACAAATACTACCATGAGAGTTTCCTTTAATATTATCAGCCTGTTGACATCAAAAGCACCTGAACGATAAGTACAGAATGATAAAATGCATTTTATCAACAAAAATGTTTTGCATGTTAATAAGGGGACATGATGATCTTGTGATTGTCTGTGTTTGGTTTAAGTTAAAAGGTTCATCACAGAGTAATCGTGTGGTCAGATTCGGGAACTTGTTAAAGCATGTCATTGCATCCCAATTGCAGACCTGTGAAGATCTTCGTTAGAATTGGTCGTCAGCAACCCATACTTGTCGTAAGGGGAAACTAACGGGTGGTCAGACTCGCTGACTTGGTTGACACATCATCCCAATTGCGTAGATTGATGCTTGTGCTGTTGACCACTGGATTGTCTGGTTCAGACTCAATTAAATACAGACCGCTGCCATATAGCTGAACTATTGCTGAGACAAAGCATAGATTGATGCTCATTATGTCAATCACTGGATTGTCTGATAACACCCCGACTATTTACAGACTGCTGGCCTATAGCTGGAATATTGCTGAGTACAGGATTTAACAACAAATAGACAAGCAAACAAATGAAGCATAAATATTTTTTATAGTATTTGCATATGTCACAAAATAGATGTGATAATATCTGAGGTTACGTTTAGGATTTAGCTGCACAATATCTCATGAAGACAAGTTAAACCTGTGACCTTTTAGATTGTCATTGTGATAAGGTAACTTTCTGAGCTACATCCACACAGTTAAAAGTTACTTAGGGTAAGGTGTTTGATAGATTGCATATTATCATGGTGTCACCCCTGCAAACTTCACATTTGATTCTTTGTAGTATTCCTCACTTATTCTGTCTTTCTATTTGTACTGTACCCTGCTGTGAAATGTGTATAAAAATGACATGGAGGGTCATGATAGGTAGTTGTTGAACTGCTTGTTGCCGTTTGGCATCTCTTGAAATATTGCACCATTGCAAGAACCTTCTTGGATCAGATTCAAACAGAACCCCCAGTGTTGTACTTTTATCTTCACAGATAACTTGTGGTGTTAAGCCTTTTTCTGCTAGTACTTGATCATTGCACTTTTTTTACGTTTGTACATTTTCCAAAGGTCACAGACCCCAGCTACTTTACTGACTTGAAACAGTGAAACAATGTACGCAACTGGCTCAAGTTTTCATGGATATACCTCTGTGACACCAAAACATTTCACTGTTTTGCAATTCTTTCTTTATAATTCTCAGAACTTAATTGACCCTTGTGTGTTAAAACAGAAATGTCCATTCTAAAAATATAGTAACAGTTATAATGCTTACACAAATGTGATAAACTGGTGCTTGAAAAAAGAATGTCCTGCACCCAATTCTAGAGAAAACAATATATGAAAACTCAGTGTATTCTGTTCAATAGTGAGTGAGATTTTAAGCAAATAGTTTAACCACCAGACTCCATCTTTGCCTTTATTCAAGGATATAGTGTGAGGGATTTGGGGCTGGCAAAAAAGATTAATAATCAGAATTATTGTCTATAGGTGGGAATAGTCACAATTATCGACATGAAAGTTGTGTCATCCACAATAATAAACATAAACCATTCTTATATAATTTAAGTTTATTATATTGAAACTTGTCAATTGCCAAAGATGGAAAGCAGCTGAGTTTTTTAAAATGTTAAATTCCCTATGTAATCCATGCCCAAATCATGTAAATGTTTCACCACGCATCAGTGATGTGAGTGTGCTATTTTTTAGGGAGTTTTTGCATATTTTCTCAAAGTTACTTCTCTGATATTTCTTGATAATTGATCAGTATGCATACTAGATGATCCAGGCAAGTATGTTTTGGGGATGAAGTTATAGTTATTGTTTTGCTGGTGTATTTGGCTACAAAATTGTAAAAAGTATGTCATTAGTTATTAGAAAAATGTTTTGTGCTGAATTCTAATGGTAGTCCAATTTTGACTTCTAGTTCCAGACTAATTTACAATTAAATTTGTGATTGAGTATGTTACATATGTTTTTAATCTACTTTGACTATGTAGGTGGACGTTTTAGAATTTTGCATTTTGATTGGTCTGTGAGTGGTATGTTAGACCATGATTATTGCTAATTTTGTGCATTACCATGATTACAGTAAAATAAAAATTCAAAAGCACTTCTTTCACAGTTCATATGTTTGGCAGTATCGAATAGTGATCTTATTGCTAAACGTGTAACATTCATACATTATGTACAGTATGTTTGGCAATGTATCTCAGAGAGAAAACCTGACAGTTTAGAGAAGGCGAATTGTAATCGGGTGACATCAACATGGTGACTTTGGCACTACTGTATCACAAGTTGTAACATTATGTTTATGGCATCACAAAGCTTAGAGTCCTCAGCTATATTATAATATATATACATACTAATGGTGCATACTCTGCAACAATTATTATGGAACTAGGAATGGCCGTTTGAATAATGTGTACAGGATATCTGCATGTGTGATTTTGTTTTGTCTCATTGAACTGGTTCATTTTTATGGTAATAATTATAAGGGTGACTATTGAGTGGGAAACAACTATTGCAATAGCGATAGTCTATTGCAAAATACTTTTGTGACCAACTATTGCAATAGGTTTTTTTTCCCTTTATTTGTCTCCTTTAAAGCCATTTCCCAAATGAACGTATACAACGTATAGTATATATGAAATAAAAACAAGTTGAAGTAGTTTCAGTCTCTTTTAATAACTGACAAGAAACTTGAAACCCAGATCAAGTGAACAGTTAAAACATAAACTTATTGTTATTCACAGTTTCAAACTCTGAGTTGCATGCTGTGTTTGCCACCATGTTTGTTTAAGAGGTAACAGGGGTGGATAACAGTAAATCAAGTGAATGAATCTGGTACTTGCTGTATTTATCAACAGAACTCAATCACTGAACTACGATAGTTTTTCGTTTTTACCATCGATTAATTGCTATCGGAGACTCAACAATTGCAATCCATCGATAGTTCGATGCATCGTTACAGCACTAATAATTATCATTTTGAACATCATATAATTTCCTCTACAACAGCAACAAGAACACATAATACAATTGCTGATGTGTTTAAATGAAATTTAAAGGTTTCAAATTATGTGTTAAAAAGGTTTTGCGTCACTTTATGTATTTACCATGTGATTCTGCAGTAGAACAGCTCACTTCTTGGTGGACAGAGCAAGGAATAGTCAAATTCAGTCTCATTGAAATATGTGTATGAATGCTGTTCTGGACTGTGTATCTCTTTATGTTGGCACCTGTGAAGATCCGGGTTAGAATTGATCTTCAGTAAAACATGCTTGTTGTAAGAGGCGACTAACGAGATATGGTGGTCAGGCTCATTCACTTGGTTGACACATGTCAATTGTGTAGATCAATGCTCAGGCTGTTGATCACTGGATTGTCTTGCCAAGACTCGATTATGTACAGACCACCACCTTATAGCTGGAATATTACTGAGTGTGGCATAAAACTAAACTCACTCACTCACTCTTTATGTTGGTAGTTCTAGTTCTAAATTCTAAGAATATATGCAAGCATGGCAAGACTTCTTATGTGTATATAGTGAATAATTTTTGTCTAGAACACATTCAGTGATTGAATACAGCCTTAAACATATTTAATCTGACACGTGTCAGGCTTTAATGCATACTGCATAGTGTGTGTCATATTGCACACAGCTATTGAGATTTGTATCATGTCCTGCTAAGCGTATCCTTATTGTCCATTGTGATACTGACATGGGTAAAAATTAAAAAAATAGATGTCAGGTTGAAAGGTAACTTTAGGAAACAAATTTATCATTTGTTTTCACTACTCTCTCACATAACCATGGTAACAAGAGCAGATGCTGCTACAGCATGATAGGGCCTGGGTGTATGTACCTAAAAAGTACAGATGATAGGTGATAGATACCTTGGTATATAAGATGCATAATTACATTATACATACTGATACTGGCCATTTGTTTTATGCTGAGTATGTTGACCACAACAATTCATCAATGTACAGGATGAAGTGTATAACATGTAGTGTATGATAAAAATTCTGTCAGAAAGTATTAAGTTCCTCAAGTGCAGATGGCTGTGTTCATTAGGGGCACATCTTTTTGCACAATACAATCCATCATCCAAACTCCTGTGTCAAGTTCAAAAAGATTTATCTGCCATAAACTTGTCAACATGACATTGACTGTAATGTTGATTTAGCTAGTATTTCTTTTGCTATTATTGTTATCTGATTTGCAGAAACCTTTATGGTAAGAGCTTGAACCAAATAATCGACAAAAAATGAGAGGGGTGACTTCTGTTTTTATGAGTCATAACACATTCTAATACAGATCAAATCTGGTTAACAGAAGTATGTATATTTTAATGATTTTAAAGTACAACTATCAGCTGCGAAAGTGACATGCAAGTTTTGCCACATTTTGTCCTATATTCATGGATCTTTTTGTAAATTGTATCATAATTCATATTTAAAGTGCTTTATTGTTTGGAGCTGAGCACAAATATGACAACCTGTGTAAAGTATGGAGACGATACTTTACTTTGATATATATGGCAATAAGTATGGGACATTTAACATGCACTGTGAAAACCAAGGGGAAGAACTCTGTCAGGACTAGCCTACTCAAGGCCTACTCGGACATCTCTGATGGTCCACTCACCTGTACTTCATTGGAAAATTGGATAATTCATTATTCACAAGAAACATGTAATGTTATGGCTATATATATATCATTACAGTTCAGTAATAAATCAGTCTACGATTGTACTAGTTTTTCCTTGATGGTATGGGGCTGTGGGGTAGTCTAGTGGTTAAAGCGTTGGCTCGTCACGCCGAAGACCCGGGTTCGATTCCCCACGTGGGCACAATGTGTGAAGCCCATTTCTGGTGTCCCCCGCTGTGATATTGCTGGAATATTGCTAAAAGCGGCGTAAAACTAAACTCAGTCAGTCAGTCAGTCAGTCCTTGATGGTATTCTGTTCAAGCTCTGTTACCATGTTGACAGAGTTACTTGAGATGTTTGAAATTGTTTAAAACAGAATAACACGTGATGATAGATTACTATAATATTGCTTTTTCTCGTCACCTGTTTGTTCACAAATTTCATTATATTCTTTGTATTCTTCCTATACAATATTATTCTCTTTGTTTTAGTAATGGTCATAGATTGGCCAGTGTTGCTGTTGCACTATAATCATTGTAAAATACATGATATATGGCTTATCTTATAACCCATAGTTTCTGTAGCAATTGAAATAGTTAGATCCTACATGAATTATTTATTTGAGTGACAAATAATTCTGATGGGATTTTTTTCAGTCACTTTCACCTGCATATATTTGTGACTCACTGCACAGCATATTTCAAAACAGGATAAAACAACCCATGAAAACTCCCTTTTCCTGTTGTCTATTGGTTAGGAAGGGCCAGTGTCTTGAATATTCACCTTTACAGCGATGTAAGATTTTATCTGATTTGTATGGCTCCTTGTAACTCTATGATAAAAAAAAATGATAAAAATATACCCAGGAAGCCTGCAGAATCAGCAAAGGAGTGTTGTACACCATTCACCAGTTTATGAATGAGAGGTTTATTTGACTACAATCAAACTTCCATGTGTGATGTGTGTTCACAGTGCTGTTAGGTAAACTACAATTATCCTGTGTGAAACCGCACCTGGTCTGATAAATACTGGCCACACTTGCACCAGTGGAGAAACACCTGTTGCCATGGATACTGTGGCAACTAGAATGATAATGAATGTATTGACAGAGCTCTACAGTCCTAGACTGACATTTAGTCCCAGAAATACAGTTATCTTATTTAAAAATAAATGCAGTTATATTTAAAAATTAAAAGAATTATATCTATCTACAAAACAAGTCCAAATGGAGTACAGAAGAAGTGTCAACCTAGACTTGCCAAATCATTCAAGGGTTGAGTGGTATATTTATTTTATTGTTGAAGGTCTATGAGACAGACTGTTGTAACCCTTGTTCTGGAGTTCTGTGTCTTCTGGGTTTATTGTAGCAATGTGTAAACTGAGAATATGTTTACGTTGCAGAAACAATATGATAAGTATGATGCACAGTGGTTAATGTTTGGAAATTTAACAAAGATGGTACTTATTACACCAACAGATAAAATGCAGTGATGATCTGAAATTACCTGTGAAGAAGTAGTGAGTGAGTGAATTTAGTTTTACGCCGCTTGCAGCAATATTACAGCAACATTACGGCGGGGGACACCAGAAACGGGCTTCACACATTGTACCCCTTGTGGGGAATCAAACCCGGGTCTTTGGCGTGACGAGCAAACGCTTTAACCACTAGGCTACCCCACCGCCCTGTGAAGAAGTAAGTGGCAAGACATATGATACAGTGATTTACAAGTCTCTCTTACTGTCCATGAAGATCTTGATTAGAATTGGTCTTCAGCAAGCAATGCTTATCGTTAGAGCCAACTAACGGGATCGGGTGGTAAGGCTGGCTGACTTGGTTGACACGTATCATCGTATCCCAATTGCCTAGATTGATGCTCATGAAGTTGATCACTGTATTATCTGGTCAAGACTCGATTATTTACAAATCTCCATCATATAATTGGAATAGTGCATGAGTGGGGTTTTATACAACAAAAAAGCAAACGAACTAAATTACTTGACTGGAATATTACAGTGTTCAAATGAAACATGTCTAATCTGGAATTGTTCAGGATCACCCTAACCCGGCCATGTGTTTTGTACGTTTGTATTTATACAGAATGTTATTAGTGGTTGCCTTGTAACTCTGATTTGAGCATGTGCTGAATCATGACAGCCGTACTGGGTGTTCGTGGTATTGGAAAAATCTGATGACATATTAGCGTCGGGTATGAGTCACTGAAATCAAGTTAGGCCAGATTTTGTTTAACATGTTAATGCTAACGTGTGAATATGAACATATGAAACATGAGGTAGTTTAATGCTGTCACGCAATGGCAAGTTGATAGATCAAAGTGTACTGACACATTGATCAATGGATTTACGGACATGCTAGTTTTAATAAAATTCATTAACTAGTTAGACATTTCATTGGGGTAACTATTCAATTAAAAAGGTATTGACTATTAAACCAAACTCACATATTCACACACTAACTTGCTAAAGGAACACAATTACAATTCTTTATCATAGTTTCTTATCAGCTACCTGTATCTTGTTTATCAACATGATTAATTTAAGAAAAGTTTATAAATTCACAGTAGTGAGTGATGACTTGTTATGAATGGATATTTAGTCTTATCTCAGCCTTGGTTTCAGAGTATTCAGCCTTCAAGAATACGTTCATTGTTAGTGACATTTCAATGTCACCTTGCATGTGCTGTCGGCCATCTTGAACCTTTTGAATTCTTGAAACATATGTTTAAAACATAGCTTACATTGCTGAAGGGCCTTGAATTTATGTTCAAACAAATGTTTATTTACATACAACTATGGAACATGTTGAATTAAATTAATGCTGAGGATGTCAATTATTAGGCATAACCAAAGTGTCTTTCTTACAACAATAATTTGGTTTATGAAACGTGATGAAAAACATATACTGTTCGGGACCTTTGTGGTTGAGTGAAACCATGGTTACGTCCATAAATCCAGTAATGATTTGTTGATGTGAGTGTTATCGGGCATGTTTAAACAACAATACATAACACCTGGCAGGGTATTGGCTTTTGTTGAACGTGGCGGCCCTGTGAATTCATAAATGAAATCAGAAATCCTTGAAATATTTTGAAGGTACAAAATATTTCTATTGATGAATCATTATCATAATTAGATCAGATTGTAGCGTGTTGTTCAGAAACACTCAACTGTTCCGTTTACATTGATTGAAATATTTTTGTAGTAAATGGTGTGGGTGTATTGAAATAGCTTTGTACGAATATATACATATTACTATACATGATTACTTGTAAGGCTTCAGAAATTCAAGCTTCAGAAATATGGCAGAATCTAACATGAAATATTAACATAATGTAAAACATTTGACCATTTCTAGATGGCATATTTGGTGTGTTGAAAGTCTTAGTCTTATGTTAGAATTAGATGTTGAAAGGGAATATAAATCTTCTGCATCATTAAAATGTTGTACAAATTCTGTCATATCATTCTGACTCTGTTCATTATGAGGAAAGACTGAGCATATTACATGTATTATATTTGTCTGGTAGTTCTTGATTTCTTCAACGCAGCTCTCTGGAAATAGAAATGAAGGAGTAGTTTTCTGGGTGAGAAGGTTCTGGTTCCAGACTTCTCTTGTTATGGAGAAGATACAGAAACCTATGGTTGCAGCGTTAGAAATTAGTGTCGGTCCTTAGGCCCGATGCCGACTGAAAACTACTTGGACCCACAGCTTTTGTTTTCTGCAGGTCCTTATGGACGACAGCTTATTCATCCCCAATAACTAAGAGTATTATTTCCATATCAAAATATAGGACCTTCACATTCTGATCAGGACTCACAACTTTTTATGGTTCTGGGCCCCGTTCCTCAGAGTTAATCGCAAACACTGCATGGTTGAGGTCTATGTTAAAGTATGTAGGATGGTTAAAGCGATCACCTTAAGACCCTGTTCAATCCCCACAGGAACTGTGGGCCCTGGGTCCATTAGGGTCTGCAGCTTTTCAGAGTTGCTGGCAAACACTGCATGTTTGAGGGCTTGAATCCCAGATTTGCCCTAGGTATCAATACTATCATGATTGTTTCTTGGTATGTTAGTATAAGTATAATACCTGTGCTCATGGGTTTCACCAAAATGTTAAGTGCCTGTGACCTGCTCTGGGCTTCTCTCTGACATTGAACCTACACACCATGATAAACTGTACTTGACATAATTTGAAAATCAGCATTATATGAAAACCTGCTCATATGGATATGATATGAGGGATATTGTAATTAAAATTGTGATTAAACTTTGTGGGGATGGGTTGTTTGCATATTGCTGTTTTGATCAATATTTTGTGCACTGTGTTCCTGGTTTGGATGGTGAGGTTATAGTCTGTCTCACAGTCCCAGAACCATATTATTTTCCGCACAGCCTAGCCCTCCCTGCAATGCTGAAGCCCTAAATGATGCAAGTCTAGATTTCCCCAGTGGGTGTCCCTGGGGCTCCTTTTCAGATTAAATGGGATTATTTGTTACAATCAAAATTATATATATTCAGAGACTATCGGTTAGTCTGTATAGGCATCCATGTTAGACTGCAACATGGTATCTCATCTGGCTAGCAGTAGCACTATAAAATTGGTAGTAATCGGAGTACAAGCGTCCCTCATAATGCAATCTAGTATGTGAAACCACATTTCTCCACCTTGAAAGACCACTGTTTGCCCAGAAGGCCTATAAACGCGGGAAGGGTCCTGGGCAATAGACTTACTTTCTCCCGTGCAATCTAGTACTGAGGTACTGAAACCGATATGGCTGTGATGGTCAGTGACTCGACTAACCAGGCCCACCTTTTCTTTTTGCATACTTGTATAGCTCATGAGATGACAGACAGACCCAGCTTATACAATACATGATAGGAACATAACTAATACTTGCAATTTGTATGTTCTATTATTTAGAGGTCCTCAAATACTATATAGGATAACTTAAAGACCTTAATAAGTCCTTGCATTTAACTTATTGACTCAGAAACTTATTCCCTATACTTATCAGGCTTAGGTAAATGGAAGTAAAATTGAGTTAAACAGTGGTTGAAGTATAAAATGTCCCTACTCTGACCCTATGACAGAATCGGAAAACATAATTCAGAGTTATTATTATCAAATGTGATTATTGTGGTAAAATGACTGCAATTATCATGACTAGAATCAATATTTTATGTCTTTCTATCTTGTAGTAATGAAATTCTGATGGCAGCGACTTCACAGCGGCTTCACAGATATTACTTTCACTATAAAAAGCTTTGATGTGCATTCAGTGTCGACACACCCAACACTGACAATGCCGCTGCAAAAACTCCAACTGATTTGAATTGGATTATTTTAAGCCACATACAGGGATGTTGCTGGGCAGGAATTGAATATTTCAGATGTGCACAAAGACTGTCTCATTTCTTCGAAACGACTAAATTGAGTCCTTATCAAGATTTGATGTGTCATGTGTTATAGAGGAACTTGCAAGACGTTTATCAGGTGACTAGTCTGTCGTTATCAGGTGGGTCTAACCCTGCTCTCTGGCAGGGCAGCATGTGTTGGTTACTAAGATATGAACAAATTTATAACCATTTCTGTCACTCTGTGTATTCAGTCCTTGATTTAATGGTTTATGTTCATTTTGGTCGACTGATACGGCTTGTTTGCCTAAGCTGGGCCTGTCTGTCGTCTCATGAGCTATACAAGTATTCAGGCTGCATGCGTGGCACTTTAGCTGTAGATGACGCGGCAACGGAATACTCCTCTTTTACACAGTCTTTTAAAGCTTTCTTTCCCCTTCTCACATTTCATCCATACACAACATATGTTTATGTAGACCCAATTAATTTGCATTTCCTTTGCTCTTATCCATTGGCAAGCAGGTCACTTCAATCCGTTCTCAGGCTATTCAAATTTTTCAAAATAATATCTGGATGGTGTAGTCTCTAGCTGTAAGGTTCCTCCATGTTGCTTTGTACTCTAGATAGGTCAATAAATTAAAAGCCGGAGAATATTGACATGAAAGTTCACTTTGCTCGTGTGTGAAATGTTGACCGACTGTATGCGGTATTTGTGTGGTGTATTTGCACATTGTGTGATGTGCTGGGTGATATGAGGGCTGGTATGGTTTGTGTGGCCTAGTGTTATTGGCTGGTTGTGAGCACTCATTCTTCAACCACATTGCAGGTACAACTAGTTAATTGCCCGTGTTGAATATGACAATGATGCTCGTGTTGACATAGCCTGCTCATCACTGTGGATGAATTACCTGACTCAAATTTTAATTAATATGGGAAGTACAGAAGCAAATGGTGGGTGGAGATGTATAGAGAGGAACTTGACTGGTAAAACTGGAGACATGATCTATAGAGAGGAACTTGACTGGTAAAACTAGAGACATGATCTATAGAGAGGAACTTGACTGGTAAAACTAGAGACATGATCTATAGAGAGGAACTTAACTGGTAAAACTGTAGACATGATCTATAGAGAGGAACTTGACTGGTAAAACTAGAGACATGATCTATAGAGAGGAACTTGACTGGTAAAACTAGAGACATGATCTATAGAGAGGAACTTGACTGGTAAAACTAGAGACATGATCTATAGAGAGGAACTTGACTGGTAAAACTAGAGACATGATCTATAGAGAGGAACTTGACTGGTAAAACTAGAGATATGATCTATAGAGAGGAACTTGACTGGTAAAACTAGAGACATGATCTATAGAGTGGAACCTGACAGGTAAAACTGGAGACATGATCTATAGAGAGGAACTTGACTGGTAAAACTAGAGACATGATCTATAGAGAGGAACTTGACTGGTAAAACTAGAGACATGATCTATAGAGAGGAACTTGACTGGTAAAACTGGAGACATGATCTATAGAGAGGAACTTGACTGGTAAAACTAGAGACATGATCTATAGAGAGGAACTTGACTGGTAAAACTAGAGACATGATCTATAGAGAGGAACTTAACTGGTAAAACTGTAGACATGATCTATAGAGAGGAACTTGACTGGTAAAACTAGAGACATGATCTATAGAGAGGAACTTGACTGGTAAAACTAGAGACATGATCTATAGAGAGGAACTTGACTGGTAAAACTAGAGACATGATCAATAGAGAGGAACTTGACTGGTAAAACTAGAGACATGATCTATAGAGAGGAACTTGACTGGTAAAACTAGAGACATGATCTATAGAGAGGAACTTGACTGGTAAAACTAGAGACATGATCTATAGAGAGGAACTTGACTGGTAAAACTAGAGACATGATCTATAGAGAGGAACTTGACTGGTAAAACTAGAGACATGATCTATAGAGTGGAACCTGACAGGTAAAACTGGAGACATGATCTATAGAGAGGAACTTGACTGGTAAAACTGTAGACATGATCTATAGAGAGGAACTTGACTGGTAAAACTAGAGACATGATCTATAGAGAGGAACTTGACTCGTAAAACTGTAGACATGATCTATAGAGAGGAACTTGACTGGTAAAACTGTAGACATGATCTATAGAGAGGAACTTGACTGGTAAAACTAGAGACATGATCTATAGAGAGGAACTTGACTCGTAAAACTGTAGACATGATCTATAGAGAGGAACTTGACTGGTAAAACTAGAGACATGATCTATAGAGAGGAACTTGACTGGTAAAACTAGAGACATGGTCTATAGAGAGGAACTTGACTGGTAAAACTAGAGACATGGTCTATAGAGAGGAACTTGACTGGTAAAACTGGAGACATGATCTATAGAGAGGAACTTGACTGGTAAAACTAGAGACATGATCTATAGAGAGGAACTTGACAGGTAAAACTGGAGACATGATCTATAGAGAGGAACTTGACTGGTAAAACTAGAGACATGATCTATAGAGAGGAACTTGACAGGTAAAACTGGAGACATGATCTATAGAGAGGAACTTGACTGGTAAAACTGGAGACATGATCTATAGAGAGGAACTTGACAGGTAGAACTGGAGACATGATCTATAGAGAGGAACTTGACAGGTAAAACTAGAGACATGATCTATAGAGAGGAACTTGACTGGTAAAACTGTAGACATGATCTATAGAGAGGAACTTGACTGGTAAAACCGGAGACATGATCTATAGAGAGGAACTTGACTGGTAAAACTAGAGACATGATCTATAGAGAGGAACTTGACTGGTAAAACCGGAGACATGATCTATAGAGAGGAACTTGACAGGTAAAACTGGAGACATGATAGGACCCTGGTTATATTGTGTTAGTGAGTTGGGTTTTGCCCAGGATTTCATATTTATGTTATGGAGGTAGGGTACCTTGATGCATGTTTTTCATGCATGGCTTAGTGACATTAAACATGGAGAAGGTCTGGGTCCATCGCCCTCACAAGGATACTTTTCAAGTGTCCCAGCAGTGATATTGCTGAAGTTTTGCTTGAAGTATCATGAGAGTGCATTAATTGTTGCTCATTCATATCTCTGTCAGTCAGCTTCATATGGGAGGACATATCGCTGTGACTCAGGTAATAGGTATTTATGACTCATGTGAAACCCCAAAGCTCTGGAATGATATTGAAAGACCAGACATCCTCCAATGAAAATAATCAGGCGTACCAAAGAAAACTTTCCCACTGTGCCGAAAAATGCTGAATAGTCCACATTAATCGTGGAAATAGCAACATGAACATATTACCTGGCTACTGAAACAGTAAAAACGGCAACTTTAAATCGCTAAACCTGGATAAAACCCCCCGGAGAGCCTGCAACTTTGACTTTGCGCATGCGCACATGGAAGAGGAAGTCTCGACCACATGTTGACATTTTCCAGCTTGGACAAAAGTTACATTCCCTTTTTAAAGTATTTCTGTTGTGTTATTATCCCCTGCCGGGCGTTTATCGCGAAGCGGGGGATATAGTATTAGGCTCCGTCCGTCCGTTCGTCCATACGTATGTACGAATTGGAATATCTTAAGAACCGTTTTCTAGATTCTTTTCATATTTGGTACCTAGGTTCATCACAGTATAAGAAAGGTCCGAGTCAGGTTTGGTCACGTTTTACCTGCATGTTAAGCTATCTCAAGAACCGTTGACTGGATTTTCTTCATATTCAATACAAAGCTTTATCTAGGGAAGGTGCAGGGCCCCGTCGATTTTGGTGACCTTCACCTATTTTTCAAGGTCATGGCAACACTTTGAAGATTTCAGCATGTAAACCTGCATGTTAAGCTATCTCAAGAACCGTTCACTGGATTGTCTTTATATTTGAAACCAAGCTTTATCTAGGGAAGGTGCAGGGCCCAGTCAATTTTGGTGACCTTCACTTAATTTTCAAGGTCACAGAGACACTTTGAAGATTTCAGCATATTAACCTGCAGGTTATGCTTGTCAGCGAGATACCTCAAGAACCATTCACTGGAGTTTCTTTATATGTGACACCAAGCTTCATCCAGGGAAGGCGCAGGGCCCAGTCGATTTTGGTGACCTTCACTTAATTTTCAAGGTCACAACGACACTTAACCTGAATTGTCAGCAAGATATTTCAAGAACGGTTCACTGGATTTTCTTCAGACTTTCAAGACTTCCCTTAAATGTTTTTCAATAAGCAATTTCTTTAGTACTATTTTTGCATATTTCATACCTATGACATTCATGTCAAGGTCAAAGTCAGGCTTGAAAATATGTGTGTGTTTGAACACCTAAAGAGCAAGATATCAAGAGAGGTTGACTGGTCATGTTTTTGTTGACATTTAACTTAAACTTTCATGACTTTATAAGTTTGATTTGATAATTTGCGGCGGGGGATTATGTCACCTTAGTGACAATGCTTGTTTGGCATTTATCATCTTGATACTTGTGTGCACTCTCGTTTAGTTTACTTTCCATTCGTATGAAATGATTGACAGCAATTATTTTAACATAATAAATATTTTTATCTACATGAGGCGATTCATGATTGCTCGGAAATTTGAAAGAAGCGTGGATCATGATGCTGAATCCAGTGACTAAAAGATCTTGGCAACCAAGGGACATAACCCTCCACAAAGAATTTCAGTGCCTGAAGCCATTGGCTCTCCAAATCAGTGTGCAAGACAATGACATATATATTGTTTGGTATATGAAGGGAAAAGCTTGTATAACAAACAAAATATAGGGTATGTTATTGTCTTGCACATATAACCTATGTAGGTGTTAGTTTGGTATGTGAAGATAAAAGCTTGTATGACAAACAAACACCTACATGTTATATATTTGCTTTTTTCTCGCCATGGACTAAAATGGTATTAGTCTTGATATCTCCAACAATCGTTTTCTGCGTCCTGAAGTTTAAAATACCCCAAGGAAAAGATAACTGTCTCATGTATACGTTGAAAATGACAGAATTTAAAATTATCTACCACTGATGAATTTTGGAGTACTCAGTAGGTTTGGATCAAAATTTGACAAGATTAATATTGAAAGATTTGGACCAGTGTTAAATATACTCCATGTAGATTTTTCTGGTTTTTATCAGTTGACTTTGACATGTTTGAAGGGCATGAGTGTCCCAGTGGCTACAGGTGCTTGCTGATCATGTGTATGTAAGTCCAGATTCACCTTGATCATGATTCCTGTTCTCTCCAGCCCACATTTTTGTTTTACCATATTTGCTGTAATAATAGCTATGGACACTTAGAAAATTGACACCGGGGGACATGTATTAAAACTAGGGCTTCAACGAGTCCATTTTCTTGGACTCGAGTTCTCGAGGGGTGAGACTCGACTTGGACCCGAGTACTCGAAATTCATACCTTTCAACAAAAAAACGATAGCGTAACCGGCATGACATGTGTTCCGATCACACAAGTGAACACTTACTTCATTCTGACTTCATATCGTCGTGTGACTAACATTTCCTATTGGTCAGAATCCGTATTTGGATGTTTACTTGCCAAATGTGTGTTTTTTTCATCGTACTGGTTGTACTGCCTGCATAACACAGTGATATACCGCACAGGCAGCATTTAGTTATTTTTCTCTCTTTTCACTATCCAGATCAAGACACGCCATCAAGACATTTATCGTTCTCCATGTCTGTTAAGATAGTTACCTAATCATTTTAAGAAGTGAAATCTCAAACGACCTATAATATTGACTCTCATCTGCAGACTTGTAACAACTAATACCATACAGCCACACCGTGTGAGGAGTAAACTACTTAATCTAGGCGTTAATAAAAACATTATCAGATGGGTTAAAGAATTCAGAGTACATAGAACTCAGTATGTCAGTGTCAATGGCTATCAATCTTCTTTCCTCTCAACCTCTACTGCAGCTCCACAGGACTGTTCTTTCATCCGCACTCTTCGTTTTGTATACCAATGACTGTTACTTGTCATTAAATGACTTGTTTACTGTGAAATTCGCAGATGACGCCACTGTTACTGGCCTAATTTCTGATTCTGAACCTTATTATCGTCAAGGCATTGACAAAACCGTAATGACAGTTTTTATCAAACCTTTATTCAAAGTGTGTTGACCTACAATTTTCTATGTTGGTATGGGGCCTGTCTGATCGCAACAAAAACAAACTTTTCAAAATTGTTAATACTGCCGACAAAATTTCGAGTATATTCCCTTTATCTATGAGCGCGCCAGATTGTCAAAGAGGCAACTAAAATTTGATTTGATAGTTAACATATTTTATCTCACCACTTTGAAGTACTTCTTTCTGGACGCTGCTGTCGATTACCTTCCCTCAAAACAAACAGAGCTCGACAGTCTTTCATACCATCAAGTATTCGTGAATGCAACAAATATTTTGAATTATCACCATGTGATAACAACTAGAATTATTCAGCCTCTTTACCTATGTGGTTAATTGAATTATATCATGTCAGTTTTATTGTGTAAATAGCTTTCGTTTTGTGCATGTAATTATTGTGTATATGTTTGTGAATTGTGTACATATTCATTTTGAGACAGTTTGGATGTATAAGAATCTCCTCCGGGATAATAAAGTTATATCTTATCTTAATATTACCGGTAGACGTTAACGGCCGCTCATGCTCAGCACATGGCAGACAGTCTGTCAACGTAACCAAATAATTCGAGTTATCTCCCCTTTTCGAGTCATCGAGTCCTAGAAAATGGACTCGAGTCCAGCTAAACCCGACTCGTCCTTGAGTACTCGAGTACCCGTGGAAGCCCTAATTAAAACCATACACAAGTTGGTTGTGGTAAAGCTTGCCTACTGTATTCACATTGAGCCATGAGCAGAGCTACAGATAACTCTTTGGGTCATTGAGTTATGTCATCGCTTGTGTTCATCTCAATGGGGTAAATATATAATACCCACCTCACTCTAACTCAATTGGGTATTTTGCCATTTTCCATTAATTGTAAAAATATAATAAACTTTAAATGTTAGTTTGTGTGTTTGTACTTATATTTGATCAGTAATATGAGAAACAATAAGAAAGACTGCAAGTTGATGAGGTCATGTGCTGAAATATACCTGTCAATATACCTCAGTTATTTTATCTATCCTCAGTAGCCTCCAAGCTAAGATTTGACATTTTCGTGTGTACACATGTAAGATCAAATTTATTGAGTATTTTAAAAAAATTCATGCATTTTTGTCCGCAACAAATGTAATAGGAATTGAGTTTTCACATAAATAGTTGCGTAAATTACGCAGATACGCAGCTTATCTGTACCTCTGCATGAGGACTGTTTGCAAGGAGAGTTGGTTATTAAAAAAATATTGACAAAGAGGGATGCTTTTTTTATATCATAGCTTAAAATTTTCATCTGAGATTGAGTAGAAGAAAAGACTTTGTTCAAACGTATTGAAATTGAGAATAATACAGTGAAAGTTACTTTATTTATATACACTCTACACTAGTGTATTTACTGATAAGAGGTCTGTAATATGAACAAGTACACACATGTGCATGCATGTGCGTGTGTGAGAGAGAAAGTTGAGTGAGTGAGTGAGTGAGTGAGTATGGTTTTACGCCGTTTTTAGCAATATTCCAGCAATATCACGGCGGGGGACACCAGAAATGGGCTTCACACAATGTGCCCATGTGGGGATTCGAACCCGGGTCTTCGGCGTGACGAGCCAACGCTTTAACCACTAGGCTACCCCACCGCCCGTAGAGAGAATTGAGAGAGAGGTTTGGGGGTTAGTACCAGACTACTTACAGTGGCTGGTTACTGAAGCAGGGCTCTTATTATGGTGACTACTGTAATGTTTAACAAATTGGCAGTAGATCATAACCAGGACGAATTGATTCATTTTAGATTTTCCTCCCTTATTAAGCTGACATACTGTCATAAAACAGGCGTATTGTTCAACATGTTCGAAGCATTGTTTAACAAACTGTGATATTTTTCAGAGCTGTTATCTGATCTTTATGGGAGGTCTCCAACTTGTTCACTTTTCAGTATAAATATCAGTGAACTGTGTTCAGTATTCTCCCCCAGAACCGTTGTTTTAGTATTTCAATGGCTAGGGTATTGTGGTTTAAGATATTCTATTTTGAGTGTCTGTTGTTCCTACAATTTTAATTATTGTTAAATAGTTACGATTGGTTTGATAAGTAAGAAAGCAGCTAAGTTTAATGTGAAGTAGATTTGAAAAGTCACGTTTGATTGTAGATTGTGTTTACTCCTGTGTTAGGATGAAATGTGAGTGAACCGTAGATCCTGTTTCTATAGCTACTGCAGGATTATGCAAACTGAGTGAAAGCGTTGAAATATACATTGAGTACTGCAGTTAAAGATCTGACAATAAATATTTATACAAATTTCCACATCCATTTAAGGCAATAGATATTCATGGAACCTGATCAAACAAAACTATATGGACCCAAGTTTTTTTAAGCCCTCAATGTATCATGATACAAACTTGCTATATTGCATTTCTCTTTATCTTGACCTCTGGTGACCCTTGAAACGGTTAAAATTTGAAAAGTCAAACTGACTAAACAATGGCGCCCTTATTGGTGGCATATGAGCCCCTGACTTCGTATCTGCTTATCGTATCCTAATATGGCTTATCAGCCAGCGTGGAGGGGGGAGTCAGAACAAGGGCGTGTGCTGAAACTGCTGTTTGTTTTGTAGATCACGCCACGGAGCTGCGGCTTGCTCAGGAAAAGATCGCTGAGTTTCAAACTTTGTGTGGGGCCCTGAAGACTGAGGTGAGTTGACCCAGAGGTGATATTCCTGGGTAGTTAACGAGGGTAGGTTTCACCACCTCATCAGCATGAATAGATGCACAGGCTGTCTCTTGCCAGCTGTTGAATATGTATAAGCAGGACCAGTTCACGGCCTTCTTCCTGCATAGTATAGTTTGCGTAATTCAGACGAAGAATTATTTTGCTTGACCGCAGAATATATCTTTTGCTTGTGATAAGTAAATATATCCTTCTGTGTAGAGAATATAGATTTAGAAGTCAATCGTTTAGGATTCATTTTGGTTTTGAACTGAAGAACAATTATTGGTGTGCATACAACATGGTAAAAAAATCTGATAAGAGACACTGTTAAAATAATTCCTGGTTCCTGAACAGCTTGTTTACAAATAAAAATGATGATGTATATTATACCAAGACAATGGTAAAGATTCTCGATGCAAACATTAACATCTGTGTTTAAAATACTTATGGCATGCTGAGAAAAACTGAATGAAACTGGATATTCAGAAGCTGAACAGGATGTTATAATTAAAATTGAAAAATACAATGAAAAAAGGGAGGAAAATGTTTTAAATTTGAACAGCTTTTTGTTCATTCATATATTCTATTAAAATCCAAAGAACACACCTACCCGGTAACTATCTTTGTGAGTGCCCTGTGGCACTCAACAATTAATTTCAATCCCAGTTTGGACCCTTGCATACAGGATGAGTGTAGACACAATAACAGGACATGGTGGGTGTGAAGGTAGTGCGGACAAAGTACGACAAGGGATACTGATGGGACCATTTTTTTGTGTTTCAATTGTTTTCTGAACATTTTATTAACATGGCAAGATTTGTGGGTTTTTGTTACAATCTGTTATCCTTGTTATTTGAAGTGCAAGTTTTGGAAACTAATATGGCCACATAAGTTTGCTAAAGTGGCAGAAATTGGAGTTATTTAAGAAAATTCTAGTCATCCCAAGGCCTTGACATACGTTCCCCCATTATACTGATAATATAGTTAACCAATAACATCCACATACTATACTGAAAGGCAAAAGAAACGTAATATTTGAAATGATATTTAAGTATCAATGTGGCAATCGTTCACTTGTTTTCTGAACACATCAGCGATACAACGCCACCAACAGCACTGATGACCGTCCACGTAGTGGTCCACCCCGCGTAACACCGCGTTGCCATGACCGTCATATCATCCATCAACACCTCTTGTTAACCTAGCTATAGCTGCTGCATTCAGACAACAAGTGAACGATTGCCACTTAAGCCAGCAATTTATGCCTGAATTCATGCGTGATACGCATGCATCTCGATTTCAATGTTGTGTTTGTGCAAACTCTTCCCTTTCCACAAACAAAAACATTTCAAACCTCAATCTCAAACAATACTTTTTGGGGCAATACAGGCTATACGACCATGATTCATGTTTTCCTGAAACTTGACTTCTGGTGTATATTTGAAAAAAAATAGGTTCAAATACTCCATTGATACTTAAATGTCATTTCCAAAATTATACGTTTCTTTTGCCTTTCAGTATATTAAGGAGATAAGACTCTGTATTATCTTGAATATATTTTTCAGTGTTTTTAATAAACTTATGATATAAAATATACTTATGATAATCTATACGTATGTATAAATCTATCTCCTTTAGCCTGTCCTAACTGCACAACTGTGACGTTTCTTAGTATAGCTAGTTTATGGAATGTGTTCTTGTCATCCAGAATGACCGTCTCAAGATCTTCAACAGAGAGTTGGAAGAGAAGGCTGAATCATCAGAGTTGCAGATCAACTCTATCTCCTCCCAGTATCGAGATGTCTTGCAGGAAAAGGAGGTAAACAGATCACTCTTTCTCATTGGCTTCTCAGTACAGGGGTGTCTGGAAGCAGGACCTGGGTGTATGTATCACCACATGGCCTCTCAGTACAGGGGTGTCTTGAAGCAGGACCTGGGTGTATGTATCACCACATGGCCTCTCAGTACAGGGGTGTCTTGAAGCAGGACCTGGGTGTATTATCACCACATGGCTTCTCAGTACAGGGGTGTCTTGAAGCAGGTACCCATTATTACATAAACAACTTTCAGTACAGGGGTGCCTTGAAGCAGACCTCAATGTCACATGAACTTTCAGTACAGGGGTGCCTTGAAGCAGACCTCAATCTCACATGAACTTTCAGTACTGGGGTGTCTTGAAGCAGGTACCAATTGTCACATGAACAACTTTCAGTACAGGGGTGTCTTAAAGTAGTACCTCAATGTCACATGAACTTTCAGTACTGGGGTGTCTTGAAGCAGGACCTCAATCTCACATGAACTTTCAGTACAGGGGTGTCTTGAAGCAGGTTACAATTGTCACATGAACAACTTTCAGTAAAGGGGTGTCTTAAAGTAGGACCTCAATCTCACATGAACTTTCAGTACTCGGGTGTCTTGAAGCAGGACCTCAATCTCACAAGAACTTTCAGTACAGGGGTGTCTTGAAGCAGGACCTCAATCTCACATGAACTTTCAGTACTGGGGTGTCTTGAAGCAGGACCTCAATCTCACATGAATTTTCAGTACTGGGGTGTCTTGAAGCAGGACCTCAATCTCACATGAACTTTCAGTACTGGGGTGTCTTGAAGCAGGACCTCAATCTCACATGAACTTTCAGTACTGGGGTGTCTTGAAGCAGGACCTCAATCTCACATGAACTTTCTGTACAGGGGTGTCCTAAAGTAGGACCTCAATGTCACATGAACATCAGTACAGGGGTACCCATTGTCACATGAACAACTTTCAGTACAGGGGGTGTCTTGAAGCGACCTCAATGTCACATGAACAACTTTCTGTACAGGGGTGTCCTAAAGTAGGACCTCAATGTAACATGAACATCAGTACGGGGGTGTCTTGAAGCAGGACCTCAATGTCACATGAACATCAGTACTGGGGTGTGAAGCAGGACCTCAATCTCACAAGAACTTTCAGTACTGGGGTGTCTTGAAGCAGGTACCAATTGTCACATGAACAACTTTCAGTACAGGGGTGTCTTGAAGCAGGACCTCAATCTCACAAGAACTTTCAGTACAGGGGTGTCTTGAAGCAGGTACCAATTGTCACATGAACTTTCAGTACAGGGGTGCCTTGAAGCAGACCTCAATCTCACAAGAACTTTCAGTACAGGGGTGTCTTGAAGCAGGTACCAATTGTCACATGAACAACTTTCAGTACAGGGGTGTCCTAAAGTAGGACCTCAATGTCACATGAACATCAGTACTGGGGTGTGAAGCAGGACCTCAATCTCACATGAACTTTCAGTACTGGGGTGTCTTGAAGCAGGACCTCAATCTCACAAGAACTTTCAGTACAGGGGTGTCTTGAAGCAGGTACCAATTGTCACATGAACAACTTTCAGTACAGGGGTGTCTTAAAGTAGGACCTCAATGTCACATGAACTTTCAGTACAGGGGTGCCTTGAAGCAGACCTCAATCTCACATGTACTTTCAGTACTGGGGTGTCTTGAAGCAGGACCTCAATCTCACAAGAACTTTCAGTACAGGGGTGTTTTGAAGCAGGTACCCATTATCACATGAACAACCTTCAGCGCATGGGGTGTCTTGAAGCAGGACCTCAATGTCACATGAACAACTTTCTGTACAGGGGTGTCCTAAAGTAGGACCTCAATGTCACATGAACAACTTTCAGTAAAGGGGTGTCTTGAAGCAGGACCTCAATGTCACATGAACAACTTTCTGTACAGGGGTGACCTAAAGTAGGACCTCAATGTCACATGAACATCAGTACAGGGGTGTCTTGAAGCAGGGCCTCAATGTCACATGAACAGCTTTCAGTACAGGGGTGCCTGGAAGCAGGATCTCTGTGTATTTATTACTAAATGGTCTCCCAGTACAAGAATCATTATTATAACACATCTATAATTCATGATATAAATGTATAAGAATTGGAAAATTATCTTAGAAAAACCAACATAATGAGGAAATCAACACCTTATTGTGAAAATTAAATCCCCAGAAAATGACGATAAAGTTACATATTGTTCCTCTTCCCTACACATTGCAGTGCATGT
Source organism: Haliotis rubra (assembly GCF_003918875.1). Taxonomy (NCBI): domain Eukaryota; kingdom Metazoa; phylum Mollusca; class Gastropoda; order Lepetellida; family Haliotidae; genus Haliotis; species Haliotis rubra. The sequence continues at coordinate 532,669 of NW_025767054.1, forward strand.
ATTTCTGTGTTGAAAACAAATTGAGTCATCCATCTCAATCTTGAGGGGGTTAATGCTGATTTCCTGTGTACGAGTAAATACCATTGACAGCTTTATGAGTTAACAGCCATACAATGTATTGTTGTGCATGTCCCTCAATATACAACTTTATTGTAGGGCTACGCTGGTCGTAACTCTGCCTGAAATAGTGCGCCATTTTGTTTATAGGTGGGGGGCTGTGGCTGAACATTATGGGGGCTTTATGGATTGGGTCACATGGTGTTTATGGCTTTCACTGTAGATGCAAGGGAAAATCATTGTATTGTATAACAACACTCTATAGTTCAGGAGTGTTTTATTTTGAGATTCAGGTACAGGCAGACTTAGCTTGCAATTCATCGGTCCTTCATGGTCACTGGGCTTGTTAGGATTTTTTATGTCACGTCTTTTCAAACATTTAGCTGTCAGCAATCTAATGTACTCTGTCATGAGTGTGGAGGTGAGCAGTTGTTTTGTGGAAAGCAGCGTCTTTGTGAGAAGTTGTTTTATTGATAAATGGGTGGAAATGATTTTTGTGTGGCCCAGTTGTGTTTTATGATGGCAGGTGAGAAGAACATAACTATGTTCATTTTGCAAACAAAGTCTCAGATAAAGAAAATGGTATGAAAAATGCCATCTGGTCTTAATATTCAAGAGGACAAAAGGTGAAAATGGCGTGCCAGAAGCTCACCTAAAGCATATCTCACATCAACTCAACTCATCAGTCGTTATTATCTTATCCCTTTATTTGTCTTTTTTTTAAAAACCCAAAAACAAATACAGAACCAATCAAGCCAATAACATTGAAAGTTTTGGCGGTTAATCTCAACTATCATTCAGAATGGCAGTTATATTGAAAATGACAATGTATTCACTTCCTGGCTGTATATTATACATTTTCTTGAATTGGTAACGTCTAAAAGCTAATAGACTTGTGGAGAGTGTGGATTGAAGTCTTCATATTTATGTGTATATTATGACTTTACATGCAATGTAAATTTGGTCTTTATATGTGCTTGTAAGTCTTGTGATACAGCATTTATGGCGACCATGTTTAAAAATGTTATTTGTGCCTGCCATGTATTAAGCTAGCGCTATCATGTAGTTTGATATACGGAGAATAAGTCAATACATTTGAAACATGCTGCCTTATTTTTATATTGAGCCTTGGTTCATGCATGATTTCAAATTAATTAGAAAGAGCAGAAATAAACTCAATAAATTTGACACAAAGTGGGCATTCTATCATCCACTTCTCAGTTAGTCTAGCCTAAGTATAAGTGAAAAGCAAACACATATTAAAAGCCAGCAGTTTATTGTAAACTTACAACGGTATAGTATGAATGTGAGAGTGAATGACAGGGACTTTCTGACAATAAAAACATTGAAATTTTAAAAAATTAAAAAAATGATTAGAAAGTCAGTTAAAAATAACCAACATGTCAGGTGAACTACATATCTTTGTGGCTCTCTTTTCGTTACCCTCTTGGGTTTGCAGGGATTTATTTATACCTGCTCAGGGCAAATATTTAGCTCCAAGTCTGTAGTAATTTACATTAAAAATACTAATTTGAATTTTAAAAAATCCCTATTCATCAGAATTCAGATAAATGGAAAACCAAAATATAATTTTGAACAATGTTTCAATTTGCCTGCAGAGGCACTTAGTTTGGAAATCCTTATTTAATTGCTTAACAGTTTGTGCAGTGCATGTTTGGGCAATATAGAAAAAGTGATAATTTTTCCTTATCCTGACTCATGCTCTTTTTGCTTGTCTTCTTCTTCTTGCGAACATAGTGGAACACTTGTATCTCCCTAATTGAAGCTCCCTTCAATGTAAAATCACTAATTAGTACTCAGCACGAGTTACCTCCCTTCCACAAGCGCGGGAACGAGGGCGCCACCTCCACCCATGTGCCTCACTCTCTCCTTCTTCGCCCAGTGAGCTGGACGTGAGAGCGCCTGTGTCTCCCGACACACTATATCCTTTGATTATATTTAGTTAGTTACCTCGTATAGACATCTATAGAGGTTTAGCTAGTATCCTTCAACAATTATATATTGATATTTAGTCATGTTTCTACTGTTTATTCACGGGACTTGCGTGTTTGTTTCAGTGGATTACGTTGATAAAAATTCTGTTCTGTTGCAGATTACGTTTTTATTCTGCTGCTGATCCCGCATTTAATATGCCCTAGTTGTACTGTGCCATGTTCATTTTATTCACGTTGCAGTTAGGCGGTACTAATTTATCCATTTCTGCCTTTAATAAATAATTACTTTGCGCTTTGAGCCAAGCAGCAGATAGGTCGCTGGGTGATGCAGAGTCTAGCCATGACTGATACACCTGAACCCCTCGCCAGTCTACTGCTGTTGGTCGACCCTGCCCCGTCTGGTGTTCCGCTAGAGTGGTGGAGAGGCGTGGGACGTAGTCCGCCGCCTCCAAGAAGCGTCCTGCTTCCCCAGACATCCCATCGCCGCAGCCGAAGACTAGAGTTTTTCTACTGCATCTCAACGCGACCTCTGAGGGGAAATCAACGAAGTCTACTTGAACTTTCTCAGCCGAGATTGTTCCCGTCGCAGATTTGGGCCTGTATGATGATCAGCCGATCATCATACCTGATGTACATCAAAAGAATGACCGATGTCGGCAACAGTGATGTCAGCGCAGATCAACATGCAGCCTGATGTACCAACGATGATATTCTATGATCTTCCTGAGGGTCCCGTCGCTACCAACACTCAACGCAGACTTCGCACCCCCAGGGCAGCGTCGACCTCTGAGGGGAAATCAACGAAGTCTACTAGGACTTTCTCAACCGAGATTGTTCCAGCCGCTGAACTGGGCCTCTACGATGATCAGCTGATCATCATCCCCGACGTACGCCACAAGAAGCGACCGGAGACAGCTACAGTGACATCAGCAGAGATCGCCATGCAGCCTGATGTCTCTACACTGACGCCAGACGACTTCCCCTGAGGGTCCCCGCCGCTAACATCGCAGAGAGGGCACTCCGACTAATTCATCGCAGACCATCCCAGATGAACTGTTGCGGCAAATCATGATCATGATGGAGGGCCACCACAGACTGGGAAGCAGCCAGCCCAAGGCCCGAGCCAGCCAGCGAAGGTTCCAGCGCGAGACGACACCCCAGAGGCACCCCCATCAGCGTAGCAGCCACGACGAAGCCACCTTCGCGAAGGAAGTCGCAGACCACCTCCACGAAGGACCCAGATGTACAGCCGAAGGCTTAAGGGATAGATCATCACCTTCCTCGGCTTCATCCCTAGATGCGGACTCAGAGACCGTCAGACCTCACGAAAGCCGGCGAAGGTCAAATCGCCGTTCCCCAGGACCGGACGCAGAGGAAGCTTAGCGAAGGCCTTAGCGAAAGGCCTTTCGCGAAGGACACCTGACTACACGAGAGCTTCGCGAAGCTATCAACATTCTCCTCACAGGTCTCCGAGAAGGTCAACCCATAGACGCAGTTCACCAACACGATCTCCGCGCCGTTAACCGCGCCGATCTCCTCGTACATCACCACACCAGTCTGCACACAAGTCTACAGTCAGGTCTCCCCGAGCGTCACCCGACATAGAGATAGAAATACACAGTCCACCATCAGAAGAGCATCAACTTCTCATCAGTGATGCTGGGATAGAAAATGATGGAGGCATCATTTTCTCAGACGCTGAGATACGATATTGGATGGTAAACAACCTAGATCTCTCTTCACCTTCCAAGAGTGGCAACTCGGCGCAGACATACCTGATAAAGGAAGACGAGGCAGACGCCATCACCTTACCTCCAATCGACTCGATTGCTGCGGTGCCACAGTATGTGGACACAGCCTACCATAAAGCCATAACAGTTCAAGCGCCAGAGGCGTATGTTATTGGCATTAATAGATCTAGTACGATCAATGAGATTCTTATCACCAGATTTAGGTGACCACGACTTCTGAGGATGATAGGATGATCTACTCGGCTCTACTTATGCAGAACCAGCAAGAACCACACCCTGTATGAAGCTAACGCTCATATATTGATCGGTTTCTAGACGCCGCTAAGGAAGTCGCAGGCCACTCTCCGAAGGAGCTACAGCCTCACCAGTTACAAGGGGCGCCACGGAGAGAGGCGCTTCACCCGACCCCACATATTGCTGAGTGCGCGGTAAAACAATACACTCACTCACTCCTGTTGAACACAGAGGTCGATTCATGGAAGCAAGCTCATATATAATATATATACTGATCGGGCTCTGACTCAATACCTTCGCGAAGGTCGCGAAGGCTAAGGTAACTCCAAGTCTACCTCACACAGGAAATCTAGATTGGATACTTCGAGAGCTTCTTAAATCTCCCGGCGCCCACCGAGGAATTCTCCTCCAAGGTCTCCATATATTAGCCACTTTCGTCATATATAGCTACTCGTCAGTCCGTTCAAGACATCGCATAAGTTGTCTATCAACTGTATGCCATATGCCGATCTATAAGCCTACGCTGAAGACAATTGCACAGGCTATTTACAACACAGAAGCGCCGCTATATTAATTAATCAACGACGTTGCATAGATCTTCACAGAAATCAACCTTTCATTATAGATTGCTAGAATATGCAATCCCGGACTACGATACGATTATCTACATGCGTGACCATTACGCAGATCTGCAGACAATTCAATATCGAAATTGAACAGCAGCCTTGTTACAGCGAGTATAACTCATAATCGTCAAAGTTTCTGAGAAGAAATATGTACAACAAGTTCAGCTTTAATTCTACAATTATGACGATACATTCAATGTATACAGTCTACAAGCTGACAACTTGCAAGTTTATTGTACCTTTATATAAGAAAGTCGGAATTATATTCAAAACTGAACTTACTTTCCACGACAGCCAGGAAAATAACCTACCCAGCATTAATATTACAGAGCGAGGTATTTCGGCGCCGGAGGTTTTCAGCGTTTACCTTTAACCCTCGAAAACGTGGTCACTCGGGTAACTTCGAAGCTACGGTGAAGACCGGCGATTATGCTAATATCAGCGAAGGCAAGATTTTATACAAGGTTTTTCCTGCTACACCGGTGACATCACAGCGGGTATTCTACAGAATCAAAATGCCTTGTTCTGATTGGACGCGCGTTGGACAACGACCACTCCACGAGAGGTCGATCTTAGTTCACAGGTCAACACTTACGTTACAAGTGACAACTATATATCAGTGAACGAGCAAGCCTCCTTACAGTCCAGTTAATCTGAACCTTCATGATCGGGCTGTTTTCTTCAGGTTAGAGACCTCCCCTGTCAAGTTAGGGACGAGGGCGCGGCAGTCAGGCAATTTTACATAAACTTCAACGAGGACAGACACACCTGGTTGTGCACCTACATCGTCAAGGACTTCGCAGCGAATAACCTAGACGACGGGATACAAGTGGATCTAAATCCACAGCGTCTCAGACTACAGCTGAATTTCATAATCAAGCTACTAACACAACTAGATGGTTAGTAAACCTACTTAAACTTTCTGATTGGAGAATTAAAGCGAAGTTTCACCCTCCAACTTGGGGATCTGAATATAGTGCTCCAACACCTCACAAGTGAGGTTTATGAATACGCCTGGATGACATACTTGGACTTCATGATACGATGATTCTATCACGATGGCCAGCAAGAGCACTGTAAATTTATCTCCACCGAACCAAACAGAAGGGAATAATACAACAGATTATTTCCTCTATCATCAACTTCACGCAGAATGAAATCTCACGCACTATATCTCCGTTTGGATCAGAACTGTCATACTACGTGCATACAAGACGGATGGACCCAATCCGACCCTCCATGAGCTTTTAATACTCATGATATTAGAAGCTAACTTCTGCATTGATCTACACAATGTTATTTGAAATAATGGAGGGTTTATTTTCTGGAGATCCGATATGGTGGTTGCCAACCATTATCTGAGAGATATCATCACCGAGGGCGTCTCAGGTATCCACAATTCGATCCCATGGTCCTCGCACAACAGTTGACAGTTCCTCGGAGAAGATAAGTCAATCTTACAGATTTCTACTTATCTTATAACAGTACTAAATAGCTACATGCTATATATAATTTGCTTAAGTTCTTTTTATCATCACAGTACTATGATTATTACATCATACAATATATAAGTTAACAACTCTACAGAGTTGGTTATTATATATTTACCTTAACTTAATTATATCTTAAGCATAGTACTATACTCAGATTGTAAAATATATAAGCTAACAAACTCTACAGAGTTTGGGCTATTATATAGGTAGCTTAAGCTTATTCATATCTTAAGCTCAGTACTATGTTTATATCATATAAGTATATTAGCTAACAAACTCTAAAGAGTTTTTGCTATTTGGCTTAAGTCTCATCATATCTTAAGCAATATGGTTACATTATAACATGTATTAGCTAACAAACTCCCACGGAGTTTTTGCTATATGTAACTTAAGCTTATTCATATCTTAAGAGCAGTACTATGTTTATATCATATAGGTATTTTAGCTATCAAAACTCTAAAAGAGTTTTTTGCTATTATATATTTGGCTTAAGTTTCATCATAATTTAAGCTTTATGGTTACATTATAACTTGTATTAGCTAACAAACTCACGGAGTTTTGCTATTATATATGTAGCTTAAGTTTCCTTCAAATCTTAAGCTCAATACTATGTTTATATCATATAAGTATATTAGCTAACAAACTCTCACGGAGTTTTGCTATTATATATGTAGCTTAAGGTTTCCTTCATAAACTCAATACTAGGTTTATATCATATAAGTATTTTAGCTAACAAACTCTAAAGGGTTTTGCTATTATACAATTAGCTTAAGTTTCATCATATCTTAAGCAGTATGGTTACATTATAAAATGTATTAGCTAACAAAACTCCACGGAGTTTTGCTATTATATATATAGCTTAAATTTAATTATATCTTAAGTTCAGTACTATGGTTATAACATAAAAGTATATTAGTTAATAAACTCTAAGGAGTTTTTTTTTGCTATATACATTTAGCTTAAGTCTAATCTTATCTTAAGCTTAGTACTATGGTTACATTATTAATCTATAAGCTAATAAACTCTACAGAGTTTTGGCTATTATATATGTAGCTTAAGTTAATTATATCTTAAGCACAGTACTATACTTATATTGTAAAAATATATTAGCTAACAAACTCTACAGAGTTTTGCTATTATATATGTAGCTAAAGCTTATTCATATCTAAAGCTCAGCATTATATCTATATCATATAAGTATATTAACTAACAAACTCTAAAGAGTTTTGCTATTATATAATTAGCTTAAGTTTAATCATATCTTAAGCTTAGTACTATGTTTATATCTTAAAGTTTTTTAGCTAACAAACTCTAAGGAGTTTATACTAGCATATTAACAAGCTTAAGTCTATTAGTCTTAAGCATTGTATTAATGTTATATATACTTTATCATAATAAGTACATTGTAATAACCTTTATATGGCAGCTGATAAGTTAGCAGCAGGAATTCATCAGTTCAGTACCTTTATGAAGTTCCCATAGGGTTATTACAATCATCACAGTTCAAATCACTAATTATTAAAATCCAAAGTATTATATATTTCCCACCTCCCTTTCCGTCGGATGCTACAAGCAAAAAGAGCATGAGTCAGGATAAGGAAAAATATGTAATTTTTAGAGTAAAATTGATATTTTATACTTATCCTGACTCATGCTCTTTTTGCTTGTCTTCTTCTTCTTGCGAACATAGTGGAACACTTGTATCTCCCTAATTGAAGCTCCCTTCAATGTAAAATCACTAATTAGTACTCAGCACGAGTTACCTCCCTTCCACAAGCGCGGGAACGAGGGCGCCACCTCCACCCATGTGCCTCACTCTCTCCTCATATACTGAGCCCAACATTTGAATTTACAGGGAAATCCAAAGTGTTATGTGGGGAGGATGGGAGGGCTTACCTCATGAGTCAGGATAAGTATAAAATATCAATTTTACTCTAAAAATTACATTTTCAGGACCCCAAACTATCATGTAGATCTCAAAGTAGACACGCGCCTTTTGTAAAAGCTGAGGATAAATATAGCATGTTAGCAGATACCCTCCATATGTTTCTGAACTCTCTGAATTGTAAATTGAATGATGGTCTGGTAGCCTTGTTGTTAAAGCCCTTGCTTATAATACCAAAGGCCTGGGTTTGATTCCCCACTTGTATACAATGTGTAAAGACCATTTCTCATATACTCCACCATGATATTGCTGGCATGTTGCTAAAAATGACATAAAATGGGCTTTATTTCTCTTGGCTGATGTCTTGAAAGGTGAAAGTATCTGTCACCCTTGAGGATGACTCTAAGCTATTTATAACCAAGGACAATCATGCCAATAGTTGGCACAATTACATGAAAGTTAATGAAAGACTCTCAATCTTATCAGTAAGTTGGGTATCACCTGCAGATGGGAGGGACCTATTCAGCTTACACCACATGGACCATGGTCATTACACATTACATGATGATTTGTAAACATGGACTAAGGTTTGCACCCTTCTTGCCACAATTGGGGCGGTGGGGTAGCCTAGTGGTTAAAGCGTTTGCTCGTCACGCCGAAGACCCTGGTTCGATTCCCCACATGGGCTCAATGTGTGAAGCCCATTTGTGGTGTCCCCTGCTGTTATACTGCTGGAATATTGCTAAAAACGGCGTAAAAACCATACTCACTCACTCACTCTTGCCACAATTGGAACAATGGATACAATCCACCAAGTGGTACAATATGAAATATGCCCTGTTTCGTAACCATGGACTAAGGTTTGCACCCTTCTTGCCACAATTGGAACAATGGATATAATCCACCAAGTGGTACAATATGAAATATGCCCTGTTTTGTAACCATGGACTAAGGTTTGCACCCTTCTTGCCACAATTGGAACAATGGATACAATCCACCAAGTGGTACAATATGAAATATGCCCTTTTTCCGTAACCATGGACTAAGGTTTGCACCCTTCTTGCCACAATTGGAACAATGGATATAATCCACCCAGTGGTACAATATGAAATATACCCCCAAAGCATTATTGTATTGGTAAATCTCACTGAGAAATATGTTTTTCTTCAAGCTGAGCATAATCCATCCATTTTATTTTTCGACAACCGCTTTGACAAACAGGTGGGTATAGCAATCAGCATGTATGACTGTCCATCCAGAACATCTACCGTATATTACCGTAGATAAGCCGATCTCATAGATAAGCCCACCCCTAACTTGACCCTTAGATTCAGTGTCAAAATGGTATGTTTCGAACATAAGCCGACCCCCCAGCGATGGGGTCCTAATCACGGTCTTATTGAAGCCTGCTGTACAGATCAGTTTTGTGGTGAACTGGTGCCTTTTAATGATTGTGGATCTTTTCATGTTTTCTTTTCTGTTGTCATGATGACATGTTAGATGAGTAGTGGAAATAAGGGTAGTTCATGATATTGTTTTTACTGAACTACAGTTAACCAGTAGCAGCGGGGTAAAAACTACGCTACTAATACCCCTTGTTTCGCTTGTTAGCAAAGTGACCTAGATGGAATTTAACATTGCCTCAGTCATTTCTCAGAATGTTTGTGCAGAGGAGGACCCCAGAAATTGAGCAAAATAAAGAAATATTTGTGAAAATGCATTATCAGTCCCTTGTAAATTAATGTGGAAAATGATGCGAAGGTCTTCTAATTGACATAATTTATGCAGTGGGCCAAAATAATCCCTCTCCACACACAATATTATCTGTTCATATAACAAAAACCTGAATAGTAATCATCAGAATCAAATCTAACGAATATTTTCCTAATTCTGTTTCAGAATGAGCTGAAAGAATTGAAGAAGAAGCATCATGAGATTCTGGAACACCAGGCGAAGTCAGCACTGTCTCCACTCGCAGCGCCATCTACTGTTCCCGCTCATTCTCAGCCAGGAAGTTTATCCACCCAGACAGGCCTAGGTAGGTAGCCCCCGTTATCAGGCTCAAAGTCCACCCTTCTGCTAGTTTGCATGTCAGACACTGATTAATGCTGTCAACTGCCTAGTGACAAATGGTCCCTTTGGCAAACCTTATAACTTTGCAAAGTCACACGCTCCTCCTACCGTCCTAGGTGCGGCCTGTTCTGAGGGCAGATATCCGCTTTACTTGGAAACATTTGTAAACTTGGTAGCTGTGAGTGTTGAAACTTGCCGTCCAACTTGGGGTTTCCTTGGCACCGAGAGAATCTAATCTTGAGAAAACCACTATCTCAGGAAACACTCTTAGTCATTCAAAGGTCAGGAAAACTTACAGCAATGAAGGACAGGCACGAGTTTGTGTGACTTGACTTACTCTCCGTGAATGGAAAGTTCTAGTTGGGTCACTGTTTGATCCTTACTGTTGGGTATTAGATCAAACATATAGATTAGGATGCTGAAGGTCATAGATTTTATGAAACAAATTTTATCCTTCGCTCCAAAGTACATTCAGTGTACAATGTTACAATGGCATATTTTTCATCCATATTAATCAGTGTGTTAAATCTCCAATCTGTTATGATAAATATCCTGGGCCCATTCGTCACAATAGATACATTTACAGTCTGACTTTTTGGCGCTCTGATAAGCCATCCAATCAAATATCAGAAGTGGTAATACAGAGCGTGAAAACTACAAATCTACCGTGTCTTGTATCTTTTTTTTCCATTATTTTTTTATAGAAAAAACAAATGTAATTTTTAACTTTCCATTGCTTATATGTGACTTTACTTACCCCTTGAAGTGGGGCAGTGGGGTAGCTAGTGGTTAAAGTGTTTGCTGTCACACCGAAGACCTGGGTTCAATTCCCCACATGGGTACAATGTGTGAAGCCCATTTCTGCTGTCCCCTGCTGTGATATTGCTGGAATATTGTTAAAAGCGGCGTAAAACTAAACTCACTCACTACACCTTGAAGTAAGTTTTATGCATTTGTTTGATCTGTAAGAGATAGTGATTTAGCCATGATATATGCATAATAATGCAGGCTGTCATTCAGACTACAGTTCCTGGATTTGATTAATGGCATTGACACTAAATGTGTCATCACTGCCTGCTGCACACACACACATACTCCCTCTATTGAATGGCATGCAGCACTGTCAAGCATATCCTAGTCCCATGTGGATACAGTAAATAATTGATAGTGGTTGTTTCACCATGTAGTGAGAAACCTAGTATGAATATGTTTGCTTAGGAATTCTATTAGTTAGTATTGTGTTGTCAGACAGTAATGAGCCTGAGTGGACATGATGGGTGAGTTGGGATTAATGCTGTTTGACCTGTAGTCAGGGCGATGGGGTAGCCTAGTGGTTAAAGCTGTCACTCTTCACGCTGAAGACACATGGGTACAATGTGTGAAGCCCTTTTATTTTTGGCTGTCCCCTGTAGCGATATTGCTAGAATATTGCTAAAAGCAGTTTGTAATTAAACTCACTCACTCACTCACTCATTTGACCAGTAGTCAAGTAACATAGTGTTGCGTCAGCTTAATATACAAGGAAAGCCTGAAGTGTTTACACTTTGGTGAAACCTACAAGCACGGATATAGTGTTAGCAAACTTGAATGTTATCAAAGTGAGCTGTCAGTATTATGATCATTTGAGATCATGAAGAATATTTGAAAATAACCAGGTTAAGATTTATATAGCTTTTGTTAAGATTTATATTAGTAGTTTTGATGCATAGCATGTCATGACAAAACTTATCACTATGCATATTGGGGGCAATGGATTAGCCTAGTGGTTAAACCGTTCGCTCGTCACGCCAAAGACCAGGGTAGGATTCCCCATATGGGTACAGTGTAAGAAGCCTATTTCTGGTATCCCCTGCTGTGATATTGCCAGAATATTGCTAAAAGTGGCATAAAACCTAACTCACTCACTCACTCACTGACTAACATTTTTAGAAGAGTATTATTCTTACACATTTGAAACATACATGATATCCCTGTGCAGAGTAACTATTGCTAAATGAAAAGACAACGGACTAAGCAAAAACTTGATCAAACTCACTCACTCACTCTATACATATTGTAATTTCACCTCAGTACATCATATCAGCTCTGACCTTCCCCAGAAGGTTTATTCCTACTTTGTAACAGGGTTTGACTGTAATAAAAAATTTAAATTGAAAAATAAATCATCAGAAAATAGTTCATTATCTTAATTCAGTCTGGTGATGTGTGGGGCAGTGGGGTAGCCAGTGGTTAAATCACGCCCGAAGACCCGGTTCGATTCCCCACATGGGCACAATGTGTTAAGCCCATTTATGGTGTCCCCCGCCGTGATATTGCTGGAATATTGCTAAAAGCGGCGTAAAACTAAACTCAGTCAGTCAGTCTGGTGATGTGTATTGTGCAGTTGAAAATAAATGGGAATTTTGTCATAGGTTGGATTGTCTGAGCAGACAGTTTACAAATTTCACAGTGTGTTTATGAACCCTAATGAGTGTGTTCACAGGCTTCAAACATCTGACAAATTGTCAGCACTTGAAAGTTAGTGTTTTCATTGTTTTTCCAAATGGTGTATAGAGGGTTTCCTTATACACAAATGGATTAGTTTGACACAACCAGCTGCCACCTCTTGTAGTCATGACAACAGTAAGCTGAAACTCAGGTAGGGGAAGATACCCCTGCCTTATCTGTCAACTTCCTGTTCGATATCTCCACTGCAGATAGTAGAGACAAGCTGCGTGGACCCTCAAGGGCCTGATATCTGCTGTAGATAGTTTGACTTTATCTCGCATGGTTTTCCTGTACCACCAGTAGGGGGTCATTGTGAATCTTTACTTACACTTACAAACTGTGTCATTTCTCAATTTGGGGAAAAAATGGTTTGCCACTGGGAGAAAATGTTCTGCAGTTGAATTAAAATGTTTGGTAAAATGTTTCTGAATCATTTCAGGTGGTTGGCTAAAACAATTTCATTTAGGATCCAGTGTCCTCCAGATAGAACAGCTCTTCATACAATATTCATACAGTTAGAAGAATATATAATATTTTGGATAGAATGGACTGCATTGGATGTAATGTTGCTATGGGGTCAAATTTACAGTTGATGCAACAAATGCTTTGTAGAAAGAAAGAAATATGTAATCAAATATTGTTTTGGGATTAAATAGTTTCCAGAGGAAAAAATATTAATAGAAAATGTTCCTGCTTTGTAGAAGGAAGAAATATGTCACCAATTAATGTTTTGGAATTAAAGGAAAGAAAGAGGAAAGAATATTCATAGAAAATGTTCAATAAACTGCCTGTGGAAATAATATCCTTGAAAAAATGTTGCTCTGGAATGTTTTAACCTAGGATATTACTTCCCATGGAAAGAATTTATAGGGAAATAAATAACCAATTACAAATATTCCTCTGTTGGAAGAAGATTGTCCCCACAGAGGGGAGAACTGTGCAGGAGGTAGCTTTCTTGCTTGAAGTCAATACACATAACTAATAAAATTTGAAAGCAGATTTGTAGACGGCATTTTAACAAACAACCAAAATAGTTTTGATTCAGCATGTTCTTAATGATTTTCTATACTTCATCTACTCAGCAGTATAATGGCAGTTAAACAATTTAGCCTTTGCATAAAATACGGAACACTGTATAATGTCAGTTTCTGACACAGTTGAACTGTTTATGTGTAGACAATGTGTTCATGGTTTCATTTACAAGTCCAACAGTCTGTTCCACTTCCTATAGTATTGTCAGTCAACCCTTGAAACAGCACCTCCTTTCATGCGTCATCTACAGCAGACATGAGACTAGAATTTGAATTTCTCTATTGGGAAAGAAGCAGACGTCTTGAGTCAAGTTCACCAAATGAGCAGCGTATAGAAGTAAGCAGTTTTGTGAGGAATGCTTTCTCCTTTTGACGACAACAAATATTGACACAGGTCATATGATGGAGACTTAGGCTCGCTAGGTGTTCTTAACTAGTCATCCTGACTGACAGTGTGGTAGACAAGTAGAACAGGCCATTGAGGACTAGGATGGGCAGATGTCTGTGCAGGTATCTGGAGAAGTCGCTTGGTGTTGTGAGCTAGTAAAGCCAGTATGGACATGAAGAAATTTGAAAGTGGTTGTGATCGCCATGAATAACTTTAATTATGCCAATACCTTGACAGTGCTAAAGAGAGATGCTGTGGGTTTACTGTCCGGATGAAAGCTTGTCAAATATGAATGGATAATTAAGTACAGCTGTTTCAAATATGCAGGCAAACAATACGATGTGTTCTCATGATTAATTGTTGCTGTTTTATGTCTGTTTATTCTCAAAAACATTCTCAAAATATTGTCCAGCTTTAGATTACTGTATTGAGTATTACATTTCACTTAAATGGGAATGCATCAATTTGTGTCATCTGCTAATGGATTTCCTCTAATTTGGCAAATACTGGCCCCAAAACCAAATGCACAAGACATGGTCTTAGAATAATAACAGCACAATATCATCAAACATTACATTCCACTTTAACAAGAAAACGTCATTTTGTGTCAATGGCAAGTGGGTTTCTTCAAAATCCTACATTGCCATTGGCTAACACTGCACCAAAGATCCCAATGTATGAAACAAGGTCTTTTTATGATGGCAACACAATATCATACCAGAACTCATCAATTCCAGTGAAGAATAGTGTGGTACTTATTGGTTTGAAAACTTATGTATAGTACTATTCCATTCTTATAGTAACACCTGTGAAGGTCAGGGTTAGAATGAACCTTCAGTAACCCATGCTTGTCGTAAGAGGTGACTAACAGGATCTGGTGGTCAGGCTCGCTGACTTGGTTGACAGATGTCATCGGTTCCCAATTGCGCAGATCGATGCTTATGCTGTTGATCACTGGATTGTCTGGTTCAGACCCAATTATTTACAGATCGCTGCCATATAGCTGGAATATTGCTGAGTGTGGCGTAAAACTAAACTCACTCACTCACTGTGCTGATTGACACAGTGAGTGAGTAAGTATGGTTTTATGTCGCTTTCAGCAATATTCAGGCAACATCATGACAGGGGAGACCAGATAATGACATCACACATTGTACCCATATGTGGATTCAAACTCTTCATCCTGACGAGCGAATGCTTTAAACACAAGGCTAACCTCACTCACTCACTCACTCACTCACTCACTCTTTTAGTAACACTACAACAGTCATAAGCTTGTGATAAACTATGTAGTTACGATAGGCCCTAATGTTACGAACACTTTGTGGATTGGGACTCACTACATAATGAAGTGTTATCTGGAGGACTTCTGTGATAAAAGTGCAATACACCATAATACACCAGTATCTGTCACATTGTTGCCTTTCACCACCAACCATGTGTATAATACCGTATCTAGGCATACAATAACAAGTGTCTGAGTACAGATAAAGAGCAAAGTTATCAATCCACACAAAGACGAGAACCTGCATGATGTGTAATCAACATCCGGTGAGATAATCACGTGTAGAGTACATGTGCGTATATTATTACTGTCAGTTGGGTGGCTGCTGATTCATTGATGGTGGATTGGTTGTTTTAAATGTTTAACGCCACACTCAGCAATATGGAGGCGGTCTGTAAATAATCGAGTCTGGACCAGACAATCCAGTGATCGACATCATTAGCATCGATCTTCGCAATTGGGATACAGTGACATGTGTCAACCAAGTCAGCGAGCCTGACCACCCGATCATGTTAGTCGCCTCTTACGACAAGCATGGGTTACTGAAGAACAATTCTAACCTGGATCTTCACAGGTTGATTCATTAATGATTTTCTCTGACATAATGCACATTTTTTTTTCTGAAGATAAGGACTAGGTTTAGTTCTGTCTGATTGAATTGCAACTCTTGCAAGTATACAGAAGATAATTAGCTGAATTATTGAAATAAGGAGTAATGATAGTAACTACAATAGGGAGTAAGAAATATGTCAGAAGGAAAACTCCTCAAAACTCCTCAAATTCTCCTCAAGTAAATAAATAGGAAATTTTGTGAGTTCAAGTTTCATTCACATTTAACATATTTATTCATACTGACCTACAGGACCAAAAATGAGTTGTAATGTAAGCAAAACAAAAAAATAATTTGGGGTATCAATATTTTCCTAGTTTAACAAATAGACCTTGATCTTCACTAGTTCTCCCTGACTGACAATGTGCTTAAGACGCAACGCAGGCCATTGAGGACTGCATTTGCTGCTGTCAGTGCAGCTGTCTTCAGAGACACTTGCTGTAGTCAGTCAGAGTAGCCCTGACGCACCTGTTGAATTTTAAATAGGAAATGCAAAGAAATTTAAAAAATATGATTTCATTTAACTTCATGTCCCATATACTTCATGTGTAGAGGAAGTGGAGTTTGAATGGCTTGTAAACATATTTTGTCTTGAATACACATATCAGCCCACATTGTTGTAATTCCTGTTGTCCAACCTGCCTTAATTTTTTGTTGTGATTCCTTGAGAAACATTTGTGGATTATCTTATATGTTACTTGAAAAGCAGTTATGCACAACCATAAATGTAGCTGCACTATTAAACTTTGTCAAACCCTGAGCTATGAGTTACAACAGATGTTGATGCAGGTTTATGTATGTTTCAGCCCTAACACATTTTCCAATTTCTATGTAAATGCCTGTAAGTGTGTGATGCACTATTAAGCTATATTTAACCTCAGAGATACATGACAACAGATATCAATGTAGTTAGGTATTATTGAAGCCCAAGTATAAATAACAATAAATAGCTGAAGTACTATTGTTATTCAACCCAAACAATAAATAGCAATGAATGCTGATGTACTATTAATTTTTATTCAACCCCCAAATATAAATGACAACAGTGGAGTTTGGCATTATTCATCCTCACATATAAGTGACACAATTCTGACAATGTAGTCAACATTGTTAACCCTTCACATAAGTCAAGATGTTGGTGCAGTGTTAGTGAGTGAGTTAGGTTTTACGCAGCTTTTAGCAGTCATCCGGCAATATCATGGCAGGGGACACCAGAAATGGGCTTCACACATTGTACCCATGTTGGGAATTGAACCTGGGTCTTCGTCATGATGAGCCAACACTTTAACCACTACACTATCCCACCGCCCCTAGATGAAGTGTTAAGTATTAATCAACCCATACAAAATGATTATAGACACTGAGGCAGTAGATATTATCTCCCTACACTAACATGAAAAGAATCAGCATTGATACAAAATACCGATTTGTGATTCGTAATGTTACCTATTACACTGAGAAGTTGAGACAAAACAGGGTTGCTCAATGCTTTTTGGTTTTTTCCACGGAAATACTGACTGCTACAACCGTAGCCATGCTCTGACAGTCAAGAAGAATACTCTATTGGTTCAACATCTTGGGAGATACTGTGTTACGTGAGGATAATAAGTAATTCAAGCATTCAGGATAATTCTGCAATTCAGTTTTTCTCATCCGTCTATTCACAATGAGTGGTCATGTGAACAGGTGCAGAAATCTATCCAGCGTGGTTTTTGTTAACCCTAACAGTGACACCTGTGTCAGTATGACATGTGTATGCTAGTGTTGTCACTACAAGGAAGTTATGAAGGTCATATTGTCCTGAAACATCAGTGGTTAAATGTAACAGAAGATCAGTTTGCTAAGCATGACTTATTTCTTGTAACAATACGTCATTTCTCGTTCTAAGTGCATGTGTCGTTGTAGGAATATGTTTCCAGTTATGCTGGTGAAGTTTCACTCATTGTGCTTGTGAAAATGCTTATGAGGATGAAATTTAGACACTTTCAAATTCAAAAGAGGTAATGGATATCACACGTTCTGTTTAATCCGGTTGAAAGCAGGTAACCAGTTTCCCAATGAGTGTGACTTTGAATGGTGTAGTTGTTCAGATTCCAGGAAACCAGCCTGAGTACCGGTATGTAATATCTGTTTGTTAACCAGAAGAAACAAGTGTTTTTCAAGGTTCTTTGCTTTGATAATACACTTATTTCCTCAGAAAATCCCTTCCTGTTTGGGGTGTTTATGAGATTCAGTTTGTATGTTAAGAGTTAATGAGCCATTTAATCATGAGTTGGTTGAAAGATATACCTTTGTAGTTTGTTAAGTTTCTCCCTAGAAAGTTATTATTTGTTATTAATACTATGTACACTTATATGTTTTGACATGCTTAGGCCCAGGTAAGACAATATATTTAGCACTCTTGTGATTGTGCATGGATAGAGAATCCCATTATCATTCTTCACCTGACGGTTATGATGAGTGAGTGAGATTTTAGCAATAATCCAGCAATATCACGGCAGGGGACACCAGAAATGGGCTTCACACATTGTGCTCATGTGGGGAATCAAACGTGGGTCTTCGCATGACGAGCGAACACTTTAACCACAAGGCTACCACACTGCCCTATTATGAAGGAAGTTTATATATTATTTCCATACGAATATATATGTTTATTAATTATGACATTTGAACAGTTTCCAGTAATATTCATTTTTTCATATTTACCATGCAGAAAATTCAGTAAAAGTCAGAGTCAAATTTGTGTTAATCAGTTTAATTTTTCTTTGAAAAACAAAATTGCACCTGACAGCTTTATACTATTGAACAAAAAAACAAGACAGCTCCCAGTGTTGGATGTTTGGATGTTGAATGGGTAGATCTCCTGCCATGCTTATCAGTCATCTCACCTGGCACTTCTACCTGACTGAGGCCCATGATGTGGGAGGTCACTCTACCCGAAGTGCCAGCTTGTTTCTGCTGAGTTACCAATCACCTGATATTTATGACGAGTTGGAGTGTGAGTAATACCGTTGATAAACCCACACCTGGCTCTGCGTCTCGTTTCTACCTTGACGGGCAGGTCAGTATGGCCGCTGCGGGACGCTTCTTCGTGAACAGGATGTGCACTACAGCGGTTATGGCCCATGTGTATCGATTCAAACTTAATCATGGAAACACCAATATCTCCAGGAACTAGAAGCCTCTGATTGCCTTTTCTGAGTGTGCTTTGCAAACTTCACCACGGTTTTAGGTGCTGAGATATCAGTTGCTAACAGAATGACTATTGGGAAAATATTATTTCCACTGAATTTTTTTAACTGAGTGCAATTAATTCACTTGAATTGGTTTTGTTTTTATGTGTTGGAAATCAAAATTTTAAAGGGACATTGTGCTCCACAGTTAGTCCAGTTTTTAGACATTGTAATAAGTGATATATGTGATTATCGTAAAACTGGATTTGGCAGAAGCCAGGCTGGTGTTTGGCTATACTTAGTCCCCATGAAAGGACACCATGTCGCAAGCTGGTACTAGGCAGTACTTGTGTTTTTATCATCACTTTATGAAAGTGTATTTTTACATTTTAATATCATCAATTTTCTCTTCACCCCTAAACCCTAACCCATGTCTGGTTATGATCATATACATTTATCTAAGTCGTAGAGGTCACCCGTTGCAACTTTACACCTTATCCCTGCCTAGCCAAACCCTATGCAACCCAACACCCCAACATCTCACCCTAACCCATGTCTGGTTATGATCATATACATTTATCTAAGTCGTAGAGGTCACCCGTTCCAACTTTACACCTTATCCCTGCCCAGCCAAACCCTATGCAACCCAACACCTCAACCCTAATCCTAACCCATATGTAGGTATGATCAACCAAGTGGCATAGGTCATCCCTGCCCACCCAACCCAATACCATTAACCCTACAACCCTGTCCCCTTGCTATATGCAATTCCTATCTTATCCTCATTGCCTCTCACCCCTATCTATAGTCAGTAACCCCTAGCCCTTCCCGCCTCACCCTCTTTACCCCTAGTGCAGGTGTGGTCTGGACACAACCCAACACTCAAGCTGCTTGTACCCATTGCACCCTCTTACGTTAACACCCGCCAGTATTCGGTAGTCATGTGCATAGATCTAATCTGCATTGCACAATACCCAGCACTGGTGAAGAAACTCAACATATTGAGTGTGTACTTCAAGACATTTACTTCAGTTAATATAGTATTGTAACTGGAATTATATTATATAGCTGTATTATAGGGGAATATTGTCAATGGATTGTTCATTGTGAAATGTAATCATGAAGTGAGTTACACCCAACTGTTATGCTACTCAAAAGAAGTTAAGCAATTGACTATTGTTAAGCTGTGAAGTCTTGACGGATGATTTTTTTTCTTATGAATACTTTGTCTATCTAGTTTATCTGACCAGTATAATTTTGTGTTTTACATGGCAGAATCTTGTGTTTGGACATGCAAAAACAACAAATTTTAAGGTTTTTATTATTTCCTTTTTTAAACAAAATGGCTTAATTAACATCTTTTTGTTTAAAAGATTTAAAGAATGGTCATTTGCAAAAGCATACCAATACAGTTCAATGCATATTTGATGAGGGCTTCTGCCTGGAAAACATTGGTTTATTTAATACTTGTCCTTTTCTCATGTCAACTGTTAAAGCAATACTACAGTCAGTTAGGGGAGTTAAATATTGTAACTGGCAGTTAGCCTAAGTTTTCATTTTTTGTTTTTTAAATAAATGCTGCACATTCATCCATAAAACAAGAAAGACATTCGTTCATCCTCTGTAAATCAAACTGAGGTCAGTTCAGCAGATGATATAGGAAGAGTGAGGGTCATTTTCTGAATCATGGCACCTGAGAAGTCAAACATGAAAGTGTGTACAAGGTCTGTGGGGTCAGGTCTACTTAATTTCATCTAAACTTTAGCCAACTTAATCTTGTTATTAACCATGAGGCTAATGTTTAATGTCAACATGACCATGTCATGGCTGAATGTTTGCCATGGGACCCATCTGAGTCAGGTGGAATCTTTCAGTGAAATGTCCACTTCATGCAGGATGTTGAGACAATTAGCCTGATTACCTGAAGACTAATTAACATGTAGTTTAACACTCATGATCTCAGTGTGTGGGAATTTCTTTATGCAGTAATAGAGGGTATTTGGGCATGTCTACAGTGATGTATACTACACATTGTTTGATAAGGAAATTCATGTTGGTCTGGTTGGGATGGAACTCCATTGCAGAGAGAAGTGGACATACAATTAATATACAACATTGCTGAGGAATAGGAATGGCAAGTCTTAATGGATGATCAGCTTCTTTATTGTACAATAGCCACGTTTTGATATAGATATGTACACCATTTTCAAGCATGACAAGCCAAACTGTTCAGACACAATCTAAAATTTAGAGTTATTCTTTACTTTAAGGCACAATATCACACCACACTTCTAAAAAAAATACATAATGCATTTCTGTCAATAATACTAACTATCAGCCCTCAGAGAAGCTACCATATAATTTATCCTTAAAAAATTACTTATTTAGATTACAATATTAAATTAAAAGTTCGAATGGATTAATGCAAAGTTGCATAAAATCGACCCTCGTGCCCACTACCGGCCGAACATTATTTAAAGCGAACCCCATAGAGTAATGTCTTTTGGAGCACTCTTTACGAATATCCTACGCACAACTTGTGATTGAAACCAGTTCGGCAAACACTGACAGCACCGCGATGAGACAGTGTTCGATGTACGGAGCAATCGTTTACATTCCATATATGGCAAGTGTTATCTGTTTGGAAGCTGTTCACCTCGAAGTTTCAATTATTGATTTCAGGCAAGTCGTAAGGGATAGTAAGTCTTTTATTGCATCAATAGGAAGCTTAAGTGAGTGCATTTGCCCCCAATATATATAATATAGACCAAAATATTGTCAAAAATGTGTGACATTGTGCCTTTAACCATTCAGAGCTAATTTGATTGGTGAGTCACTTAGGACATGTTTCATAACTGCTAAAATATCAAACCTTTCTGCAAATTTCTTAGTCGATTCTTCCATCTTAATGTCATGTTAAGGAGTGAGTGAGTTTGGTTTAATACTGCTTTGAAGAATATTCAGTTAGCAGTACATCCCAACGTGTCATCCTGATGTCGAAGGAAAGGCTGAAGTGATGTAGGCGTAAGGTGTTTACCACTTTCATAAAACCATGGGGCATGGCTGTGGTGCTGACAAACCCAGGACATAAGCATACCCAACTGGGATTCAAACCAACAGTTATAGGCTTCTGGCATGCACAAGGGACATAACTCTGCACAAGGACATTGACGTGCTTTAGGTGACTTGTCAAGGAGCATCATGTGTTCGTCAAAGATCAGATTATTGTAAATACTAATGACATTTTATGTTTTAAACTGCTGCATTTTCTGATTACAATGTTAAATAATCATACAATTTCTCTTCCAAACCTGGGGCGGTGGGGTAGCCTAGTGGTTAAAGCGTTGGCTCGTCACTCCGAAGACCTGGGTTCGATTCCCCACATGGGCACAATGTGTTAAGCCCATTTCTGGTGCCCCCCGCCGTGATATTGCTGGAATATTGCTAAAAGCGGCGTAAAACTAAACTCAGTCAGTCAGTCAGTCTTCCAAACCTGGAAGGCACTGTGCCTCATAGCATTCATTCACCTGATGAAGGAGTAAAGATACACCCTGAAACATGTTCCTCATAACAAAGAAGTTGACATCCATAAAATTCTCTCATGCAACACATTATTTAGCTTATGAGTTAAAATGTGTAGTTGCTGTATCTGTTCTTGAATTATCGGGAATCTAAATCTTGCAGTGTTTTACTTTCTTATTCCCTTGGATTGGATGTATCCACTGCTATACCGGTACTTCAAAACTTGGGCTATACTTTTACAACCTTGGACTATCGGTGTTTATGTCACCTACAGAACCAGACCGCTGTGTTTGCAGGACTGTCGGACACACAATCAGCTACACAATATCTTATATTGTATGTAGGATACCTATTTCCCTCTGTCAATATTTGTAAAAGGCTGGCTCCGGAAAACATGCATTTAATTCAATTTTTTTTAGTTTAAGCAATTGCTTTGCATTTAAACATCCTCTTTGAGATTATGTGATTGATTTTGAAGGACATGGTTTAAGGATGTGTTTGTTTTAGACACTATATACATATATTAGTGTCTAATTGAAACTATATAATAAAGTATGTCTGAACTGTTATCATCTAGGTTAAACTTTGAGTCTAGACAAAGCTGTATTGTAGAGTTTAGTTGGAACTATTTTCAAGGATAGTTGAAAGAGTGAGTGAGTGAGTTCCGTTTTACGCCACACTCAGCAATATTCCAGCTATATGGCAGAGGTCTGTAAATAATCGAGTCTGGGCCAGACAATCCAGTGATCAACAGCATGAGCATCGATCTGCGCAATTGGGAACTAATGACATGTGTCAACCAAGTCCGCGAGCCTGACCACCCGATCCCATTAGTACGACCAGCATGGGTTACTGAAGATCAATATTCTAACACGGACCTTCACGGGTCGATAGTTGAAAGAAATTCAATATACTGAATCGGGCAGTCCATCTCTTCAATATTGAAGCTCTCAGATTCCGGAGGCAAAATGAAGGTGAAATTATGACAAGAAAACGTGAACACAACTTGTAAATATGTTAAAATGTTAATATGATGACTGTAAAATAATTGTTTGGCAATACCTAATCATACCTGTTATGTTTACGGAATTGAATTAATTAAACTCATCACTTCTTCGTAATAAGGCTTGAAAGAGTGGTACATTTTCAGCAAACCAGATTATATTTGTTTGATGTTTCTTAGAAAGCAGCACAAATTGATTGCTGTGAAAATTTAACAGAAGTAGTGAAAACGAGTCAAATACATTATATGGGGAGCAGTTCATTTTAATGACATATAGAAAATTACACTGAGGTGATCACAGAATTCAATGACTGACACCAATAGTACTGGGGAATCATTCATACATAGAGTTGTCAACTGTTGTGGCAAGTCCCGAAAACCACCTGGAAAAATTATGAAAATTTGCAGCTGAAAAACTTGCCAAGTATTTCTGCATTAGATATTCATGGACAGAATATTGCATACCTTATCAAGAGGGCAAAATGTGTTTCAGTGTTTTACAAGTGACAAATTTAAAGGAATGTGTTTTTTCTATGAAGGTGGACGATACTGTATGGTAGAACTACAAAGGTATTTTCATTCAAGGGAATTTGAAATATTTATGTAGGAGGATGATGTGTGATTTTCATTAACATTAGGGGTGGGTATTGCAGAGAATTTTCATATTGCGATATATTGCAATGCGGAAGCATATATTGCGATATGTATTGCAATATATTGCAAGAATTATTTTTTTAACAAAAACTATTTATAATCGAGTTAATGCTTGATTATAAAGCAAAAACACAACAAAATCACTATGATTGATTTACCTTTACTAAAAACTTTGAATCATGACAAAATAAAAATGCAAGTAACATTTGGCACTAATGAAGAGGGAAAAGAACAATTCAAAAAACGGAAATATCCGAAGATTTCCGAGTGTCAGAAGTTTTCCGAATGCATGTCAAAATACCGGTTTTCGATCAGCGTATCGCAATACGTATCGTTTTCATGTCTGAACCGGTTATATTGCACAGCCCTAATTAACATCCTAATAAATGTAAATTTTTCTCTGTTTAGCATATTTTATGTTATCCTAAAATTGTCCAGGCAGCTGTTGGAAAATCAGTATCCCTACAAAATGGACAGATAAATAAAAGTCTTGTTACCTAGTTCTGATAAAAAAAGGACGAAAGAAATTATTACAACTTAGAAACAGTCTGTCTGATGTTTGGGAACTCAATTGCTATTTATTACTAAGTAGTTTCCATGGGAAATAGATTCAGCTCAGTCACTGAGAGTTGAACTGAAAGGTTTCAAGTAGACAGATGATTTATTTGCCCAAACAAGCAAAGGTGTTCCCATGGCAAGTTTCTACACACAGAGAAATGACTTGTATTGATATCCCACAAACTGATCTCCGGGGCAACCAAAACATTCGGTGATAAGGTGTCCATCTTACACGGTGAGTAACAAGTTCAGAAATATCTCTGTTCTATTTAACAGGTTTTATGTTCAGTCATCATGAATGTCTTGTCTTAAACCTGTTAGGTAAGTTTAGGAACAATAAATATTCATATTTGATATGGTTTTTTCGAGATGTATTTTAGCTTGGAGTGTTCTGTGTTATCAAACTATCGGTGTATTTAAGTTGCTGGCACTAAGATTGTACAATATGATAGGAATATGGAAATGTACCGTTATGTGATTGTTGATAGTGTATGTATCAATTGTTTCAATAGTCGCAATTAATTGTAAAAAATCTGATTTTTATTTTTTGCGTCAACTCGGTTTTAAATTAAAAATTAAAACAATCTAGTATTGATTAGCAACATGTCATCGTATCCCAATTGCATAGATCGATGCTCATGCTGTTGATCCTTGGATTGTCTGGTCCAGACTGAATTATTTACAGACGACCCCCATATAGCTGGAATATTGCTGAGTGCATTGTAAAACTAAACTCACTCACTAACTATGAAAACTGAGCACAGTATTATGGAGCAACACAATAAACCAAAAGAAGTGAACTGTCACTATTTTCCTTGTATTTTTTATCTTGTTTTAGCTTTTATGGTGTTGCTGAGTAAAGATGTCATAATTAGAACTGTCTTATGTCAACTTCATCTGTAAGAACCCTAAAAAGTGTGATGTAATCAGACGAAACTCAAACTTCAAAACTCGCCAAATCCCATGTTGAAATTCTGAATCATGTGAACTACGATGTGTGACGTCATTATTTTGCTCTGTGATAAATCTCTGTTTTACTTAATTTTACTGCCTCCAAATACCTATAGTAAAAAATGTCTTGAATTGTTACATAAAAGTTCTCATGCCAAATTTTGTTTTGATGAAAATCTCATTACTAAATTTAACTTTGGGGAATATTTTACATTTTGTACTGGAATCAATGTTAGAAATGTCACTGAGGTGGAATGGCACTACTCACCACTACTCGTTGGTGAGGTAGCCGGGGCGGTGGGGTAGCCTAGTGATTAAAGCGTTGGCTTGTCACGGCGAAGACCCGGGTTTGAATCCCCACATGGGTACAATGTGTGAAGCCCATTTATGGTGTCCCCCGCCGTGATGTTGCTGGAATATTGCTAAAAGCGGCATACAGCCAAACTCAGTCAGTCAGTGGTGGGGTAGCCTAATGGTTAAAGCGTTCACTCATCACACTGAAGGCCTAGTTTCGATTCCCCACATGGGTACTATGTGTGAAGCCCATTTCTGGTGTCCCCATGATATTGCTGGAATATTACTAAAAGCGTGGTAAAACCATACTCACTCACTCTGTGACTGAGTGTTATGTATGAACATGACCAGATGAAAGCACATAATGGAGTATGTTAGGATCAAGCGACACTGGAGAGTTGAGCTGCATTTTGTGTGGGCCTTTAAATGTGTTGTCAATAATTAATATTTCACATTGGTATTCAGTGACAGCTGGGTATCGACTGAGAAAATCTGTTCACGACCAACTTCTGTATATTTTTGCTTAACATGTTTTCACTGTTCAATCCATAAGATCACCTATACTGAATGTTTATTTATGCTGGGACAAGGTTCTGAAAGCAGTTTACAACACATTGATTATCATTTGTCCATGCATTGTTCTGTCAGCTGGTGTAGAATTAGTAGATATTTAGTATGTTACTAATGTTATCCTTAGGAGTGAGGGAGTTTGGTTTTATGCTGCTTTTAGCCATATTCCAGCAATATCATGGCAGTCAACACCAGAAAAGGGCATCACACATTGTACCCATGTCTGGAATCAAACCCGGGTCTTCAGCGTGACGAGTAGACGCTTTAACCATTAGGCTACCCCACCGCTCGGTTATCTTAAGGATATTTTACCAGGAATCCCTGATAGAAAAAATAGCATCTACCTAATTTATCTTTGAATGTTGAATGTGAATTTGGTTTTTGTTGCTTGTTAACTCTGTTGACTGTATTGTATTAAATGCATATGATGTATAATATATTTTAAAATATTTTACAACAAATAAAGAGAAAGACACTAACACATGGAAGAGAAAATTCAGTAGTGAAAATACATCGAAAATCATAATTTCATTAATGCCTGCCATTTTCCATGATTATGTTTTTTCACTTATTTTGCTCAACTGAAAAGTACAAGTATGTCAAAAACGTTCTGAAAGTGAACTTCCTTTTGTTTCAAGATTGATATAATGGCTGCAGAGTATTGCAATACATATTATTCATATATTCAATATTTGTTATTCATTGATAACTGAAAAGACTAGATTTCAAAGTAGTCTAAATAGCAGAAAGAATAGCTTTTAATGTTCCTGATTCAGTCATGGTAATATATCTCAGCCTAACCTATAATATCCAGAGTCTTGCCATTCAACAAGTGTTGTATAATCTACCATATGTTTCAAAAGGGATTCTTATACCTTTCCATAATACACAAATCTGATTCTATTAATATTGCAATCATATGTTTAATTATATCTAAATAATCCTATGTAAAGTTGAGTAGTGTATATTTTTATCAAGTACATGTGTACACAGTTACACATTCCATAAATACTCAAACTGATTCTAGAAATATGTCAAATATATGTTTAATTATATCTGAATAATCCTATGTGAAGTTGAGTAGTGCATTTTTTATCAAGAAATTATGTACACAGTAATCATTATCGATGATGTTTGTATTGCTGTTCCGTTAACATCAAGTGAATATGTGTGAACCTATGATGGCTGTACGTCAGGGCTGAGGCAGTGTTATCAAAGTCGTCCTCACATCCCTGTGTCCCCGATGTCACAGGCCATACCAGACTCGGATGATACTTGTTTAATCTTCATGTTTATTCAACCTCAAACACAGTTTCTTTTATAATGATATTGTTTGCTCTCCATGAAAATTTGTCAGATCAGAGAAGGGGTCTTTACAACCACTTTTACAATGACAGACTGTGTTGTACTTTGTCGACTGTGTTCGGGACATTGTAGATACACTATTAGTGGTAATGGAGAACCATATTAAGGACAGTTGGACGGTCGGATCCGTGTTCCATCCTAATTTGACTCCACACCTGTGGGTTAGGTGTTTGCAGGTAAAACCACACCTTGTTCTGTGTCATGTCAGTGTGACAAGCTGCAAGTTTCTTTGCATATTGCATTCTGTTCTTCCCAAGTGTTATTTGGCTTGCTTTAAGGACTAAGACATGACGATGTGCAAGCTTGACAAGGCACCAGTGTTTATCAACAAGGATAAAACTGGTCACACAGCATGTTTAGTGTCAGTTTATTACTTGAATTGTGACATTTTTGCCTGGATATTTTGAGGGATAAGTGGTTGAAAAAGATTTCAGTAGGTAAGCATGTCATCCTACCAGACTAGAAACAAGTGTTTAGGTTTGATCAGGTTTTTGCAGAGTTGTCTTTTCATTTCTTTGGTTTGGTGGTGGTTACTCTGCACTGAGAGATGATGTATTTTTCTAATGTGTAAGAATAATACTCTTCTAAAAATGTTAGTTTTGTAACAGTCTGTGAGTGAGTTTAGTGTTATGCCGCTTTTAGCAATATTTCAGCAATATTTCAGCAATATCACAGCAGGGGGACACCAGAAATGGGCTTCACAGATTCTATCCATTTGGGAATCAGATCCGTCCCTTTGGCATGACGAGCAAACGTTTTAACCCTTGGTACCCCACCGTCCCATCTCTTGTAACAAGACTGAAAGTATAGTGAGCACATATTCTAATCTCAGTCTTATCTACTTTGTTTCAAT
The DNA here is from genome assembly GCF_003918875.1 of Haliotis rubra. Lineage (NCBI taxonomy): Eukaryota > Metazoa > Mollusca > Gastropoda > Lepetellida > Haliotidae > Haliotis > Haliotis rubra. The sequence goes on from NW_025767054.1 coordinate 561,487, forward strand.
GACATATTACACTGTTAGTTCAAGTAGACATTCTGTTTGTCTCCTTTCCTACAGTACTTTGGCAGTAAAACTGTTTCATCTCCAGACATTAAGGGGCCCTGGTGAATAATTTGAAGAAAATCACTGTGTAGAGTTGCAGCCTGTGGTCCTGTGATCATGGATTTGAATACCAGTCGGCCCCAGTAATGTTTCTTCATTTTGTCTGCATAATTCTTGAGTGCTATGTGGTGAGGGGTTGATGCTTCATGTTGGACTTTCCTTGCTCATCGAGCCAAAACACTGTGATATATCGGGTGTACTGTGATATATCGGGTGTACTGTGATATATCGGGTACACTGTGATATATCGGGTACACTGTGATATATCGGGTGTACTGTGATATATCGGGTACACTGTGATATATCGGTGTACTGTGATATATCGGGTACACTGTGATATATCGGGTGTACTGTGATATATCGGGTGTACTGTGATATATCGGGTACACTGTGATATATCGGGTACACTGTGATATATCGGTGTACTGTGATATATTGGGTACACTGTGATATATCGGGTACACTGTGATATATCGGGTGTACTGTGATATATTGGGTACACTGTGATATATCGGGTACACTGTGATATATCGGGTGTACTGTGATATATCGGGTACACTGTGATATATCGGGGTGTACTGTGATATATCGGGTACACTGTGATATATCGGGTGTACTGTGATATATTGGGTACACTGTGATATATCGGGTACACTGATATATCGGGTACACTGTGATATATCGGGTACACTGATATATCGGGTACACTGTGATATATTGGGTGTACTGTGATATATCGGGTACACTGTGATATATCGGGTGTACTGTGATATATCGGGTGTACTGTGATATATCGGGTACACTGTGATATATCGGGTACACTGTGATATATCAGGTGTACTGTTCAAAGCTGCTTTAAAATAAATTCACTCACACTTGTTATATACAGTTAGGTTCATAATTATTGAGAATCCCATGAATGTTACTAAAAAGCATTATAATGAGTGAAATCTGAAATTACTCAGTATTCAATACTTGTACATACCCTGTGGGTTTCTGCAGGAATGAAATTAATATTTTATCAGATCCCCAAGCACTTTCCATGCACAGTCTAATGCGGTAGGCATACTCCCTATCAGAGAGGTTAGAGTTTCATGGGGGATACTCGTCCCAATATCGCACTACCCTCTCTTAATTTCTTCAAGTTTGGTGAGTCCCTTTTGGTTGACATTCTCCTTCATCATTCCCCAAATGTTCTCAATGGGATTCAGATTCGGGCTGTAGCTGCCAGCTGGGAAATGGGAGCAATGTCCGTTTTTCTCTTGGAACCACTGTTTAGAGTGCTTTGCCGTGTGTTTTGGGTCATATAATACCCACAAAGATCCAGGTTAGAATTGGTCTTCAGCAAACCATGCTTGTCATAAAAGGGATTGGGTGTTCAGGCTCACTGACTTATTGGACACTTGTCATTGTATCCCATTTGTGTAGATCAGTGCTCATGATGTTGATCACTGGCTTGTTTGGTCCAGACTTGATTATTTACAGACTGCTGGTACATTGCTAGAATATCGCTGAGTGCTGCGTTAAACAACAAACCACCAACAACTGGTTATATCCTCCGTTCCAGTAAACATTCTGTTGGGGTCGCATATTACTTTGTCAGTCACACTGCTTGACCTTGTTCTTCATACACAAATGCCCATTGTCAGTGGTGCAGAGTTGTGTCCCTTGGATTCAAGGATCCATTGATGGTCTCTTCCAAAATGTTCTCAATGGTTATCCTTTGACTGTCAGCACCCAACCCATGGTTAAGGTTTCACCAAAGTCATAATTCAGAATTTACTTCAGTTTGTTTTGTATTTATAGAGGGGTTAACATAAAAAGTATGTGCACTGTGTAAATCTGGGGACAGCCTTGTGTTTAAAGCATTCGCTCGTCAGGATGAAGAGTTTGATTCCACAAATGGGTACAATGTGTGATGTCATTATCTGGTCTCCCCTGTCATGATGTTGCTTGAATATTGCTGAAAGTGACATAAAACCATACTAACTCACTCTCTCACTCACTGTGTAAATCAGCACAGTGAGTGAGTGAGTTTAGTTTTACGCCGCACTCAGCAATATTCGAGCAATATGGCGGTGGTCTGTAAATAATCGAGTCTGGACCAGACAATCCAGTGATCAACAGCATTAGCATCGATCTGCGCAATTGGGAACCGATGACATGTGTCAACCAAGTCAGCGAAACTGACCACCCGATCCAGTTAGTCACCTCTTACGACAAGATAGTCGCCTTTTTATGGCAAGCACATGGGTTGCTGAAGACCTATTCTGCCCCGGATCTTCACGGGTCGAGTGAGTGAGTGAGTGAGGTTAGCCTTGTGTTTAAAGCATTCGCTCGTCAGGATGAAGAGTTTGATTCCACAGATGGGTACAATGTGTGATGTCATTATCTGGTCTCCCCTGTCGTGATGTTGCTTGAATATTGCTGAAAGTGACATAAAACCATACTAACTCACTCTCTCACTCACTGTGTAAATCAGCACAGTGAGTGAGTGAGTTTAGTTTTATGCCGCACTCAGCAATATTCCAGCAATATGGCGGTGGTCTGTAAATAATCGAGTCTGGACCAGACAATCCAGTGATCAACAGCATGAGCATCGATCTGCGCAATTGGGAACCGATGACATCTGTCAACCAAGTCAGCGAGCCTGACCACCGATCCCGTTAGTCGCCTCTTACGACAAGCATAGTTGCCTTTTGTGGCAAGCATGGGTAAATCAGCACAGCAATGAGAAAGCATCACATTGCTCTGCAGACTATGGTGATGTCTTTCGGTCACCAGAACGTCGCAGATACTCACCACTGATTCTGGTTAGCTGTCCTTGTTACACTCAAGAAACTGGTTATCAATGTTTACAAACTGGAAAAATTGGATTGCTTTTGGATATTAAATTACCCTTGGCAAACCTCAGAAATGTCATCTTTTTAGTGGTAGTGTTGATATATTTGATATCGACAAACACTTTGGTTTTTATATGCATCAACAACATATTTATTTATGCTGACTAAAACTAAACCACATTCACTCAGTTACTTACATATTTCTTCTATGAAGGGCTTACAATATACTTCCATCTGACCCACCCTGGGTAGTGTGCCCCACTCTCCATGCCTGACCCCCTTCTTAGTCTGACTACACTTTATTCCTGACCCACCCTGGGTAGTGTGCCCCACTCTCCATGCCTGACCCTCCTCTTAGTCTGTCTACACTTTATTCCTGACCCACCCTGGGTAGTGTGCCCCACTCTCCATGCCTGACCCTCCTCTTAGTCTGTCTACACTTTATTCCTGAGCCACCCTGGGTAGTGTGCCCCACTCTCCATGCCTGCCCCTCCTCTGTCTCCCTTCTGATTAGTCTGACTAGACTTTATTCCTAACCCACCCTGGGTAGTGTGCCCTCATCAATGCCTGACTCTCCTATTAGTCTGACTAGACTTTAAGCCTAACCCACCCTGGGTAGTGTGCCTTCCATCAATGCCTGACTCCCCTATTAGCCTGACTAGACTTTAAGCCTAACCCACCCTGGGTGGTGTGCCCTCCATCAATGCCTGACTCCCCCCTATTAGCCTGACTAGACTTTAAGCCTAACCCACCCTGGGTAGTGTGCCCTCCATCAATGCCTGACTCCCCTATTATCCTGACTAGACTTTAAGCCTAACCCACCCTGGGTAGTGTGCCCTCCATCAATGCCTGACTCCCCCTATTAGTCTGACTTATGCCTGATCCACCAAGGGTAGTCTAACCAGACTTCATGCCAGACCCACTCTCCATGCCTGACCCTACCAAGGATAGGGGTGCGTGTGGATATACAATCTGCAGAACTAACGGAAAAGCTTTAGACAAGCTCATCTGTCAACATATTGTTGGCCTAGGAAGCATAGGGACTGTCGGGTCTCGCAATACCCTCTTTTGAGTGGAGCCGTCACTTTGGCAAATACAATCAATGTTTACTCGATGATTAATCATTTATGTTGACACATAAGAAATCCTTCCAAAAGTCTGTGCACTTGGCAGTGAGGAAAGGGTGGTAGGGTTTAGGGTGCGGCTGGGGTTACTGATCATGTGGTCTGCTATTTTCCCGCCCAAATCACTTATCTCTCGGGCAAAGTCCGTTCTTACCCCTCTACCAACACACTTGAGGTTTAAATCAGTTGGCCCAGATTACGTTGTTGGTCCATTCAGGAGCCGGGTGGAGAGAAGAGGGAAGACATAATACACACCCAGTCAGATTGAGACCATCACAGGGCAAGCATGGCCACAAAGAACTGCTCAGTCAGGGTAGGACGCTTGCTATTCACAGTCTCATTCACGGCTTCCTCAAGCTTTCACACCTAGCCCTGACTCCATGCATTCTGCCATATGGAGAGTATTCAAGTATGTGTGCATGCATTCAAATGGGCTGTCGTGCGTTAATGTCTCCTGATTGGTATTCAAGTCTTCATCAGGCGAAGATTAGTCGGTATAATGATACACATTATTTGGACTGTATGGAGGCCATGTGCAAGGATGTGTACTCTCTCCTTCTCTTACCACCTGGAATTGGTTGATAGTCACCTGCTCAGGTATAGCTTGTCGTTCTAGTCTTATCTACTGACATATTGCTATTGATTATTGATGTGGGAATTAATCTGCAAGTCATTGTGAACCTCCACCACGTGGCGTCGAGCTGAATCTGATGAGCAGTACAACCTGCCACACTGCTGCCAATATGTATTTCAGGATACACAGCTTGTTTTAATCAGGTTGGTCTGGCCACATTGGGTTTAAAGGTGTCGGGTATGTGGATTAAAAATGTTATTTGTTTGTATATTCTAATAATGGATGTTTTTTTAACAGTTTTGATCTTGTTAAATAAATATATTTTTGTAGTTTTAAATACTATGCTGGTTGCTGGGATAACATTCATTTTTTACATCAGTCTGGGGAATGAAATTTATTAAAATATATTCATTATTGTAGGAAAGTCATAAAAAAATTAATATTTGTTAAAAATATGTATTCTTTAAAGACTAACATAATGCTTCTTCCTTTGCATGATGAGGAAATTAAGTAAAAATTTTAAAGTAGATTTTACAAATATTTTAATTTGAAATTTAAGCAAGGAGAGATAAATATTTAAACAAAATAGATGTAATTCAGTAAATGTACATTCATGGAAATTGCCATGACTAGTGGAAGGTATAATTAAAGACAAGGACAGACACTCTGCGACATATGTACAAACTGAGTAATTGATGTGATACAAGCTACATGCTGTGCATTAAATTGTGTGGGAGTTGAAAAGAACAGTTCCCGCACTTCCATCAAACGGTTGTCCTGAATACCGCATGACTAATGTTATTGTGTGTGTGGCAAGAGTGAAAGAAGCTGATGTGTTCTATTGGTGTATCCGGCATGCTCCCTCTGAATGTGTCCATCAGACTGTATTAACCACTGTGGTTCTTTGCTTTGTAGTCATTCTTTGATTCCATACCCCTAGTGATTTAGGTAGAAACATTGTGCTTGTTTTAACAAACTGTTGCCATGTAATTCCAAACTATGGATTCAAAAGCGGTGGTTGTTTTTTATGGGATGATTTAGATAGTTACCGGGTATACTTTTTTAATCTATTTGTTTGTAAAATTGTGTAGGAATTTTTGGTCATTTGGTTTCTGATTTTTTCCTACTGTATCTGATTTTCGAAACATCCATTTCTTTCATATCACTATGTGAGGTGAGGTGAAAGTGGGTTTAACGTCATGCTTGAGAACATTTCGCTCATATGACGCAGTGAAGCATGAATACCCCACTCAGACACATTATACTGACTCCGAGCCGACCAGTCCTTGTTGTACCCATTAATGCCGAGCGCCAGGCAGGGACCAACAAGTACCATATTTTAACGTCTTTTGGTATGGCACGGTCGGGGATCGAACCCGCGACCTTCCGCTCTCTGGGCGGACGCTCTAACCACTACACCATGGAGGCGGTCTCATATCACTATGTAGTCTGTCAGTGTGACAGAGTAGATTTAAGTAATATGAAGTATGAGGCTTGAGTAGAATATTCATGCAACCAGCATTATGGTGAGCTAGTATATTTTAACCAATTAAGACCATTTAACAAATTTTAACATTTAACAAAATATAATATAGACCTGTATGTTAACATATTCATATATAACTCAATAAAGAAATGCTCAAAATGAATAGGCATCAGCACTATCGTGTTGCTGTCTGTATTATGATAATTTGAAGGTTCACTCACATATATGAAATCAAGAAAAAACATGTAGCAGGTTGTTCAAGTTTGGTTGACAAGATTATTAAAAAAGGGCTTTATATTATCGATGATGTGGGTGAGAAAAATTATTCCTTGTGACATATGGTGATATTCTCTGCCATCTTTGTAAGATGATGCCCAATACAGTCACTATGCCGGGAATTGAATATCTATACTATACAGTCTTTTGCTGCTACCATACATGGTGGGATCACAGTTTCATATTTACGCGTCTGCCACACGATGTGTTGGTCACATGGCAAACAAGTGAATGTTTGCTGATAATCATAAGTGGCCACATCTGTCCGTTCTGAAATCATAAAAGTTTACAGCCTCTGTTTTCGATGACATACCATGTGTCCTAGTACATGTAGCTCCACTCAGACTTCAGTCTCCTCGTGCCAGGCTACAAGCTTGTCATACTTACTATTTCTGGTAAATTTTTACTTGACTTAACGTCATTTCCTACATGTGTGTCTAGACCGGACTGACTTTATGTAGAGTTACGTTGGGAATGTGGGATATGTTGTTCAATGATCGGGATACATTAGGTATATTTTATCAGGTCTGCTTTAGGAGAAATATATTATGTCCAGTCATATCTCTATTATTGCACTGAGGCTGAAAATATAATGTCAGTGCTCTGAAATAAGGTCGTCCTATTTAAGTAGGTTTTTCTGCAGGTGTTTAATCTTTAGAGATTGGTAAGTAAGTCCATGTATTGTAGTTGTAGGTCAAAACCATGTTGGTAGTGTGGGTAATTTGGGCCACGAAAGGTTTTATACATTTATATTAATCTATGTCAGACAGATGTAAATTTGTTGATCAAAATATATTCATTATTCTATCTTCTGATTCTAATTTCTGCTTGAGTCATTTTAAAATACAAATGTCCAGTATTTTGGGCTTATTATTACCAGCAAGGGCAGGTAACTCTGCAGATGCCTTAGTGGCCTGGCTGTGTGAATTTTACTGAGTAGAGATCCTTATTTTGTGTATACTACACATGTTGCTTTTAGCAATATTCCAGCAATATCACGTCATGGGACACCCAGAAATGGGCTTCACACATTGTACCGATTTTGGGATTCAAACCTTGGTTTATGCGGGACGAGTGAAAGCTTTAACCACTGGGCTCCACTGCCCCTATTCATTGTCAACATTCAACTCTTTACTGTACTTCTTCATTCAACAGGGTAGTATACTTCATAGATCTGGGTTCAGTTCCCATATAGGTTTTTAATGTGATATTGTTGGAATATTGCTAAAAGCAGTGAAAGCTTCCTACTCACTCACTCTTACATTCATCACCGTTTACATTATTGCTTCAACCAAGGCTATAAAATGCTTCAACATTCCAAACCCAGTTACTGATTATGTGTTTGTAAATATCAACGAAAGGAGAACATTTATCCGGGGATTCTAGTTCATTCCAGTTTATTGCAGTTCATCTTTTTCTGGTTTTGCCACCACCTCACCCATGCTTTGTGATTTCACCGACTGAAAACATTGGAGGCCTGCATCACTCAACATTCCTCTCATGCTCACACTTGAATACTTCTAGAGAGACATGCCATGACAGATAAACTATAAGAAAAGGGAAGAATCAGATGGTCCTATACACCTGAAATACTGGTCAAACCTTCAATCTGATTCACTCATTCATTCATTCCATCGAATATTTCATGTTTTTCTTTGTATTTTCCAGGATTTTCCGAAGGTGTCAGTGGATCTGAATGGGACCTTGGTGACAATATCAGCCTCCAGCATGAAATCAACAGGCTGCGTCAGGAGGCCACACGACTCCAGACTGAGGCTCAACACTGGAAATCAGTAGCAGGACAACTGGTTAGTTGTTTAGTCTGGTCCAGCTTGCCTGAATATCATTGTCAGTTTGTTATACCCTTTCGTGTGGTTTGCAGTGTACTGGATGATTGCTTACATTTTTCATATACGCTGGTGTGGTGGCGTAGCCTTGTGGTTCAGGCGTTTGCTCGTCACATCGAAGATCCAGGTTCAATTCCCACATGGGTACAATGTATGAAGCCCCTTTCTAGTGTCCATCGCCGTGATATTGCTGGAATATTGCTAAAAGGGGTGTAAAAGTAGACTCACTTACTCATATAACACTGTCGAAATATGTCTATCGGATTAGTTCAGCAAGGTTTAGCCTCTGGTCACCAAGTCCAGAAACTGAACAAAATCTGAAAAAACTTCTTTTATCAGAACCAGTAGTTAGAAATTATTAGTCAACTTATTTCATCCATCCCACTATGTCTTAAGATGGACTATATATACCACTGCTTGTGGATCCTTCAGACCAAATTGGCTCCCATTGCCTGTATGTAAATTGTCTGTTTTTGATAACTAATGAATGAAGAAAAATTAAACTCGCTCAATGCACAGCATTTCACCTTCTGAACTGCTTTGTTTCTATCAAACTGTCAATCACTGATTTGTGTGGTCCAGGTTCAATTCCTATCAATATCATTTACTTTAACATAGAATTTACCAGTGAGTGGGACCGCCTCCATGGTGTAGTGGTTAGAGCGTCCGCCCGGAGAGCGGAAGGTCGCGGGTTTGATCCCCGACCGCGTCATACCAACAGACGTTAAAATATGGTACTTGTTGGTCCCTGCCTGGCGCTCAGCATTATTGGGTACAACAAGGACTGGTCGGCTCGGAGTCAGTATAATGTGTCTGAGTGGGGTATTCATGCTTCACTGCGGCATGGTATCTCAGTGGGCTAGCACTATAAAACCAGCTTAAGTCTGGGCTAGTACAAGCAGCCACACATACACATACACACGCATGCACGAGCGAAATATTCTCAAGCACGACGTTAAACCCAATTTCACCTCACCTCACCAGTGAGTGGGTATGGTTTTATGATGCTTGTAGCAATATTCCAGCAATATCACGGCGGGGAAACACACATTGTACCCATGTGGGGAATTGAACTCGGGTCTTCACTGTGTTGAGCGGACACTTTAACCACTAGACTACCCCACCATTAGACTACCCCACCCCAGAATTTACTAACTGTGGATGAACATCTTCTTAACAGGCCCCTGATCCAGGAATTAAAGTGAGGTGATCGTAACTTCCATAACTTTAAGTAATCTCACTAATCATAGTGCTAAAAATGCTTCACGGAACAGGACATCTGTATTCTGCTTCATCTGATCTACTCTTGCACCTAGTTGACTTCGGCCACATGAATGTGAAATTCACAAGATGTGCCAAATTCCGTGAGGATGTTTTGTGGATCCATGTCCACGCCCCGGCATATTGTCCATATTATTGATACAGCATCCTGGACTTTGTTACAGTTGTTGGTGTAGCTCACTACATGTGTCACAGATGGTGGGTGTGGCAATGTTCCCACAGTCACATGAACACATGTCTCTAACAGTGTCAGTGCAGTTTACACAGTATCATCACACACAGGCTCCACCAGCTTTACTCGTATACATGTGCTGGAATCAAGTCCTTTGACATCATTGTGATAAGGGTATCTTCCTTTAAGTCTTCAGCCATATTTATGATTATGGGTAGACCACTGAATATGGATTTACATCAGTTGTTTTATTTTTCTGATTTGTTCGAAAATGGATATATGGATATAATTTCTTTCATGTTAGTGTATACATGATGGTAATCTGTAATGTCTGATACATATACTACTCACACTTTGCTAAGGATCACAAAAATTCCCAAATTTACTTAAACATAGATTTATAATTTGAAATTGTATCCATTTAAAACTGGATAAATAACCCCTCTTTAGGCAAACAGTCACTTTAAGCTAACCTTATGCACTTGATACATGAGTATCCATAAAACTGGCACCAATCAACCATTTTGCAAATCATGGAACGAGTCATTGACAAGTACACAACACCTGTCAATAGCAGGTATGGGATCCACAAGATGCAGCGACATACTAAAACCTAGGATCCATGCTTACAATAAGCTTAGATATTTAAACCAAATTAGACCCCACATCATAGTTTTCTCTTCAATCAATGATTTGATCCTTAGCAAAGTGTGAATAGTATAGTTAATCTTTTATGGCATGACAGATTGTTTTTGGTCATATGACAGAACTGGGTGTTCTTTAAGTTTGTTTATGGAGTATAGTAGAGATATTAATTATTGATGGGGTACCTCTCCGATGTTCGGGTATATAGTAGGGTAGTTCTGTGTTTCTCTCATCATGGCCCAGACTTACATGCATCATCTGCAGATGCACATTGTCAAGGCTGTTCTCTCTGTTCTGCTGGTTTTTGATATAAACTGTATCCCCTTGCAGGGAAGGATAATAATATCTATCTAACAGCACTATCTTGATTTGACCTTGCTGATCAAAACTACATTGTAGTTTATTCTCAACAAGATTTTGAACTTCTTTTCTTTTTTTTTTCCTTTTTGTTGTTGAAAATACTCTTCAATAACGTCAAACTTCATGCTGCAAAATTAATGAATTTCAGTGTAACACTGATGTTTTGTCAGTTGCAATTTGGTTTGTGGAATACCGTGGTAACAGACATGCTCACTTGTTGGCACTATAATGAGGAAAAGTCCCATCTCTGTAACACAAATACGTGCCTATCTCCCATGGAGAAACTTAACACTTATCACCTGTGTGGCTGGACATATGCTGTGTTTGCAGGTAAGGTAATTACCTGTGTTATCCTGTAACTCTGGGTAGCTTAGAAACATGACTAGGACGATTCGTGATAACAGCATAGTTGGACACAAACGTTGGCAAGGTGTGTCTCCTACTTTCATTAAGTTTGTGTGTGTGGTGACAGGCCGCCGTGTTTGTAATATGTAGGAAACCACGGAGATAAACCATGCCCCAGCCAATGTGTAGGGCCCCTTGATAGCACACCAACACTGAACAAACAATCGGCATCGACTCGCCGAGAATTAGCTGAACTACGTCGACACTATGACATGTTGCAACACGACCATCACACGTGTAATTCAACGCGATCGACAAATTAGCGCAGTGTTTATTTAGTCTCTGTTAGCTTTTCTTGTGATGAAGTTGGTACAGTCAATTTCACAGTTTCGATCCTGAAATGATAGGTGATTCATATATTAAATGTAGATTTTGCATTGTGATCATAATAGCTTGGGAGCAAACAATTTTTTATCAGATTTCAAATTGCTTGTGTCATTGCAGCCTTTGTCAAATTGATTAGCTTTTAGGGTCAATAAAATACCTTGCACATTGTCTGTGACATTTATTAAAACCATGTTTGATTGTTAAATATTTAAATGTGTTGTGTACTTTGTATGTTCTACAGAGTATTGAAGACTTGTTTGCATTGTGCCTTGAAGTGTAGTACTGTAGATTAGACTGGGTCAAAGTGGTGTTTCTTGTAATCAATAGTGGTTATATACTGAGTATAGTATTGTGATTAGCCAAATAAATGATTAACATTGAGACTTGAGGATCTATTTGTTTGACTTTCCATTATTGTCCTGATCAAATGCTTATACAAAAGGCTCATGCCATGACTTGTTGAGCGAAAGACTGGTGTGTATGTTCAGCATTCAGTGTACACGTGGATTTCTGTGTTTTCATGTCACAGACCAACTGTACTTGAAGGTTTTTTTATGTTTGTTGGAATTCACATGATCAAAGCAATGCACGTCCATCTTGATCTCATACATGACGTAATTGTGAATTAGAATTGGATACTTTTTAGGCTGAGTTTAAGCTTTTCCTTGTGCTGTTTGTGAAACTATTTTATCCAATATAACATTTTACTCTAATATTAGAGGGTACAAGTGGTGCAGAATTTCTGCTGTTGGCATGGAAACACCCTGTTTGAGTCTTTGAATGGCATTTAGAAGTGATACATTTAAAGGGTAGGATTTTATGGATGTCAGCTTCTTCTTATGAGGAACACAGTGTTTGGGGTTCATTCTTACTCCTTCATAATTTACCTATTCCTCAGGAGTTTACATCAGGGGTGGAAATAACTTTAAAATTGTTAGTGTACTCCGGTACAGTGGCACATGTAAAATCACTTGCCCTAATAATTTGTCCACAATACCGGCTGTTTTCTTGTTGATTTTTTAAATAAACAACATAATTAACATTGGAATATCAACTGGACACCGGTACAGTGTGATATACAAATTTGCTTGCCCGACAGAAAAAAACACTGGACTCGGGCGTCAGGCAATGGGTTGTTTCCACCCCTGTTACATCCATAAAAATTTCTCTCCCCTCCCCTTTTACATCATCTTTAGATTATAAATAGAAGTCAATTTGCATGTATAAGGCATGGTCATAATTTAATACATTTTAATGATTTGGTGATTTTTGGAATGTTAGCCGTTGGTGCACGAATAAGACAACCAAAGTGTCAGCAGTTTCAAGTCTTATTTAGCATTTGTATTAAAACTTTCTTTGTTGGGATATTTATCAAGTCCAAGGAGGTTCGAGATAAGTCGTCACACGTTGGTGACATGGGATTCGCTGCTAGTGGTTGTTGCATAAGTATGTGTCCTATCTCGCTGTGGTGTCTGGGTGCCACAACGCCCATGTCCTCCATATAACCCACTTTTTGCCTTATCTGCTGATAAAAGAACTTAATCCCTCCATGAATCTGTTTGGATGATAAGGGGCACCTGATCAAAACGTAGACACATTTATCTTGCCGGACGTCCATGTTGCTAAGATTGGAAAGAATTTTGCTCCAACTTTGAAGCAAGGTTATCAATCTTGAGTTGGCGTGGCGTTAGTGCCGGCCTCAATGTGGGAAGGACAGGTCTCGTACGACTCTCAGAGTGACACCAAGCTTGCTGAACGATTGCTCTCATATTCACGACTTTTATTTGACTTTGATTTCGGAACTATGTGGATCTTTTCTTCGCAGTGCCACCCATGAAAGATTCTACTTATATCAACAAATTGGGACAGCTTACAAACCTGTATGGAGACCATGACATTCATTTCATGAGGTGCATTTTCTCATGGAGTGCTCCTTCACTCTACCTCCTTTCTAATTGGTTAATTTGAAACCTGGCAGCCATCTTGTCTATGTGTGTGATTGGCCAACTTTCCAGTGCACTTAGAGACTTGGGTTGAGGCAGCAGGAATTGATTATTAGCTTTTGCTCATCGAGTGTCAAAGTTAATTGTTTAATACAGACCTGGATGTAATCCGATCTACTGAGTCTACTTTTGGTGATTGATCTGTTGTTTCGTTGGGACTTGCATCACACTTGTATTCCTGCTGTGAATATTCTCACCTGGACAACTTCTAGAGTGTATTCTGAAACTTAACTCTTTCTTCCAGGATGAACATACTGGGGAAATACGAATTTTACACCATTGTCTTATACGATTTATAAAGATTTAAGTAGAAGTAGTTGCAATGGTTTTTTTTATTTTGATCTCATTGACCTCTAGCATGTCATTGCAAAACTTTCATATATGATCAAATGTAGTATAGAAAATAGGTAATTAATGGATGATGTATTTTGATTTTCAAACCATGAAAAAAAAAGCCAAGTAGTATCCTAAAACAATGTCGTTAATCGCTATATCCTGTGTTTTGTTAATATCAAGCTGGTGTCTACTTTCAGAGCCAAGGAGGGACAAGCAATGAACAGTTTGAAGCCAGCAATGCTGAAATCATCCAGCTTCGCGACAGAGCCAAGGTATGTGTATACACTTGTTCTTATCTGATGAGAACTGTAACAAGATGTTACTATGTTGCCTTGTTGTAATGGAGGAACCGACCCAGGACATGGTCACCATTACCCTCAAAGGAAAAGAACTGTTGAACATATACCACATTTATCCAGATATATCTGGTCGCATGTGGTTCACTTCTTACCTGAAGTGTAAATCCATATGCTTTCCAGTTGTAATTTCAATTCCCAGGAAAGTATATAGCCCACGCTGCCTACAGGCGCTAGAAGGTTTGTTATTTTCACACCATATCGGGTACTCATTTCCTGCAAACCATAAGCACTTTTGATTGAAAGTATGTCTATTTCAAGTGGTTCTTGTTTCAAAAGCAGTTTTAGTTTGATGAGGCAATGTTTTGAGGCATGGACAAGACTAAAATGATATACAAAAGATATTTGCAAAATAATATTCTGATTTTTATATTAGAGATTAATCGGACCATTTTGTAATTTACTTGCCTGCTTCTTGGCATTGTGGCAGAGATAATCAAGAAGTACAACTGATAAGGCCTAAACATAGTTTATCGACCAACTCTAATCAGACATGGGAAAAGAGAGTATCTTGTTTGTTTTCTCTTTTGATGACGCACACAGCACTTTGAAGGAAGAAGTCAAGTGGTGGGTTGTACTTTTCCTGTTAATCCTGTTTTACATGTGTATCACTTTTGCTCTAAATCCGTCTTTAACACTCGCTTGCCAATGAATATTATAAAACAGATCAATTTATTGATTATCAGCTCACACAAACTACAAATTGGTCTATCCAGGCACTTGGAAAAATGACAAATTGGATGCTTCTTAAAACCAAGTTAAATAATACAAATTCAGTTCAAACATTGATGAAACTAAAACTTTTCAGATAATAGTTACCAGGTAATTATGCCTCTTCTGCAGCGCTGTACACTCCTCACACTTTCTTTTATCACAGTGCCTACCTTTAAAGGCTGGGGATTTATTTTATGCAGCGAATACTGTATACTAGTATATATCTTTACTTGGTAAAGCTGGCTTAATCGCTTGAGAAGATAATGAACATTACATGCCCCATGTAACAGTTACACCAATTTTATGACAGAATTTTTAATCAAGACTTTTAAATCTATGATTAAGTTCATTTGATTCTCTGATATTGCAGGAACTGGAACATCAGCTGGTACAGGCTAGGGATCATCAGCAACATGAAATTGTCTCCCTTCAGGATGTACACACAGACAAGATGGCCTGCCATTAAGAAAAAACACAAACAGGAGGTGGCTGACCAAAAGAAACAAATTGCAGCACTTGAGCAACAGCTGAGTGACAGTGAGTGATAAATATTAGCTCACTATGCATGCTTTTTCACTTTACATTGTATGGCAGAGGTGTTGAGAAATCTCAATGTTAATAATATTGTTCATTATTTCTTAAGTCATCCTATTTATAGAAACAATGAAAACCTTTCACACCAAACAACATTTTTTCCAACATATTTCAATGATATTTTCAGCAATTTGTGTATAAGTTGTTGAGCTGAACCACACAAAAATAAATTCCTATCCTGAAATTATATTCCTATCCAAGTCTGAATGATGACATCAAATATATGTCAGGTCGGGACAATGACAGTGTGAGGCATGGCTCTTCCAACCTGCCTGAGGCTGACCGACCTGGACTCACTTCCGAATCTGATGTTGATGACCTGAGACGTGAACTGCAGCAGCTGCACACACAGCTGTCCAAGGTCAACACAGAGAAGAACAAGGTGAGGGTTTTGTAGGGTGTTATAGCATAGGAGTGGTGTGATATGATATGTATTGCATGAGCTGCACACAGCTGTCTCTGGTCAATACGGAGAAGAACAAGATGAGGGTGTTGTGGGATATCATGGTAGAGAAGGGAGGGATTATTATATGTATTGAAATAGGGATTTTAGTGGTGGTTGATTTTCTGCTCACGCCATGTCAGATTACATAATAATCGAAAGAGTCCTTAACCTTTTTATATTATTTTTTACGTGATTTATTATCGTTTCTCCTTATATTCATTTTTCTATCGGTCCACATGAAGTTGACATGTCACAACCAATATAATTATTACAATTATGGTTCACTATTACTACTTTCATTTTGATCGACAAACCTGTTTAGAGATGTGTTGAGACAAATCTGTTAATAACACATACCAGATCGAGACTGCAAAGCGCCACCTTGAGGGAGTGTTGGAAGAACTTCAGACTGAGGTGGGCAAGCTACAGGATGAAAGAGATGGCTATGTGGAGAAGATCACGCTCCTGGACTCAACAGTCGCAGACCAGCGGGCTGAGCTGGAGACTCTGAAGAAAGCTGATGGGGATGATGTTGTACAGTTGAAAGAAGCTCTTGAACGTGAGTCAGCTGTGTAATTTGTCAGAATAGCCCTTCAGTGATGAGAGTTTTGGTGTTGTTTCTCAGATTAAGTTTTGTTGAAGAAACATGTGCATTTTCATTGGAAATCAAAGAATATTTCCTTTAAAAAAAATTTGAGTTATATTATGATAACTCAAGTTCACAAGGAAGGTGGTGTGTGGAAGATAATTTCAAGTGTAACCACATCAGCTTTGACTAAAAACATTACAACATGTATTGAAAAGACTACGTTGTTAATTATCATGTTTGTTTATTTCAGAAGCCCTCTCAGAAAAAGGTTCCCTGGAAAAAGAGCTGGGACAGGTTGGACAATCTTTGTTTGATGCGAAACAGAGACTCTTGGAGCAGCTGGATGCAAACCATGTACTGTCAGCAGGCACTTATCTCCCCTTGGACAGTTGTCTCCCCTTGACTAACTTTGCATGCAACTATGCCAGCTGCGTTTTACTGCGTTTTTGCATGGAACTAAGTGCATTCGTATATTTGAGCTTTGTTCACTCATTGTACTACTTTCATAAGACTGTGTTTGGTACTGAAAGCTATGTCTAGGAAAAAAAGTATTTTTAGGACTGCACCCATCAAAATCAATTTTTTGGGTCGGAGACCATACACCTTTGTATGGTATCTCATCTCTGATTTGATGCTGTTCCTAGTTTCCTTCATGTAGTTATGCAGAGATTTGCTTGAAATGTATGTAAGGCAGTCTCAGACTGAAGCTAATGTTAATGACAAAACTTACTGCAGTATTTCTGTTGTTAGTCTGAACTAACTGTTGACAAGAAGACGAAGCATGGTTTGCATCTGGATCTGCCTAACAAGAGCCCTGTAAATGTAGTGATAGTTAGTTTCTGTGTTCTGATGTAGAAGATAAAGTCGTTGTTGCATGTACATTCTGCCTCACACATGACCTGATACTGCTGTTGCAGCATGCCTGTCTGCACTGTTGATCAGTGAGTTATCTCCCCTCTTTGCATGCCATACATTGACTGTGGCATAAATACTGAAATAAAATTGGCATTAGAAAAATTAATGAAAGAAAGTTATACCTCATATTGTTTGTGTTGAATTTTTTAAATCCTTTTATGTTTCAATATGAGTCTTTGTTTTTTGTATCAGAAACACATATGAAAATATTACAATTGATCGTTAGCAATTCATGGTTTAAGTTTAATCATAAATACTGGTAGAATGAGAATTCATGAAGTAACTAAATTGTCTGATGATGAAGCTTGAAGCAATATCTTTTTTTAATTCAATGAATGAATGCCCCCATTCCAGGCTGATGCTTTAGAGATATTAAGTGACTTGCGGCATGTACGCCACCAGATGGACAATGACAGTGTGGGCAGACGCAACCGTCTGCTGAATGAGAAGCAGAAACTAGCCAATCAGATCTATGTCTTGGGGCAGAAGGTTAGCTACATGCAACAATAGATGCAGTGTACAAATTATCTATGTAAACTATGTTTAAACCAATAGCACAAATGGCTGCTGAGTCAATGATGATTGCTGTAGGAATCAGCTGGTTTGGGAAGACTTGTGGTAGTGCATCTGCTTATTTCAGAACATGGCTTGATTCCCAGCCTGGTTGCACTGTACAATATTAATGTCTCTTCCATAAACAGAGATGTGATGATAGGTGTTTCTATAAAAGAATTATAATTACAGTTGGAGAAGTATGTTACTCCACAATAAATGTAAGTTTATGATGTTTCCCTCCACTACTGTACATCTAATGGCTGTTGACGTCTGCACAGCAAGGGCAGGTGAAGTCTACTCTGGTGGAAGCCAAGTCTCTCAGTACCCACTTGACCACTGAGGCAGCTGCCATTGTAGAGTCTCTGGGCAGTCCCCGGCCATCAGCAGCTCACAGCAGGTAATTCATGGCCTCTTCACAAGTCTACAGGGACCGAAGATTTCATCTACAACATATTCAGTTTTGAAAGTTTTGTTAAAACTATATCTATCTCAATGATATGCATGACATAAAATAATGATTTTCACAAGTTTGTATGATCATCTGATTATTATTGAGTGAGGTTACG
This sequence comes from Haliotis rubra, assembly GCF_003918875.1. NCBI lineage: Eukaryota > Metazoa > Mollusca > Gastropoda > Lepetellida > Haliotidae > Haliotis > Haliotis rubra. Next base: position 579,999 of record NW_025767054.1, read on the forward strand.
AGTACACATAAATGCAATTCGGAAGGCAATGTCTATGTTTTCGGGACACAGACATCCAAGCTCAGTGTTGCAGAATGTCTTATGTCCACACCTCTGTACACAACTGGAGAATATTTTTCAAGAAAAGTCAGTAGGCAATGTTAGTGCATCGTCTTGTTAATTTAATATGAATAAATTTATATGGTAGTGATGATATTTTTGCCTTTTTTAGAGCTTCTTGGATCACTTGAGAAAGAAAATCTGTACCTGAAAGAACAGAATCTCAAGTTCCAAGAACAGATAACTCTGTTAGAGCGGGCAGCAAGCACACAAGCCCAGGAAAGGATCCAATGTGAGGGAACAATCTCCAGGCTGAAGGGGCAGCTGAAAGAGGGTCAGTTTGAGTTATCTCCCCTGTTTCAGCCTGCATATGGTCTTGATTCTGTGATGATTGTAACTCATGGTTTATAGGTCGATGAATGATTTTAAAATTAAATGTTCTATTCGCAGATATTATATCTTACCCCTTTTTTCTAGATGTGGATGAATCCAGTTCTATATCAACCCTCAATGACAGTCTCTCCACTGGTAGTGTCAGGTGAGATAAATTAAGAACAGTGTTGCTTCTCCTCAACTCTTTCATCACTATAGCAACCCTGCATAACTGCATTTAATTTGGGCTTTATGTTTCTGAAACATTCATGGGAAATTAATTGAGTGACTTATTCACTTTGAGTAAAAGTGGCTGCTGAAACCATCATTTGACATGTAACTGCCTAATAGTAATCTCTCAAGCTTTTTGTTTTTATAGCTTCACATTCACACCTATTTTCACATTTTACACTCCCACTTTATAGCCACATGTATACTGCTCAAAACAAGTAGAGGAACACCCACAATTGGAAGGCTGTATTTTACATACCCACCAGCCATGGCAGAGTAACTATAGTCAAATGAAAAGTCAGGTGTTCTATAACTTATTTTGGGAAGTATATTAACAGTATTCTAGCAGTTGTGACATTTTGTACAAATGTTCATTTTCTTTCTTTTATGATTTCTCACAATGATAGTCCTAGCTATAATTTGTCTTTGAATTAATGCATGCATAGCTTTCAATGAATTTTAAAGGAATTTCAAATCAGTGCAAATATTATTCATGTTACTGATTAGCTTGAATGAATCACGGGATAGCATTTTTTGTTTTGCTTCTGTAAACTTGCATGAAGCCCTTTCCTGATGTGATGTACAGTATAATCAGGGGGTGATGTGGCTTTTTTATACCCACTGCATATGGTGATGGTGTTTAATGTCATTACACAGGACAGTTGATGGCAGCGACATATCTGAACTCTCACGCAGGAATCGTGAACTTGACCTCAAGGTCGAACAGCTCCAGACAGAGGTTGACAAATACAAAACGGACATTGACCAGTTTGAATTTGTGAAGTCTGATTGGCAGCTGGAGAAAGAATCTCTGGAAGAAGTCTTACTACAGCTGCGTAAACAGCTTCAGGAACGGGAGAGGGAGCTCAACATAGCACTTGCAGAGAAGGTGAGAATTGTCAGTGGTGTGAATGAGTTGGCTTTGATGCCATTTGTACAAGTATTCCATTTGGGGGCGGTGGGGTAGCCTAGTGGTTAAAGCGTTTGCTCGTCACGCCGAAGGCCCGCGTTCGATTCCCCACATGGGTACAACTTGTGAAGCCCATTTCTGGCGTCCCCAGCCGTGATATTGCTGGAATATTGCTAAAAACGGTGTAAAACCATACTCAGCCCGTCAGCCAGTATTCCATTTATATCACAGCCAGTTGGCTTCATGTGGGATGAAAGCTAGAAATGATGTAGGTGTATTTCACAGCTTAGGGAAGCTAGGAGCATTAGTATGGTGATGACAAACCGAGAAACACTATTGGCAGACCCAATTCAAAAACATCATCATTGGTTTCGGACATGCCCAAGGGATGCAAATCTACAATATGAATTTGGGCGCTTTCACACCTAGGTTGATTTACTGGTGAACACAAAATATTGAAGTGTCTCCATAAGTACTTTTACATGGAGAAAAGGATTCATAACAGATCTTGTTTGAAACTGATGTGGGTTTCACCCCTTGAGGTTTGGGGTCTTGTGGCTTTTGAACGCAGTGTCCCCCCAATTTTTACAGTCTACCTTTATGGTTATAACAAGGACCCTTCACTTTCAGGCCCCATTGGTAATATTCGAGCATCTGAACAATTGTTTATTCATTTGAACTATTTATATGCCAGGGTCTTGCTGAGGTGAAACGACAGGAGAAGAAATCCAAGGCAATAGAAAGAACTCAGGTAATTATCAAAGATCTCACCTTCATATTCTTCCAAATGCTGTGGAAAGTAATGATGATAAGAAGAGAAGAGTCAGTTAATCTTCTGATAATCAAGGTAGCCAAGTGGTAAAAAAACGTTGGCTCGTCACGCCATAGACCCGGGTTCGAATCCCCACATGGGTACAATGTGTGAAGCCCATTTCTGGTGTCCCCCACCGTGATGTTGCTGGAATATTGCTAAAAGCGGCGTAAAACCAAAGTCAATCAGTCAGTCGGTCTGAAAATCAACTTATTTTACCTTTACAAATGATGTAACTATGATTGATCAACTGTCTGTTACCAGTACTGGTTTTGTGGTAGTATGCTATAATGAATTGAGAGTTGTAAATTCCATCAAATATATGTTGAGGTATTTCAGAATGATGCTACATTCCCTGTGAAACCTATGCTATTGTATCTCATTGCTGTGCTTGAACTCCCCAGGCGGGAGAAGTAGTTGAGGAAACAATTGTGGCAGAACACCAGGATCTACTGCAGACAGGGGAGACAACTCTAGAGGCTGACATTGAGACATTTGCTGTCCAGGCTCAAAAATTGAGTGATGCCAACCTGCAGCTTGAGGAGGAGCGTGATCAGCTTGAGGCTGACAAGGTGAGAAGATCCTCTTAGAACTGCTTTACTATGACATTGCATCCATCGTGCTTAAGAATAGTATTACAAGTAAATCGAGGAAGAGGGAAAATAATTTATGAAATTTTCATGTAATTCTTCTTTAATCAATAAATATTTCTGAAAACTGGTCAGCCATACTGACAGGTTTGTTATCTTTTGATTGGATTTGACCGTTATGTGTGGCACAAATGCTGCTTTTGTTGTTTTCAATCTTGTACTTGTTTTTCAGGCTGCCCTTGAAGAAAAGGTCAAACTTTTAGAAAACAATATGTCCACTTTGGAGAAGTCGCTACAAAGTGAAAAGCAAGGTATGACTGTTTAGCCAAGTATTTACATCCTTGCCATTGTTTCATTAGATAGTATATTTCTGAACTCTTAAGGGCAGTGGGGTAGCCTTGTGGTTAAAGTGTTTGCTCATCACACCGAAGACCCAGGTTCGATTCCCCACATGGGTACAATGTGTGAAGCTCATTTCTGGTGTTCACCGCTGTGATATTGCTGGAATGTTGCTAAAAGTGGTGCTAAACCATACACACTCACTCACTCTGAACTCTTAAACAGTCAGGACCTATTGCACTGAACAAATTTAGGACTCTTCTTGTTTAGCCTAGACTTTTGAGTCAAAGCTCTTGTGATATGAGAAGGTGGTGATGTAATAGTATTGTCTTAAAATCAGTGTTTGATAATGATAGGATCAGAGACATTTACATCTACTAATGAGTGACAGTATCAGAAGTGTTGAGTCGATGGAAATTCTGGTTTAGAATGGATACCTAGTAAACATCGTGCTTGAGAATATTTCACTCATATGACGACGTACATGCATGCATGTGTATGTGTATGTGCGGCTGCTTGTACTAGCCCAGACTTAAGCTGGTCCTTATTGTACCCATTAATGCCGAATTAGTACCAAATTTTAACCTCTTTTGGTATGACGTGGTCGGGGATCGAACCCGCGACCTTCCACTCTCCGGGTGGACGCTCAAACCACTACACCACGGAGGCGGTTGTGTGTTTTAAGAGGTGACAAAATGAATCGGTTAGTCAGGCCCAGTGGCTTGGTTGAGAGAGTGTATGTGTGAAGCTGTCTGTGAATAGATCATATACAGGTCTGTGATACTGCTAGATTATTATTGACTTTGGTTATGAATAAAGAAATAAATCAGACGTTTAGTAGGCAACAATTACATTGAAACGTATATGGATTGTGTATCAGTTTTGACTGGTTGTAACAGCACTTTGACCTTGTTTTCTAGCATCTCCTCTGCAGCAGCATCTAGAACAGAGACTCCAGCAGCATGAGGTGGAGATGAAAGCCATGGAAGAGGAGAAGCTGGACTTGGAGTCCAGTCTGGAGGAGCTGGACCAGCAACATCAGCAAGCCATGGACAAACTCATCAGTATTCGGGACGACCTCTCCAAACAGGTGGACACACTAAACACTAGTCTTTCAGAGAAGGATACAGAGATAGCACAACTCAGTGAAGAACTGGATCAGTCCCGGGCTCAGATTGAAAAGGTTGCTTCATCATCACAGGACCAGACTGATGCTGCTGAAGGTTTGGATGAGGGCCTGGTCGAGGAGCTCCGGTCCAAGCTGGAGAAGATGGAGTCGGATAAAGAAAAGGAGATTCAAGATTTGAAGGAAAAGTGTCAGAATGCTGCAGTGGCAGTTAATGATCTGCATATGGACAAGCGTGAGCTTCAGGAGCAGCTGGGAAAAGTGAAACAGGAGATTACAGGGAAGGTGTCCAAGTTGAAGGAGATGAGAGAGGATCACACCCGCCTGGTGGAGGAGAATAAGGACCTCAGGGAGAGGTTGCAGGAAGCAGAGGACGAGATTGAGGACTGGCAGGAGAGGAACGAACAAACTCAGGTACTCCAGAAGGAGGCTGGGAATAAAGAGATTGAGGAACTGGGAAATGAAAACTCTGAACTGAAATCAAAACTTGAGGAGTATTTTACAGCCTATGAGCATGAAAAGACTAGAATTTCTCAGCTTTTGGCTGAGAATCAGAGATTGTCTGCTCAAACTGAACAGTTTGAAGTTCAAAAGAAAGAAAGTATGCGCCAGGCATCTCAAGCTCTGCATGACAGAATATCAGTGTTGGAGACTCAGTTTGATGCTGTGACTTTAGACAAGGTAAATCTTGAGAAGGAGATAAGTCAGTTGGAGGACAAACTTCATTCTCAGACAAAACATTATGAGCATTACATCCAGGAACTGCAGAACAGCCAAGACAAAGATGCCTCAGCTTTACAGCAAGATCATCAGGCCATGATGCAGACTTGTCATGAGAAGGAGCTTGCAATCAGTGAACTGCAGTCTCAGATTAACTCTTTACAATCAGAACTGGAAATGACTAAGGACACAATGCACACCTCTGTCGATAGTCATGAGCAGCTGACTTCTATTTTGAAAGAGAAAGATGATGAAATTTCTTCACTGAAGTCAGCAAATATTGAGTTAAATTCTAAATATGAGGAGTTGTGTGCTCATCTGAAGGAACAGGAAGTGCTCATGGAGAGTATGAAGGGTATGGAGAAACTCCTCGCTGCTTCGAAGGAGGAGATTCAGAGATTAAGAACAGAAATTGAGGTGAATAAGATGAACATGGAACAGCAGAAGCCTGATGACATGGATCAGCTGAAGACACTGGAGATTATCACTGAGCTGGAGAAAGAGCTTGCTTCATGTAAAGACAAAATATCTCAGTTAGAGGAAACTGTCTATGCTCAGGAGTCATTGATCAATGATCACAAGGCAGGAATTACTCAGTTAAATGAAAAACATGAATTGCATATTAGGGAAATTGAAGAAGAAAGAACAAAGCTTGCTAGACAGGATGATTTAATTTTGATTCTACAAGAGAAATCTTCAGAAAAGGAAGAAGAAATAGCAGATTTGAAAAACAAGTTGACAAGAGCCTCATCCCTAGTGGATGCTAATAAGCTGCAGTTGTTCAGTGAAGAAGATGTTTCTCAATGTCACCCTGTCCTCCCTGCTCTTGAATACCCAGAGAAGGCAGCAATAGAATACACTCCACCATCAAGGAAGATGGATAAACAAGAAAGTTTAGATAAGGATGATTTTGATCATGACACATCCGACAAGATTGAGATGATTTCAAAGGATATTGGTGAACTTCAGCTCCGTCTGCAAGAGAAGGATCTAGTGATTCAAGAACTTCAGAGCAATAATGCCTCATTACTGACGATGCTGGAGGCCAAGTCCCTTACATCGCATGGGGATAAAACGTTGGTCAGTGTGCATAAGCTGGAAAATGAGGTCAAGGCTCTGAAGATGGAGCGAGAACAGATTATGGCAGTGATGACTGAGAAATCCCGAGAGTCAAGTTCACTGAAAGCTGAGGTGCATCGGTTGATGAGTGTCGTGTCTGCGGAGAGGAGCGCCCTGAACAAGCTGCAGGAGGATAACAACCAGCTTCAGAACAGGGAGAATCCTGTTGATGACATGCAGAGGGAGGCATTGCAGAACTTGTCTCGTCTCGTTCGTGATCGGGAATTAGAGATTGAGGCACTGAAACAGAAAAATGACACACTCCTGGCTGTGCTACAAGACTCTTCTCAGGAAACACAAGGGTCACAGATCAATTCTCTCCTCCAGGACAAAGATAACCTAAGCAAACAGGTGATGACTTTTCAGGCTGAGCGAGAACAGATGATCACCTACCTCAACCAAAAACATCAGGAGAGTGTGACGTATCATAATGAAATTCAGAGACTCACTGCATTGGTGTCCACGCAGACCGAACAGTTTGAAACTCTAAATCGCAACTATACTAATCTAGTTCCTCAGTTTGAAGATAAAACACAGACTCTTCTTAAAACACAAAATGAACTTTTAAATTATAAACAGAAATATAATGAATTAGAAATTAAATATGGGGAGTTGTTAGGAAGATCCAACATGAGTGAAACTGTTGACATGGCAACATATAATACCAAGGAGGTTGAGCTCCAGAAAAGTCAGGACAGGATATCAGAATTGCAACAGGAAGTTAATGATCGGGATCAGAAGATTCAGGGATTGTCTTCGAAGATTCATGAATTGGAAAGTGTTGTGTCAAGTAAAGAAGCTGAGAGGACTAGTTTTAAAAAGCAAGCTGATAATTTAACATTTCAGCTTCATGGCTTGCAAACAGAGCTCCATGACTTCAAAACTGAAAGGGTATCCACACAACAGAAATCCTCTGAAATAGATTCAGAACTGCAGGTTTTGAAAGATTCCAATAATCAGTTGACATTGTCTCTGAGAGAGAAGGAGTTTGAGTTAACGAGCCTGCGAGAGAAGACGGGGACGTTGACGACACTACTACAGCAGCAGCAGGGTGAGAAGGGGCAGGTTGACCACCTTGTCCAGGAGAACGCCTCGCTACATCAGCAGACAGTTCAGTACCAGCAGGAGAGGGACCAGGCCATCATGGCTTTCCAGCAGAAACACTCTGATGTGGAGGAGCTCAATAAAGAGGTGAGACCTTGGCATAGAAACGATTGAGTGAATTGGGTTCAAAACTGTTATAAACAGAGTTTACTGTTATTAACAGTATTCATGTCAGTAAAATCCTTGAGCACAGAGTGACACATCATGGCTTTCCAGAGTTTAATGTGTGATTACAGTACAGAGTTTAATGTGTGATTACAGTACAGGGTGATTCATGTCGTAAAATCCTTGAGCACAGATATGGTGCTGACTAACCAAGAAACATCGAACACTCAATGATAGGATTCTGGCATGACCAAAGGGCGTAACTCTGTATAGCCAATCTGTGTAAGACAATCTAAAAATAAGATTGGACTTCCTGGAGAATAGCAAGGAGATACTGAATGTACCCAAGGTACATGAAGTATTTTATGTATTTCATCATTTTCACATAGTTATTTTGATGTATTAGCCTAATTATGTTTCAGAAATATATTTTGGAGATACGTGAAATAGATTTGCAAGAGAGTTCTAATAGCCTGTATATCTGTATTGCAGATCACCCGTCTGAAAGAGAAAGAAATGAAACTGAGTCGGGAACTGGAGAGACTGAGGCAGCACTTGCTTCAGGTAAACCTTCAGGGCACACAGGGGGCACTGTTGGCAATGCTAAGATTAATTCCACATCGGTAAAATGTCTGAAGCCCATTCAGCATGTCATACTCACTGTATATAATGTCAAGCTAAATATACTACACAAAAACGATAAATACCTTGGATTTCATATTAGTATAGGCAATATGTCATGGCTGAAGTGATTACCTATTAATAGGAAAGAATCAGGTGGACCTAAACTTTTTGTTGAGTAGTATGTCATCACATCTACACTTGGTTGTTGAAAGTTGGGTCAAAGATGTATTAATCGGATATGGTATGTATTGCAGATTGAGGAGGGCTACACTGGGGAAGCTCTGGAAGCCGAGGAGAGAGAGAAGGAGTTGAGGAACAGGCTTGCTGTGGCTGAGGAGAAGATCCTATCATCCAGCTCTGCAGTGCAGAGTGCCAGGTGAGACATTTCTATAGACACACATACACATGTACTTAGTCATACCTGGAATCACTAATGGCTTTGTACTAAGTCACACGCTATCTGTGATGGTTGTGCAATAACTAAAGGAATAATTTGTTCAGACCAGGAAGCTTGGTTGATTACTTGTTACTGCACGCCAACATCTAGTGTTCATTATGTCAGCCATTGGTTTGTCTGGTTCAGACTTGATTATTTACAGGCCAACATCACAGAGCTGTTATCAAGCTGAGTGCAGCGTCAACAACAGAAACTATAATTTGAGATTTGACAACAAATATTGACAGATGAAGGTGACCATTGACTTGCCTTCTTGACTATATGAATCTACCATCTTGTCCTTCTTTAGCCAAGCAGCCATTGAGCAGGTGGAGACGTTGCAGCATCAGCTGCAAGGGGTGACCAGTCAACGGGACGCAGCCTACATGCAGATGACGGCCATGCAGGATCAGTGCCAGCAGTATGCTGCCTCTCTCGCCAACCTCCAGATGGTGCTTGAACAGTTCCAGCAGGGTAGGTAGCTCTCCCATCACAGGGTGGGTAGCTCTGCCATCACAGGGTGGGTAGCTCTGCCATCACAGGGTGGGTAGCTCTGCCATCACAGGGTGGGTAGCTCTGCCATCACAGGGTGGGTAGCTCTGCCATCACAGGGTGGGTAGCTCTCCCATCACAGGGTGGGTAGCTCTCCCATCACAGGGTGGGTAGCTCTCCCATCACAGGGTGGGTAGCTCTGCCATCACAGGGTGGGTAGCTCTGCCATCACAGGGTGGGTAGCTCTGCCATCACAGGGTGGGTAGCTCTCCCATCACAGGGTGGGTAGCTCTCCCATCACAGGGTGGGTAGCTCTGCCATCACAGGGTGGGTAGCTCTCCCATCACAGGGTGGGTAGCTCTCCCATCACAGGGTGGGTAGCTCTCCCATCACAGGGTGGGTAGCTCTCCCATCACAGGGTGGGTAGCTCTGCCATCACAGGGTGGGTAGCTCTGCCTCACAGGATGGGTAGCTCTCCCATCACAGGGTGGGTAGCTCTCCCATCACAGGGTGGGTAGCTCTCCCATCACAGGGTGGGTAGCTCTCCCATCACAGAGGGTAGCTCTGCCATCACAGGGTGGGTAGCTCTGCCATCACAGGGGTGGGTAGCTCTGCCATCCCACAGGGTGGGTGGCTCTCCCATCACAGGGTGGGTAGCTCTGCTCCCTCACAGGGTGGGTAGCTCTCCCATCACAGGGTGGGTGGCTCTCCCATCACAGGGTGGGTAGCTCTCCCATCACAGGATAGGTAGCTCTCCCATCACAGGGTGGGTACCTCTGCTCTCACAGGGTGGGTAGCTCTCCCATCACAGGCCGGGTAGCTCTGCCATTACAGGGTGGGTAGCTCACCCATCACAGGGTGGGTAGCTCACCCATCACAGGGCGGGTAGCTCTGCCATCACAGGGTGGGTAGCTCTGCCATCACAGGGCAGGTAGCTCTCCCATCACAGGGCGGGTAGCTCTCCCATCACAGGGTGGGTAGCTCTGCCATCACAGGGTGGTTTCTTGGCAGCAGGTTGGTAAAGGGCAGTATTGAGCGTCATGTTATAATACATGTCAATACCATAGTGTTTGATATTGTTTTGAATAATGTGGCACATGTACATGACATTTAGATATGCTTGTTGCAGACAAAGATGCTCAGATTTCTGCCGACACTGAGAGGTACCAAGATGAGATAAAGATCCTGAAAGACAAGATGAACACACTACAGAGAACACTTGACACTACACAGGTATGTGGTTCTCAGTCTTCTTGTCTTTTTCCTATAATGTATAACTCAAGCTACCTCACACCAATCTAGTGATTAATGCTAGAGTCCAACATCACACTGGCTGTCAGCCAGATCGCTGATCCTTTCCACCCAAACAAGTTGGTTGCTTCTTGCAAGGTACACCACTTACACCATATGATCTTTGGACCAGTTCTACTCTAGAACTCTGATGATGGACTTCACTTGCAGAAGATAGATGTGATTCTAGAAATGGTGACACAGCACACTTTTTCTTTTTTTACCCAGAGTGGTATAATATCAATGAAAACACTCCAATCTGCCTCCATACAGTAAATCAAAACTTAGTCAACTTTGTCCCAACAAACAATGTTCTCGCTTCTCATGTACTATTTGCCTTACAACTATTACAGAGTGAGCTAGAGGAGGCATCAGATGGACTGGAGGCAGCATCTCGTCTGAGTGAACAGCTGGACAAGAAGGAGGAGGCTGTAGCTGCATTGAAGGAGGAAGGTAGGTGTTTGATGTTCTCTCCAGTTTCTGGTGGCTCTAACCTCTCCTTATCTCTAACATCAACTGTGCTCCTTCACTAACCATGGCACTTCTGTCAGAAGGGCTGTTCAACGTCGGAATTTACAAAAATCTGTTTAAAATATTTGTGAAATTATACAGGCATAAGTTTTGATATGAAATAAGTTTAAAAAAAATCTTTTTAGGTAAATAATGTGTAACTAATATTTAAAAGTGAAGGAAAATAAAATAAATGTAATTTTCAACAAGACGCAATGACAAGAAACATTTTGGCTTGATCCTTAAAGGGATCATAACGCTAAAGTGATTTTAACACCCATACTTTAACTTCACTATTGAAGAATAGATTCTTTGACTTTATCCCTTTATAATGAGATATGCATAACATTTCCCAATCAGTTGTGGCAGCAACAGTATAGTGTTGTGAGTCTGTTGTTACTGAATGAGCACTGTATATAAAAACACTAAAGATGAGTGTTACGTGTTATATTGACCGGATACTGCATGGATATATCGTGTATGTGACCCTGCATGAGCTGAGCACTGGGTGCAATAACATCAACTAGCATGGGGGCTACACATCTGAAAGTTCAAGGTACTGGCTTAGATCATGACACTAACACTGACACTAAAGCTGAACTGGGTGTTCAACCATTGGATTCAAGGAGCTGATGTTTCTTGTTGATGAAATCGAAGCTTCCAGCATCCCGTCTTTTTGGATTTTTGTCCCTCGGGAGTCTATTTAATCTCAGCTGGTAATTCCGAGTCTCTCGTTTCTCGAGAGCCTGGCTGAGGTGGGATAGATATCCTGGCTTCACAACATTTAATTGCTTTACTCACTTGTTTCATTCCTCTCTCATTATTTTCTTACGCTCATTTTTTCAACCTTTTTTGAGTTGCTAACTGCCCTGTTTGGTGCTTCCTGTGTGACAGAGCTATTTTAGATTTGCTTCTCACAAAGTTGTTTGGCTTTAACTTTTTGAAATTGCACACAGCAGTGTTTTCTTTTTTCAATTTTTAAATCAAGATTTGCTTGCTTTGAGTGTGCACAGAAAATTTTGCAATTTCTGGGTTTGGGGTGATTCCGTCAAATTTTTTAGTATTTCTTGGAGAAGATTACAGATTTTGCCTTTATAAGCCTGGTTTCTTAATATCAGCTGGTAATCCTGAGAGATTGACGCCTCAGGATGCTGACTGATATATGGCAAACGGGTACTTGTATTCCTCGTCACAACGGGCAGATAGCGCCTCTACGTATCATCTCTCATTGAATGTCTATCATTGTTCATCCATTGTTCAGTTGTTAATCAAAAGTAGTGTCTTGCAGCATTTATGTTTTATTAGGCAAACATCACATTCGATCTTGTAGGCTTATATTGGACATTGATTTGAAATATGATTTTGATATATAATCTAAATTATTGAAATTTCTAAAACAAAATCTGTAGGAACTTTGGCCCAGTAGACAAAAATTGTGCATGTTTTATGCTCGAATGAAAGGGCTTGCATGTGTTGATGTTTGTCTAATCTCAGCTGGTAATTCTGAGTAAAAAGAAGGCCTCAAGTTACTAGCCGAGATTACATAAATATCTTACCGATCGGCATGGACTAACCTATCCTAACAACTGACCAATCAGCATGGCCGAGACAATATGTTGCAGTCCTGTGGAGGGAACCATCTGGCAGAGACGCATGTTGTCATTGGTTGGTGTAAAATAGCATGGCTGATTGACCAGGGTTTTGGAACAGCATGTATTTCTTTGTCTGTATTGTACTTGTATTTGTGTAAAGTAGAAATTTGGGAGCTTGACCTTTGTCCATGCTCTGAACTGAATATCATTACAAGACTGCATGAGAAATGGAGTGAGTTAGGACATGAGAGATTTCTTCCCTGGTTGTCCACAACATGCATGAACGTTCTGTTGTAAGTATGTTTTCAAATGTGTGGTGCTTGGTGGCTGGTTACACTAACACGGTTAGCCTAACAGGTTACTGTAGTGCCCAACTAACAGATATGTACCTGCTGTAAACACTTGTAACAAAGTATCTATATGTGTAAACATTTAGACAGCTATTGTATAACAGATGTTTCAGTGAACCAGGAGCGATAACACATATATCATCCTGTGTAGGTATGTTGATACTGATTATAACAGTATTTGTAGTAATATATCACCAATGGAATTATTTCAGTAATTTGGATGGAGATGGCCATAATTTAATTAGAGAATATATTACCTAGGTGTTAATATGGATTTGATTGTAAAATGTGAGGATAGACATATGTGGTAAAACTGTGAATGTTCATGATGTAAAATTGGTATTGTCTTCATATGCTTGTTAGAACCATCCCTGAAGTCTCGACTCTCTGTATACACCATAGTCAGTGCAGTAGAGGAACATTTGATTGTTCCAGTCTAACACTAGCACCTCTCCAGTGTAGCCACTGGCCACCGACACAGCTTATCACGGCAAGTCAAGATGGCCGCCGCCGCTGCTGCCACAGTGTGTTGTCTGGCCTGATCACCGCATGAGCTAAGTTGGATGTACAAACCATGAGTATTACATCAGGTACTGAAGGGATGAGTGTCAGTACCTATTGTGATATTCGTAGTTTGTATGTCAACAGCAGCAGCAGCACCGTGTTCACATTGTGTAGATGTAGTTGTTCTACTCAGCATGGAGACTTACCTCCCTTTGGCGATCAGAGGATCCTGGTTGTTCAGTGCCTGCCTGCCTGCCTTCTCCCTACCCTAGCCCACCAGATGATCCTTGGTTGGCTAATTTTTTGCCTTCTGTCTTTCATTGCTTGTTTTCTCACCGTTTGTTATGTAAATCATTTGTATGTTTCAATTCTTTTGTTATTGCTGATATCCTTATGTAAAGCACATTACTGAATAATTTTGCTACTGAATAATAATGCGTAAGTTTATTCATCATAGACGATTCATTGAGCTGTTATTGTAGTAAGGTGCTGACACAGCACTTCTTATTTACAGTCCTGCTACGAGAGAAGTCTCTAAAGGCAGCAGAGGAGGAAATCAGGAAGCTGACAACAAGTACAGAGGCCAAGGTGGACAAGTGAGTAGTCAGAAATAGTCAGTCCCTTAGATGTAAACCTATGATCACAATTTTAAATTAAGGATTCACCATTATTATATTTAGTGCTAAATTGGCCTTTGACCTATATCAAGCAAGCACACCATGTTGTAGCTAAAATATTGTTGAAAGCAGGATAAACCCAATACACTCATCCATCCATCAGACATACTCACTCACACAGAGGAATTGTTGGTATTTATCTTGTCTGCTACTGTGCTGTGCAGAGTTACTTCCCTTGTGGGTTCAATCCTAGTTCTTCCTCATGATGTCTGTCACCGACATACCCCTGCTTGTTGGCTTCTGCAAAGTGTTAAATGTCAGAGACCAGCATCACTTCAGGCATTCCGCACAAATAAAGTATTAAACCCAACTCCTCACTCATCCTGTTTGTTTTGTGGTCAGGTTGTTGATGAAGAACATGCTGATAGGCTATTTCCAAACACCATCTAATCAACGCAATGAGGTCATTCACATGATGGGTGGGGTCCTCAACTTCCAGCACGATGACTATGCGAAGGTAAGAAGACAGTTAACAAAAGTTGAAGACAATGCAGAACTACTTCGAACCGATTTCTATGGTACAGGTCTAAAGAAACTTGTTTTATGCAGAAATCATTCCCTGTCAAGGCACTGTCAAACTTCCTTCTAAAATGTGCCATATGCAGCCTAATGAACACCTCACTGGAAAAGTTCTCCCAATCCGGGACAGTTTAGGGACCTGTCATAGATTAAGTGTTCATGTAGAGGAACATGTCATTTATTAAGGGTCTGTGTAGAGGGACTGGTCATATATGAAGTGTGTTGTGATGTCTGAGGGTTTTGAAAATAATTACCCTACCCAATTGCTTGTATGAATGACCCTCCCCTATGTCTTTACACATTTTTTACATGATCCTCCTAAAATTAATGATTTTGTATTCATGAAGGTTGAGTTAATAATGCTGAATACCCACATTCCTATTTAACATGTACAGTATTGTTTATTTGTCAAGTGAAAATTCATATGGTATCACGGGCTGGGGGAGGGCCTTAGAGAAGGTCATAATAAAATACACACATATTGATCTGATTGTATGGAATAAATTGTAAGTGTTGACCCTCTCTTCCATAGATTGATCTGAATCGGTCCAGCTGGGTAGCAGGATTCCTCCGATTTGGGTCTCCTCGGTCAGGCCCCACCCCACCAACAACACCTGTAACGTGGAGGCAGGAAGGCACCTTCACTGGACCAGGTGAGCTATTAGTTGTTCTTGAAGGACTTGTGGTTGGAGCGATAACAAATGGGCATCTCACTGGTTGAAGTAGTAAACTGTCCTGCAGAACTGAACTGTTAGAGTAGCCAAGTGGTTGAGGTGTTCTCTCATCACAAGAAGGACACTGGTTTAATTCTACTCAAGTACAATTGTTTGGTTTTCCTTGATGATATATTGCTGAAGTATTGCTAAAAGCTGATCTCATTCAAGTTTGTGTGAAGCCCATTTCTGGTGTCCTTCTGCCGTGATATTGCTGGAATATTGCTAATAGCGGCGTAAAATTCAACTCACTCACTCATTCAAGTTTATAGAAGGTACCTGTTGTTTTTCTTATGAGGGTCATAGTATTAAAAAGGTATTGATAAATGATGGCAGTTTGTGTCAAGATCCTAAGTCTCATCATTGTCCTGGTGTTATAGAAACATGGCTGAAAGATTGACTGCAAAATTCAAAGTATTTTGTAGACATGTATGAACAGAAAGAGGATGTTGTATTATTTGAAAATAATTTCATTTCATTTTTGTAATGTCATTTTCAGTCTTTCTCCCAGCTGTTTGTCAAGTTCCTTGAGAAAGAATCATCTCCTCCTCCGCCCCCAGTCCGGATGCCAGCCGAGAAGATGGCCCAGGAGGTTACAGACAAACACAAGGAGGGCCAGAAGCCAGTGTTCAACCCGTTCACCCGCCCCCAGACATGTGTCCATGCCCTTGCATGTTGGGGAGCAGACGGCTACCACCAAACCCCACATCCTAATGGCGTCCATGTCTCCCGTCACACAGACCAATCCACTCATCGCACCCATGTCAGGTGACGCGCTCAGTCAGGGCGGATCTGGCAGGTCCACACCACAGAACTCCAGTGCAATTCTTAAAGATGTTCTTGGCTCAAGATGATAATAGATTAGTTAGTGTATTGTTCATATACTACTCAACAAAAGTTAAGGACCACCAGGTTCTCTCATTTTACTTTAGTTTATCGGAAAGAATCAGCTGATCCGTACCTTCTTTTGAGTAGTAAAAGTGATGAGTCATGGGATGTCAACTAAGAGAAACAGACTTTCAACCACATAAGACTAATCTTTTACCTGTACCATTATGACAGGAAAACAGCATTTTGCTATTTCAATAACATTGCATTTTGTGTGAAAACCGACAAGCCTGGACCAAATGATGTCATATTATGTAACTTTAAATTATTAAAACATATCATAATCAGAGGAAGACCCAAAATCTTTTTAGTACACAATCTATACAGGACCAGGGGCCCGATTAACAAAGTGTTCGTAGTTCTACGTCATTCGTAAGCCTATGACAAACAAAAGTTACGATAGCTCGTAACATTACAAACGCTTTGTGGATCAGGACCCAGTTGGTGGTTGTAAACATTTGGTAAAAACATAAAAGCTGTTTGCTATTCAGTAGCAGTGTTGATGAATTTTGTATTAAAGTTTTGTTTAATGAAAATACTTTCTCTTAAAACTGATTATAATTTCATCAATGACTTCAGTTGATCGACATTTTTAGTCAGTCTGCATGATCCCAGTCGTGGTTCAATACTATGCAACATATGCAAGTTTTAAGTATCTGTTTTAGAATTTACAATTGTTAATGTTCACAGTATTTTATTAACTTAATATAGAGGGCTGTAGAGTTAAGCATTAAGTTTCAGTTATTGGCGTCAGCTAGGGTATGGAGGTGGGTAGTGGTTTCTTACTGTGGGATTGTAATATTGTCATGTACAGTGTAAGTTAATACTCTCATTGTAAGTATCCACTGAATCGTATGTATATATTGTACAAATCTAATATATGTCTGCAGCACTAGCCACCATAGATGGGTTGTCATTGTACAGGCGTTCACAGACTAATCAATTGGCATTCATTTACAAGATTCTTTTTGGTAACATTTCAGAGGGGTTCTGTTAAATATCACTGGATTTGTTTTCATAGACATAGTTATCATAACATTTTAGAGAGTAGGTGTAAATGAATTGCATGAAATTTGGGTACTAGTCACCAGGGCCTACAAGCACAAGTGATCCTTGCCCTGCAATCTGCTGTAAGTTTTTGTTATAACGCTTTCAGTGATAAGATCATTCTGTACAAGTGGGTCAAGAGAAGTTAACTGATTAAACTTGGTATGATTATGTGCGAGTCTTTCATTGCGGCATGGTGGTTTCCATAACGAGCATTAGATGCACTGACCTTACAACTTGTAATCAGTTGAGATTTCAAGTGATGTCATATGCTTGATTGGTGATGAAGAGGAAATAAACATATTTTCCTACAGTCATACTGACTCATTTTTCTATAATCCCTTTGGAGTGAGTGAGTATGGTCTTATTCCGCTTTCAGCAATATTCCAGCAATATCATGGTGGGGACACCAGAAATGGACTTCACACATTGTACCCATGTGGGGAATCAAACCCGGGTCTTCAGCGCGGCGAGGAAACGCTTTAGCCAAAGGCAACCCAACTAGCCCCCAGTGGTTATGGGTAACACAATTGTGTCCCTTAGTTGTGCCAGGAGCTGCTGTTAACGTTTTCCCACATTTAACCCACAAACTGTGATTTGATTTTTCAAAGCAGTCTCAATCCCAAATCGCTCACCACTTGTCTGAAACAGTCTTCAGAGATGTTGCATAAAATACAAAACAGACAATTTGATTTGAATTGTTTTAATTTCTATACATATATTTTCATGAAATGCCTTTTGTGACACTTGTATTCTCCTAGCCTGCTGGTTGTTGGCCAGGAGATCTAACACTGCTGATACAGTAACGCACTAGCGAGATCTCCATTTCTCCATACATTCACTAATACAGACATTTAGAGTCACACAAATGTAAGGCCTAAACATGGGTTTAAGTTAACACTAAATAAGCCAGACAGTAGGCACATTTTCATTGATGTAGTCACAACTTGGTTTAAAGATGGACCATTTGCGACACTTGATCAACATTAGAGTCCGGGAATATGAATATGAATCACAACATTTACATTCATATTTAAATCAACAGTGGTTCCTCACACTTTTTTCATAAATATTATGTAAATATATTTATTAACAGATTTATTTATCATAATAGGAATCATTTAAGCTGTGAATTCATTCTCATAACATTTGCAAAATATTGTCAAAAATATCAAAACTGTCTATGGAAAAACTGCATGACAACTTCCATAAAATCTAATCTGTCAGATCAAAACATTGAACACATTTTGTTTTGTTAAATGGAACAACACATTAAAGGCTCAGGCAATTCCACAAGTATCAATACATTTACATGTAACTAGATATTATCACCTCCAAAATACATAAACTCTTCCAATCCATTCAAAATTGTATTTTAAATATTTATTGCACTACAGTTGATATTCAGTCATGAGAATTCATAATCATTGCATCAGACTATCGATTCACAGACAGCAAGCACTGAATTATTGTGCATTTCTCCACATACACTTCCATGGTGAAGGAACGTAGTGTACACAATCCCGTGAAGTATTAATGTGTATCACCAATGTAAGTCATCAGGATTGCACAGATTACCCATGAGTAAAACAGTTATCAGCCACATGGAATGTTCATGCAGGGCTCCTTCTATGGAAAGACTTCCGCCCGTATCCCCCCTTATATTTAATTCTAGTCAAATCATATCACCTGAATTCCTCATCTGATAAGGATGAGTTTTGACATGTTTCTTTGATTGAATCTGAACGTACTGAAAGACATATCCAACTTCTGAAAATGCCTCTCAATGAAATTTATCCTCATCGTTAAAATATAGGGGGGATACGGGCGGAAGTCTTACCCCGTCTATAACAGAGGAAGTTGGCAGGATTACATCATCCTTAAGACAGGGATAGCAACAGGAAAATCTATTTTCAGCTGAAAACTTAATATTGTGTCGAATTGAGGGTTTCTCAATGGATTTAGACAATTCACAATTGAACAATTTGAAATAAAATCCGGGGATCAGTGGAAAATTGCCATCCCTGTTAAGATTACCATGATAGTTGACTGTAATCGTGGTCAATGAGAAGTTATAAGATACTATCTACTTATGTCTACGAACATTCAACACTGCTAAATCAGCTGTTTACAATATCCATCAATCAGATTCCAGAACTTTCTAAAGTGCCTCAGGGATGTTACTTCCCTACAAAGACAAACAACCACCTTCAGTCAGTCGCCATTACATTACTTCTACAGTGACCACACCTGGAAGTGATAACAGATACAAGGCTTCAACATTTAACATACTTCAATAATTTTGACACATATATTTGTGGTCTTGTTATATTTCATAATATCAACTAATTTATTCTAAGGTACTGTTCATAATTTATGGCTAGTGGGGTGGTAATGATTTTATGGAGAAGCATGTACAATGTGAATGACACCCCCTTCCCTAAAAGTTATGTACAAAGTAAGTGCCCCAAATATTTTAAGCATACTTTTTGAATATTTCTATGTACAAAATTGCTGACACCCTGCAAGTACATGTTTACAAAATTGATGACCCCCCTACCTCCCCAGAACAAAATGGGTGACCCCCTTAAAATCATCATCAACCTCCCCTAGCCATAAATTATGAAAAGTCCCTAACAAGAGTTAAGACAATGGCTTGCATGAGAAAACTCATGGTCTTTATTGCATCAATTACGACATGAAGGATGGATATCTGACAATTTTTTGTTTAACATTCCACATCAGATTGATACTGTAATAACTTCATAACTAACTAGTTTATAATGCTGAATAAGATTAGATAATCATCAAAATTATTGTCATCAAAATGGCTGTTCACAAAGATGGCAACTATTGAAATTACCCAATCACTGGCTGGTTCAACTGGAGCAAGG